>NC_086322.1:42409244-42750078 GCF_036172605.1 Pelobates fuscus | reverse complement strand
TTAAAATCAGTCCGCGGGATGGAGGATAGGTTACAGGACAAATTGGATATGGAGATTAGACTGGGGCGGATGGCCGGCCCCTTTGTCTTCCCTAATTTTCACAATCTCCGCGTGTCGCCGCTGGGTTTAGTCCCCCAAAAAGAGCCCAGCTCCTTCCGATTGATTCATCACCTATCCTACCCGGCTGGAGGATCGGTGAACATTGACATCGGAAAGGAGGTGTGTCGAGTTCGATACGCGTCTTTTGATAGGGCATTGGAACTGGTGCGGGCAGCTGGAGCGGGTGCCCTGCTAGCCAAGTCAGACATTGAGTCTGCTTTTCGGTTGTTACCAGTACACCCAGAGTGCTTCCACCTCCTGGGTTGCCACTTTCGTGGTAGTTATTATTACGACATGTGCCTGCCCATGGGGTGTGAAATTTCTTGCTCCTACTTCGAGATGTTTTCATCCTTTCTCGAATGGGTTACTGTTCAGCAATCAGGTTGGAACTCAGTTACACACTACTTGGATGACTTCCTGTTTGTGGGCCCTGCAGGGTCCCAAGTATGTGTGGACTTGCTGGCTTCCTTTCGGGCTATAGCTAAGGGGTTTGAGGTTCCGGTCGCTGAAAATAAGACAGTGGGCCCGGTGACTGTGCTATCGTTCCTTGGTATTGAAATCGATACGGTTAATATGTTTTTTTGGTTGTCGGAGGATAAGCTCACGGTTCTTCTGGAATTAGTGGACCGGGTCAAAGGAGCTAGGAAGGTTCAATTATGTCAGATGCAGGTCCTTTTGGGTCACCTGACCTTTGCTTGTCGGGTTCTGCACATGGGTCGGCATTCTGTCGTCGACTGTCATTGGCCACGGTTGGTATTCAGGAACCGCATCATTTCATCAGGGTAAACAACCGCATGCGGGAGGATTTACAGGTCTAGAGTTCCTTTCTGGGCACCCACAATGGCCACTCATGTTGGCTCCAGGAGGCTGCACCCAATGCATCGTTGGATCTATTTACAGATGCTTCCGGCTCATGGTCAGTGGCTTTCTTTCATGGTCAGTGGTGTGCGGAGCCATGGACTGGGGGCTGGAAAGGTAGGGATATCATGCAAAACCTCACCTTTTTGGAGCTCTTTCCGATTGTGGTGTCATTGGAACTCTGGGGTGTAGATTAGCGAGGTCATGTTGTCGTTTCTCATACTGACAACATGAGCGTGGTTCACGTTATTACGCAGGCTACTTCTGCCTCCCCTCCGGTGTTGGGACAGGTTTCGAGTGGCGGCACCCGGAGCACACCGCGTGGGTCATTCCTGTCCTCCATCTTTATGGGACCTGGCTTTGGAGGCCTGAAACGATTGATGGATTTGCTATCCCATGGGTCATGGCAGGCCTATCGGGTGGTATGGTCTCACTGGTTGTCCTTGGCTGACAGGCCTAAAGGGGTTTTATCAGAGGAGGGCTGGTTCGAGGCCACTCTGCTTCTCCTGGCCTCATTGGAGTCTCAAGGTAAGTCCAGTGTGGTGGCGGTGCGTGCTATGTCCGCCTTGTCCTTTTGCTTTCGGTTTCTGGGTTGGAGGGATCTTTCCAAAGAATTCAGCGAATGTTGAAGGGTTGGAGACTTCAAAAGGGTAAGGATCGTCGGAGGCCGATATCAGCGGACCTGCTGGAGCTTTTGTTGAAGGACCTCCCGAAGGTATGTGCTTCTGACTTTGAGGTGTTTTTTCGGGGCATTCAGGGTGGGGGAGCTGGTGGCTCATAACTTACGGTCGTTATCTCCTATGTTGTTGTCGGACATGCATCTGTCGTCATCGGCTCTGGATCTGTGGGTTCGTTGGTCGAAAACCGACCGTTCTGGTCGAGGTGCCTGGGTTCGAATTGGTGCCGCTAGTTGCCCCGCCTGTCCGGTATGATTGTTGGAATTGTACTTAGCAGTTCGTTCGGGCGGGGTGGGCTTCTTATTGGTTCATGCTGATGGGTCCCCGTTAACTCGATATCAGTTCTCCGGTAGGCTTAAGGCGGTTTTATTGGCAGTCGGTGTGGACGGTTCGGGATACTCGGCCCACTCCTTTCGGATTGGGGCCGCTACTCAGGCAGGCATGTTAGGATTTTCTGAGGCCTCGATTAAGTGGTTGGGCAGGTGGGAGTCGGGTTGCTTCAAGTTATATATGCGACCGCATCTTTTGTAATTTTTCTTTCTCGTAGGTTCCCCTTGTTTTGTCTGGATTCTGGGTCACTCATATACTTATTGGGCAGTGCGCAGAGCTGAGGAACTTAGGCTTTCCCTTTGAAGTGGCCACGGTTCGGTGTCGAGCTGTTCGTGGTCTCTCCTGGGGCCAGTTTTTCACAGAATGTGTTCAGTTACGGAGGTTTGTTTCTGGGCCTGTTACGTTAGTGGATCATGCGGGAGGCAATGATTTGAGTCGGGTTAGGACGGTGGATCACCTCTACATGATGAAACAGGATTTGGCCCAATGCATGGCGCTCTTCCGAGATCTCATGCTTATTTGGTCCAAAATGGTTCCGCGTCCCTGTTGGCGGGCATTGCCGCATGCCCGCGGGATTGAGCGGGCTCGGCGAAAATTGAACATGATGGTTGCCAGGTTTGTTCGAAGTCTCGGGGGCAAAGTGGTTCATCATGTGGTGCTGGACGGGGGTAACAGGAACTTGATGCGGAGGGATGGTGTGCACCTAACTAGCATTGGGCTTGTTATTTTTTATTTGGGACTACTGTCTGGAGTGGAGTCGGCACTGGCTGCGGGGGGCGTGATGCTGACAGGAGGGACTGGACAGGGTCGACATCGCGGTGGCGGTAGTCCTGGCCAGCGCATTGGTAATTGAAAGAAATTGATTAATCAACTTCGGGAGTTGCAGCCTGCCGAGGGCTGATGGCGGTAGGCAGGCTGATATGAACTTATGGACAAAGAAGTGGTATCTGCCTGTTGGGAGAAGTCTCTCAACAGCTGGCAGTTGGATGGAAAGCTGGTCTGTGTTAAAATTAATAAAGCTGTAGCCGTTGCCCTTATACCCATAGCTATTGTGTGGTGTTATTATTTATGTAGGGCAACGTGGGTTTTTTTTTTTTTTTTTTTTTTTTTTTTTTTTGTCAATCTTTGTTTTTATTGAGGCAAATGATGGATCGTTACAGAAAGAGAAACAAGGGGTTAATGAATGAAAAATACAAGTTATGCATAACTGGTTTATACAAGGATTGCATGTACTCCCGAGATTAACGGCCTCTTTTTTTTTTTTTTTTTGTCAATTGAGAGTCTCAACAATAGTGTTATATAGGCTAAACAAGCTGAAGCAGGCTAAACAGCACATGAGTGATTATTAGCTTAGATTTCAATTTTATAATATGTAATAGGAACAGGCTGGATCATATAACGCAGTATACCATCGGCTTAAAGTGTATTATTAAGCTGCATACAGGCTAGGTCTATTCGTCGGTCTGGTAATAGCATGAGATAAACAGGCTCACAGAGCTAGGTACTAACACAGGTTAGTGCAATGCGGTAAGTTTATATTAGCGATATGTGCAGGGCCCAGAGGCAACCCTCCGAGGGGAGCCAAACACCCATCCCCGAGCACATAAAAAAAAACAAAAAACAAAACAAAAAAAAAAACATATATCTTAACGGATAACTACAGAGCTTGAGTCTGATAATGCTAAGCTGTTACGGGTGGGTAGGCTAATTAAGCAATACGTTGTAAAAACAAATAATAACATTAATAGCAGTCCTATCATTCGCCTGTCACATGAAGGTCTAGGCATGAGATATTAAGACTAAAGTATTGGCGGGGCATAGTCCTCAGTGGCTGCATAGATGTGGTAGCTGGTCAGCGGTCCAGGTCGCCGTGCGGCAGTGGGAGTTAGTGAGTGTCAGCCTACACCCGTGGTCGGCTCTGGCAGGGCACATACCAAAAAGTCCCATGGGGCCTTGGCGTCATCGATCATGGTTGCTGCTCTCCGGTGATCAGCCGTGTTGTGAAAGGGAAGATGTGCGCCTGGTTGGACGTCGGCTCTTGGAGCAAGTGAGTATCTCGTGTGGGAGGCCGACTCAGCAGCCTTGTTCTCTCGGGTGCTGGGGTCTGGATGTTCGCCCATGCGACATGGAGCCGCTTTGCGGGTTTCAGATGTCCCTGGTCCTGTAGTGGTTCTGGCCTGGAGGGTGATCTCCCTCTGGTGTACGAGCATGTGGGAGCTGGCGCCCGGGAGATGTGTTGATTTGATCCGCCGTTTGGGCGCTTGGAGTAGCCACCGACGGGTGGCCGTCCTGGGAGCCGCTGGCGGGTGTCTGTTTAAGTGGTGGCGGATCGTAGGGCGTATCCACGCCGCTGCTTGTGTCAACACCATCTTGAAGGTCTGGCCTTTAGTGTGGAGTGCCGACCAGAGTCTCGCGCCAAGCCGGTCGAAGAAATCCAGAGTGTTTATAGGCGGTTGGATGCGGGTTCTCCCCTTCGCGGGCCGCGTCTGAGCCGCCATCTTGGGTGGACCCATGCGTTGCTGCCTGTTTGCTGATTTTGTCGCTTGGTTGGGGGTGACCGTCCCCAGCGAGGACCGGGATAACCCCCGCCGGTCCATGGGGGGGGGTAACAGGGCTGTGTGTGTGCCTCGTGTGGGAGCGGGCCCCTTGCCGGGTGATCGGCCGCCTCCCCCGTGCTGCAGGCTCCGCTCCGTTTTAGGCCGCATGGCCGGTTCAGGCTTTACCAGGTCGGATCGGTGCCGGACTGGTATCGCTTTGATCCCTGCGAGGTGCTGCATCTTGCTCCAAGCATCTAAAGTTGCTAGCCCCTGTGGTTTGGGCAGGATTAGTGGATTCGTTTCTGCTGGTGCTGGAGGATTCAGGATGCACGTCCGGCCATCTAGGCAGTCAGGCCCCGCCCCCGGGCAACGTGGGTTTTTGGATCAGCAGTCAAGATTTTATTCATAATAAATTATGTTTCATTTCTATTAGTTTGAAATAAAAAGCTCTTTCTCTTGAACAAAATGATATATAATAAGTGTAAAATGAAAGAGGTAAATGTATGGTTGAACAGACATGTAGTCAAATTCCAGGTTTTGTTTTGATTTGGTTTTGATCAGAATGTGTACAATTGGCTCTGTCCTAAAGGTGTTAAAGCAACAAAATAAATTTTTGCTTTATTCTATATTTGATCTACCTCATTGTGATTTTAAACTATTGGCTGCAATAATCACCCCAGTTGGAGTTATTTTAAAACAATAGCAATAAAGCTATTTAATTTCCACGATAATAAAAAAAAAAGACAATTGAGACACATGAAGGGGGGGATGAGACAGATGGATTGGCTGGGAGGGATTAGACACATGAATGGTGTGGGGCAGGCATAGGCAACCGTCGGCTCTGCAGATGTTTTGGACTACACCTCCCATGATGCTTTGCCAGCATTATGTGTGTAAGAGCATTATGGGGGATGTGGTCCACAACATCTGGAGAGCCGAAGGTTGCCTATCCCTGGTGTGGGGGAATGAACCAAATGGAGTTGCTGGGGAAGGAATGAGACAGATGAATAGGGCTGGGGGAGGAATGAGAAAGATGAATAGGGCTGGGGGAGGAATGAGACACATGGATGGAGCTGGGGGAAATAAGACACATGGATTGGGCTAGGGGGAAGGGACACACAAAGGGGTCCGATGGAGACACACAAAAAGGACTGGGGGAGAAAGAACATGGGGGGAGGTGAGAAGAACATAGGAGGGGGAGGGGGGAGTAAAACAAACATGGGGGGAGTAAAAAAAACATGGGGGAGTAAAAAAAACATGGGGAGGGGGAGGAGTAAAAAAAACATAGGGGGAGTAAAAAAAAACATTGGGGGCATGAGCTTTAGGTCTCCTCAGCCGGCGGGCGGGATCAGTCTCCCCCGCCGGCTGATGTGATGATGGGGAGGAACGGCGGCGACCCGAAACCACCGCTGAGGGACATCGGCGGGGGTCTCAGGTAAGTCACTAAAGGGGTTTTCACCCCTTCAGCAACCTGGGATGGGTGGTGGGAGGGAGAGGGGACCTGCAGTGCCAGGAAAACGGATTGTTTTCCTGGCACTGGAGAGTCCCTTTAAGTATGTTGGATTTAGTTATTGTGCACTTTTTTAATGTATATTTGTACAGTGGTGTTTTTGTAAATGTTCAATTGTTTAAAATGTTATGCACATTATATGCAACAGCAGTATTTGCACTGTAAACATTTTTTATTTATGCACAGTATATGCAACAGCAGTATTTGCACTGTAAATTTTTTTATTTATATAAAGTGTGGGTGAACTTAAACTGTATGGCTATGCTGTGGTTCCTGTGGGCTTTGCGTGCATGTGGGAGGGGGGAAGGGGTGGATTGGGGGGGCCTCCATGTCCATTTTGCTTGGGGTCCCCAAATTCCTTCAAACAGCCCTGACAATAGCTAAACGAGGGCTCAGTCGAGTGCCGCAACCCTTTAAGAGTCTGACCTGGCCCCAGCAGTACTGGCTATGCAGACAGGAATCTCCCAAGGCTGGTCTTATCAGGGCCCTTTAATGTTTACAGTCACTTCCTCCCATCAAGCTCTGCAAACATTAAAGGTCTTGCTGCCAAAGGGTAGCAGCATCCAATCGGGCCCCTGATAAGACCTGCCTGGGGAGATTCCTCACTGCATAGCTGGTACTGCAGGTGTCCAGTCTGGGTTCTAAAGGGCCACAGCACTTGTTAGGGCTGCTGTTAGCTAGTCTACAGACTGAGCGGGCTGGGCGAAGGCACAGAGGAGGAGGAGGGAGAGATCAGCAAGTAATCAACTTCAGACACCCATCAGCTGCAGCCAGCCCAGAAAGTCACCACCCTGCAATAAAAGGTATGTAATTTTTTTAAATCAATTTGTATATGTGTGTGTGTCAGTATGTGTATGTGTAGCTTTGTCTATTTGCCAGTGTATATGTGTAGGTGTGTGTATTTGTGTGCCAGTGTGGATATAGGTACAGTGGCGTACACACAACCCATGGGGCCCCGGTGCGAAAACTGATCTGTGCCCCCCCCCCCCCCCCGCTTACTCTGCGCGGGCTGGGGCCGCAACACATTGCGGGCGGGCACCTGGTCGCAGGGCTGCGACCCTTGCGACCGCGGTATGTACGCCAGTGCATGCATAAACACATACACTTAAAGGACCACTACAGACACCCAGATCAAATCAGCTCAATGAAGTGGTCTGGGTGCCAGGTCTCTCTAGTTTTAACCCTGCAGCTGAAAACAGCAGTTTCAGAGAAACTGCTATGTTTCACTGAGGGTTAATCCATCTCTAGTGGCTGTCTCATTGACAGCCGCTAGAGGATTTTCTGCGATTCTCACTGTGAAAATCACAGTGAGAAGACGCTGAACGTCCATAGGAAAGCATTGAGTAATGCTTTCCTATATGGGCGGTTTGAATGCGCGCGTGGCTCTTGCCACGCATGTGTATTCGGAGCTGAGAGGCGGATCGGGACGGAGAGATCCCCAGCGCCAAGGGAGCCCGGCGCTGGAGAAAGGTAAGTGCTTTAGACACACACACACACACTCTCATGAACAGACGCACACATTTACTGACAGACACACACTCAGTGACAGACGCACACAAACATACTCAGTAACAGACACACACACTAACACTAACACACTCTAAAACTAACACACTCACTAACACAATCACTCACACTAACACACTCACTAACACACTCACTAACACACACTCACTTACTCACACTCACTCACTAACACACACACAAACTAACACTAACACACTCACTAACACACACTAACACACACACACTCACTAACACACTCACTAACACAATCACTCACACACTCACTAACACAATCACTCTCACTAACACTCTCACTAACACACTCACTAACACACTCACTCTAACACACTCACACTAACACACTCACACTAACACACTACCACTAACACACTCACACTAACACACTCACACTAACACACTCACACTAACACACTCACACTAACACTAACACACTCACTAACACACTCTCTCACTAACACACACTAACACAAACTAACACTAACACACTCACTAACACACTCACATTAACACACTCACTAACACACACACTCACTCACTAACACTCACACACTCACATTAACACACTCACTAACACACTCACTAACACTAACACACTCACATTAACACACTCACTAACACACTCTCTCACTAACACACACACACACTAACACAAACTAACACTAACACACTCACTCACACTCTCACTAACACTCTCACTAACACACTCACTAACACTAACACACTCACTAACACTAACACTCACTAACACTAACACACTCACATTAACACACTCACTAACACTCTCACTAACACTCTCACTAACACTCTCACTAACACACTCACTCACTACCACTCTCACTAACACTAACACACACACACACTCACTAACACACTCACTAACACTAACACACTCACTAACACACACTCACACACACTCACTAAAAACACACACACGTTTTTTCTGTTTTTTTTTTTTAAATGAATCCCCCCAGCCTCCTTACCTGTGTGAGAGCTGGGGGGATTCCCTGGGGTCCAGTGGTGTTGCTGGTCACCCGGCTGGCAGGCGCGCGAGGGAGCACTGTCCCCTGGGTGCTCCCTCTTCAGCTCCCTCGCGCGCCGCGTACTGATACCGGAGCCGGAAGATGACGTCATCTTCCGGCTCCGGTTTCAGTGCGGTGCGCGAGGGAGCTGAAGAGGGAGCACCCAGGGGACAGTGCTCCCTCGCGCGCCCGCCACCCGGGTGACAGCAGGGCCAGCCTCGGGGGGCCCGGAGGTGGCCGGCTCCTGGGCCCCCCAGCAGAAGAGGCTGGCCCTATGGGTACATACCGGGTCGCAGGGGCGGCCGGGCCCCCTGGTGGGCCGGGCCCGGTCGCAGCCGCGACCCCTGCGACCCTGGTATGTACGCCACTGTATAGGTATGTGTATGTCTCTGCATGTGCATGTAGGTATATGTTTGCATGTGTATCCGTGTGTGCGTCAGTGTGTGTGTGCCAGTGTTTGTATGGCACTGTGTATCTGCATTTGTGCCAGTGTGTATGTGTAGGTATGTTTGCCAGTGTTTATCTGTGTGCCAGTATGTGTATCTGTCATTGTGTATCTGTGTGTGTATGCCAGTGTTTGTATGTGTATGTGCCAGTGTTTAACTATGTGTGTGCCAGTGCGTGTATGTGTGCGTATTTGCGTGTGTTTATGTAGGTAAGAGAAACACCAGTGAAGATGGATTTTTTTGTGCGGGAGTGGGGGTGATGAATCTTCTCATCTGTCTCCTGCTCTCCCTGTAACTCAATTCTTCAGCACAGAAGTCTATGATGAAGAATTGATTGACAGGTGAGAGAAATATGTCTTTTTAAAGGGACACTATAGTCACCAGAATCTCTACAGTTTAATATTGTGGTACTGGTGTTTATAGCCTGTCCTTGCAGGCTGAGCACTGTAAAGTGTTTACATTGCTGGCTAGTAACACCACTAGTGCTAGTCACTCAGACGGCCACTAGAGGTGCTACCTAGTCCAGTGCTGTGCAGTGTGCAAAAATTACTTTCAGCATCTCTACACTCAGCATGGAGGGACTGAACGCTCCACACAGAGATACAGCAAACATTCACCTTTTTAGTCACATTACCAAACTTTCATTAAAGGGACACTATAGTCACCTGAACAACTTTAGCTTAATGAAGCAGTTTTGGTGTATAGAACATGCCCCTGCAGCCTCACTGCTCAATCCTCTGCCATTAAGAAGTTAAATCCCTTTGTTTATGAACCCTAGTCACACCTCCCTGCATGTGACTTGCACAGCCTTCCATAAACACTTCCTGTAAAGAGAAGAAACAGATATAAATACCACAAGGTAGTGTAGAATTACTTAGCTTCAGTTAATGTGCAGCCTCCCGGGATCGTTATCCACAACAAACGATCTTTACAAATACAAAAAACCACAACCAAATCGGGATACGGCTGTAAATTCTATAAAGAGAACATACAAAAAAAGCACAATAGTGTGATACAGTAAATACAATATGTCTTGCGCTAATAATAAATGCACTCACAAGGTGATGTAGATAAAAGCGCTCATAGGGTGCCTCCCCTGATGGTATGGGGGGCTATTAATCTCCTTTCCAATATGGAATAGCTGAAAGGTACACGGGACTCCGAATAGGATCAAACTCCAAATATTTTTATTACATAAAAGGTGAAATAAACACCATTAAGATCAAAGTTAGAAATGCGGTATTAGGTCCTACGCTTTTCGTTCAAAACATGAACTTCATCAGGGACCGCAATAAAAAATAATCACATACAATCTTACAAGCAGTAAAATCATACATCCTACTCCCCCCTTAATACAATCCCTTTAAATAGGGCTAGTCCCAATGTCCAATTAATCAGTGCTGTGGGTGTTCCCAGTCTTCTCATGCTTCATTGGTCCTGGGACAAATCCTCTCAGCTGGTAATATTTTCGGCATCCAGATCAATCAAATTGAGCGCGCTCAAATCAAAACGAAACCGGAAGTGAGTACAATCTCCTACTTCCGCGTTCCATATGCGTTCCACATGCGTTCCACATGCGTTCCATCTGTACAACCCATTCATAGCAACAAGAAACAAAGTGCTTGTGCTCATAAACGTAATATATTAGAAAAAAGTGCTTATCTAAATAAAGAAAATAAGGTATTAGTATATATAAAAAAATATTAGATTGTCATTTCCAATGCTGTGTCTGTGACCCACAGACTTCTATTATTTACACAATTCATATAAAGTGACTCCTATAACCTCAGTGTATTAAACAACACGTATCTTTCTTTTTTAACACATTAAAATTGTATTAGTACGTATAAAGAAATTATATTGTCATTTCTATTGCTGTGTCTATGTGACCCACAGACTTATGTTATTTACACAATCTATATAAAGTGACTCATGACATCAGTGTATTAAATAACACTTATCTTTCTTTTTTAACACATTGAAAATGTTCCCTCATTGACAATAAATATATCCAATTTTATATTTACCGTATATACTCGAGTATAAGCCGACCCGAATATAAGCCGAGGCCCCTAATTTTAGCCCAAAAAACTGGGAAAACTTATTGACTCGAGTATAAGACTAGGGTGGGAAATGCAGCAGCTACTGGTAAATTTCTAAATAAAATTAGATCCTAAAAAAATTATATTAACTGAATATTTATTTACAGTGTGTGTATATAATGAATGCAGTGTGTATATGAATGCAGTGTGTGTATAATGAATGGAGTGCAGTGTGTGCGTATGAGTGCAGTGTGTGTGTATGAGTGCAGTGTGTGTATAATGAATGGAGTGCAGTGTGTGTGTGTATGAGTGCAGTGTGTGTGTGTATGAGTGCAGTGTGTGTGTATGAGTGCAGTGTGTGTGTATGAGTGCAGTGTGTGTGTGTGTATGAATGCAGTGTGTATATAATGAATGCAGTGCAGTGTGTGTATGAGTGCAGTGTGTGTGTATGAGTGCTGTGTGTGTGTGTATGAGTGCAGTGTGTATGCAGTGTGTGTATAATGAATGCAGTGCAGTGTGTGTATATGAGTGCAGTGTGTATGTATGAATGCAGTGTGTTTAGAATGAATGCAGTGCAGTGTGTGTATGAATGCAGTGTGTGCAGTGTGTGTGTGTGTGAGTGCAGAGCATTGGTGGGGGGTGGGCATTTTATTAATTAATTATTATTTTAATATTTTTTTTAATGTTATTATTTTTTTTAGGTAACTATTTTTTTTTCTTTTATTATTAATTGTAATTTTTTTATGTTATTATTTTAATATTTTTTTATTATTATTATTTGTTTTATTATTAATATTTTTATTTTTCCGTCCCCCCTCCCTGCTTGTTAGCTGGCCAGGGAGGGGGGCTCTCACTCCCTGGTGGTCCAGTGGATGGCCTGTAGGAGGGGGCTGTCAGGAAGCTGTAACTTACCTTCACCGCAGCTCCTGTCAGCTCCCTTCTCTCTTCTCCGGTGCGTGCAGCTCCCAGGTCAGCTCCCTCTGCAACTCTCGCGGGGTAACCCGTGGCAACGCTCTGACCCCGTGGCTCTCGCGAGAGTTGCAGAGGAAGCTGACCTGGGAGCTGCACGCACCGGAGAAGAGAGAAGGGAGCTGACAGGAGCTGCTGTGAAGGTAAGTTACAGTTACCGGGGTCCATGTCTGTATTATGGCAATGAAAATTGCCATAATACAGACAACTGACTCGAGTATAAGACGAGTGAGTGTTTTTCAGCACAAAAAATGTGCTGAAAAACTCGTCTTATACTCGAGTATATACGGTATATTTTAATTAGTACACACATCTTTAAAGGAAAAGAAAGGAGATATTATCCACCTCCATAGAAACTCCATACCAGGCAACAAAGTTATTCACCTCAAGGATGAAATCATAATGATATACCCTGCTAACTCCACCGTACCTATCCCTTCAAGTCTATAACAGGTAGATGGAGTCAGGAATAGAATAGAAGAAACAGGGATCTAAACGGTCAGTCCAAAAAACACACCAAATCAATCCCTACATTAAGACCCCTAGGGACAAGGGTCCTAAGTCTATGTATCCAAAAGGTCTCCCTCTGAGATAACCTCTTAACCCTATCACCCCCACACCAGAAGGGGAGAGCATGTTCAATACCCATACATATGAGCCCTAAAGGAAAAAATGGGGCAGTTGCTACAATGGTCAGAGAATGAATGGGTGACGAGTCTTTTGCGAATATTGTTCAGATGTTCAAGGATTCTAACCTTCAGAATGCGCTTAGTTCGACCTACATACTGCTTGCCACATGGACACTGCAGCAGATAAACCACATGTGGTCTAAAAAATGAATTCCATTTTTGTTCCACTCAGGGGAAAAAATTAAATTGTAAAGGTTAGAGTTGAGATACTGAACATAGTCAAAAAAACTAGATGAAGGCCCCTTCCAGATGATAATCACATCGTCGATGTAACGCCGCCAGAGCACCAGGTTCTCCCTCCAGCCACGTCCTGACCACACGAATCGATGATGTGATTATCATCTGGGAGGGGCCTTCATCTAGTTTTTTTGACTATGTTCAGTATCTCAACTCTAACCTTTACAATTTAATTTTTTCGCCTGAGTGGAACAAAAATGGAATTCATTTTTTAGACCTGGCTATCTTTTGTGATCAGGGTCAGATTCATACCAAATGTTTTTTTAAACCAACAGTTGGCAACTGATATGTTCATCAACGAAGTTGTCATCATAAGCCCTGGCTGAGGGGTATAGCAAGAAGTCAATTCACCCGGCTTAAGCGTAATTGCTCCCAGCCTCAGGACTTTCATACCCAATCCTCTCATATTAAAAATAAACTTCTTGCTAGGGGCTATGATAAAAATAGCTTGGAAAAAGAAATTCGATCTATTTGCCTCCTCGAGCGAAATACACTATTGGAGGACAAAGTTCCTACAACTGGGGTTGACATTAATTTTAGATCAGCTTTTGTCACCCAGTATAATGTTGATCATTTCAGCTGGCCTCTGTCCTCCCCTTTCCCTTTGTCCAGGGCCTGAATACCTGCAGGCCACCCCAGCAAAAGCGCTGGCAACAGGGCAGAGTGCAGCTGGCCTTTGCCCTCCCCTTGACCTCACTCCAAGACTAGATGACCCCCTGACTTATTCAGCTGTAACGCTGGCTACAGGGCAGAACGCCGCTGGCCTCTGCCCACCAAGTACCTACAACTCCATGTACCCACCAAGTACCTACAACAAGGGAGACCAGGAGTGCCAGATGTCCACTTGATCACTGGGGATATACAGGACGGAGATAGGCTACAGAAGTCTCCAGGTCCAATATTTGCTTATGGGTGGGCTACTAGACTAACTCAGGTACTGACAGACAGGAGGTCAGATACCTAGTTAGTCGCCCCTTGGGAGGGAAGATGTGTGACAAACTCGCCTTTTTCCACAAGTTTTTGGAGGGGCCTGTTTGCCAGCCTCCTACCCTGTGACTATGGCCCCTGCAATAGACCTGGCTGAAAATATTTTAAACAGGCTCTGTTCATGCAATTGGGACTATATGGTTTGTTTACCGAACAGCCGCACGAACCGGAGACCACCCTGGATGTCATGGTGGCATGAAAACTTTGCTGTTCCTGGTCAGTCCTCCAGCGGCACTTAGCCGTGATTCTATGGAACTATTTTCGGCTATGGGACCATACCTGCGGTCAGTTAAATAAATGACTTTCAGGAAATTTCTGAACTCCTGAACTGATCTGGGTGAGGTTTGGATATGTTGGTCACCCAGATCAGGGCTATCAGGGGATGTAACATTTGTGGGGTTTTATGTATTTTTAGGGTACTTTTGGGGTGTTTTTAAAAAGTATGTTTTTTCTGTGCTTGGAGATAATTGAATTAGAATTAGTACAGTTATTGATCCAATTATCTCCCAAGCAGGGAGGAGGGATTGTATGTTTGTTAATCACTGTTCTTACGTCTGGGTGCCAGGTACCTTAGGTTTTAACCCTTCAGATGTAAACATAGCAGTTTCAGAGAAACTGCTATGTTTACATTGCAGGGTTAATCCAGCCTCTAGTGTCTGTCTTCCTGACAGACGCAAGAGGCGCTTCCCCGACGCTCAATGCGAAAATAGCATTGAGCACGCAGAACGTCCATAGGAAAGCATTTACAAAAAATGCTTTCCTATGGGTGTTTTTAATGCGCGCACGGCTCTGGCACGGCCACTCGAGAGCCGACATTGGAGGGGGAGGAGAGGTCGCCAGCGCCGAGGGAGCCCGGCGCTGAGTAAAGGCAAGAAGCTGAAGGGGTCTTAACCCCTTCAGCCCAGCGGCAGAGGGGTACTGGGGATGGGGGGGACCTAAGGATTATATAGGGTCAGGAAAACAAATTTGTTTTCCTGACACTATAGTGGTCCGTTAAAATGAGAAATTTATGCAATCCTGATGGGACATTCCAAGATAATAACTTAACATTTATATGATAGTGTTAGTACATCCAGATAATATTCATGGAATGAAAGATTCAGGTTTTAGCAAGTATTTTAGTGGTGAAGGAAGTGTAATGGTAAAACAACAAGTGTTGTTTGTTTAATCATATTTAGTTTATTTTGTATTGTGAAATGGCACATGATCAACAGTTAGTTTTATTATTTACAAAGATGAAAGCTAATTTCAAAGGCTGTACAAAGCGTTGATCTGTGTTTTTTTTAATAATGGCCATTAGGTACAATGTTCACAAACCATTATCTTTAACAAGTGTTGGTTTATGTAGTACCCCGAAAATAAGACACTGTCTTATATTTATTTTTCCTCAAGAAGACACACTATGGCTTTGTTACGGTTGCCTCCAAGCTGGCTGGAAGTTGGACCGTAGAAAGGATGCTCCTAGCGCTCACCAAAGGACCATCAGCACCTAAGACACCATAACTACTGCGTAGCCACCATAAGTACTGTAAACTCCAGGAACCACCACTGCTGGGCTGGTATCTCGCCATCTGCTCTGCGCCCTGGACCTATGACCAGGCTCCAGGTTCCAGTAGGTGAACCTCTTCCTTCTGTAGAGCGAAGCAGGATCAGGAACAAGAGCTCTTACAAGAGCTCAGTAGCTAAGGGAGTATGAAGAGCATAGCAATCCCTGTAGTGATTATAGCTGTCCCCAACAAACATGAGTCAAGGTTGCAAGTTAGAGGGTCAAGTCATTCTGTTTTATTGGCACCAAAAGAACATTCTTTTATGCAGGTTTCCCTTAGATAGGACCTCCCACAGGGTTTTTACAAAACAACTAATCATACTCATACATTACAGAAAACACTCCCAGCAATTACACACAAAATCCTCCCCTCTGCCTGTGATATAATTATGGTACACAATACTTAACATAATTATCACAGGCAGAAAAAATACAGTTTTTACACATACACTGTAACTTTAAAACCATGCATCCAATCTCCATAAAAAGTGGATAAAAAGTTAGACGGAAGTCCTTTATGACCGACCGCAAGCACATTTTCCTGCCCAAAACAGTTCCATAGATTTGGGCTGTGTGGTCGGTCAATTTCATGTAGAAAATCTTCGAACGGGACTTAGTCTCTGTAGCTGAAAGTTCAGTGTAGGAGAAAGTAAGGGTCAGCGGTGTTCGCGGAAATGTGTAGCCAATTTTAGTTCCATGAATTTTGCTACACACACCGCTGACCTCGTTCAAATGAACAAAGATGGCCGCCGCCACGAGTTCGTTTGCATGAACAGCGGCCACCCAGCGGTCGGCAATTTACCTACAGCAGGCTCCCAGCATGGGAGGTAAATTGCCTGCACACTTCCACTTCTGGGTGGTCCGCCTGTGTGGTACTTGGTTCAGTAAGCCCCATTTACTGAACCAAGTGGGAGAGAGCCAGGAACACTGTGTATTAAAGGTTTGGGGACACCGTCTTAAAGGGGCATTGTTCAACAAAGTCACAATATGTCCCCAGACGGTTCTTAAAGGGCCATACACACCCAATAAAAGTCCATAAGTTTTCAGGGGCACAATCTCACAGGGGCCATATTAATGAGGAAGGAGGCTGGCAAATAGGGGAAGCAGGGCAATTTGTCATTTAAAGGGCCAGTTAAAAATGGCTTATTTTCAGGGGATGTCTTGTTTTTTATTAAGTATGGTACAACAATCTACATTTATTCAAATATACCATAGTTAAGTCGTCTTATTCTGGGGAGCAGCAGCTTTACTTGTGTTTGTGGGGGGTGAGAGAGACCCACTGGCTGTTGCTGGTTGGTGCTGGGGGAGAGAGACTCACAGTGCTGAGTAAAACAGCAGCCACGTCTTTACTTCTTCCTCCTGAGGACACACAATACCAAAGCAGAGCGTCCTGCTCCTCACTTCACTGAGGAGATTTTTACTTTCACTTTCTATGCCTCAGCTTGCAGCACGCACAGAACGACTGGGACCTGACAAGGGGAGCTGACCTTGTTGACGGGGCTGCCCACACCTCTCCGGTCACCTCCGAGATAGCAGCTGTCACGATGGGGCAGATGAGAAGGGCTGCCCATCTTCTTTACCGCTCCACGATGGTACGCTGCATAGCCACGCCTATCACTATGTCTTATTTTCGGAGTATGGCTTATATTGCGCAAATGCTTAGAAATCCTGCTACGGCTTATTTTATGGGTATGTCTTATTTCCCCTTAGCAGCGCGTGGGGGCCCTAAATAAAAATGTAAACCCCCTCAAGGTGACTAGGGGTCCCCAAACCCCTAGTCACCCCACTCCCCCCAAACAAATAACCCCTACCTACCCCCCTCGCCCTCAAAATAATGAGGGGGGGACCATAAACTAGATACCTGTAAAAAAAAAAAAAAAAAAAAAAATTACCATTTGATGTCTTCTTTCTTCTAAAATCTTATTTTTTCAGTCCCAAAAAAGGCCAAATAAAAATCCATAATAACAGACGCACTTTAAAAGAAAAATAAAAAAAAAATCCTTCTTCATCCATGGAAGGCAGATTGAAAAAAAAATCCTTCTTCACCCTGCGCAGATTGAGCTCTGCAGCGTGGGGGAAGGCTTATAAAGCTTTGCCCCGCCCTGCAATTAGGCTCAGAGAACTCTGGTTGGTGGGTTTAAGCCCTTAAAATCAGAGTTCTCTGACAGGTAAATGAAGGGACTGATAGGTAAGTCTCTAGATTTACCTGTCACAGCACTCTGATTGGTTAGCCTGAAATCCATCCAATCAGAGTGTAACGGAACGCCTGGCACCCCGACTGGGTACCTTCCGCTGACGGATGCTCCTAGTGCTTTCCGAGGGCTCCAAGCACTCCACCTGACACCATAACCACTGCAACCCCCATGAACCACCGCGGCTTGGTTGGGGTCTCGCCGTCTCCACCCACTCTGGACCCAAGACCAGGGTCCAGCTTTCAGTAGGTCAGCCTCTCCGAATTCCAGAGAGCAGGAACAGGAATAAACTCTTAGCAGAGCTTAGTGATTATACCCTGGGGAGTATAGTGAATTATAGCAATCCCCAGAGTGTAGTTCTCCAATACCTCAAACATGAGCCGAAACTTCATGAAGGTACAAGATGATCTGTTTAATCAGCACCAAAGGGCTTTCTTGTATGCAAGTTTTTACCACCCACATGGTTTTGCGGAACAGTCAATCAAACACATAATAATACAGTCAGACACTCCCAGTTAGGACACACAAACCCTCCCCTCTGCCTGTGATATAATTACTGTACACAATGGGTTAACTTAATTATCACAGGCAGGAAAATATCAGCATACTCCAAATACAAACATACCCAAAAATCAGACAATTCCCTCCAGTGGTTAAAAAGTTAGGTGGAAGTCCTTTTGACCGACTGCAAGCATGGCTTTCCTGCCCAAAACAGTTCCACAGATTTAGACTGTGCAGCAGGCCTATCTTCTCCTCTATCCTGGAGATAATTGGCTTAAGTGGGTGTGGTAAGCCAATTATCTGTAAGTCCAAAAACTGTTACAAAACTACATAAAAATCATAACTCCTATTATACTGAACAGAACCCCCACATTCACCTATCCCCAGATAGCTTGGATCTGAGCGCTCAATATATCCGAACCGTGGTCAGATCCCACAAACAGAATAAAATCGCCATGGGGTTAAAGTTTAGCAAGGACTGATGAGAGATTGGGGAGGGACAAAGCAGCCAGTTTAAACTGGTCTGGTAGTGTCCCTGGGACGCCCTGTTGGAGAACAATGGGACAGGAAAACGGGGGAGGGGAAGAGGCACACTCTCCCATGAAATCAAAGGGGCAGAAAAAGTGTAATCAAATCCAATATGCCCAAATACAGTTTTTTACGGGCCATACACCCCAGGGCCATAGTCATGAGGCAGGAGGCTGGCAATCAGGCTCCTCCAAAAGCCAGGAGCAAAGGGCAGTTGGTCATATAAAAACCCAGTGACAAAAGGCAGTTTGTCACACGTCTCCCCTTTGGGGGGGAGACTAACCAGGTACCTGACCCATCGGTTAGTCGATATACCCACCCACAACAAACAAGTGCAGGAGAAGCCCACCCACAATAAACAGCCACTGCACCTGGGGATTCCTCGGGTGGTACTGGGCAACACACTGTGGGGATTTGGGGGGCAAAAGTTAGCTGCGCTCTGCCCTGATGCCAGCGCTTCTGCTGGGGTAACCTGGATGCAACTAGGCTGGGGAGGGGAGACATCGCTTACCTCCTCCTCCTGGTAGTCCTGCAAAGGTAGTTGGGGATCTGGATGGCTGTCCAACATCCCTGTAAGTTGGGTGCAGAGACCACGGTCCCATCTGCACCACCTGGGGGAGTAGGGTCTCCCCGTTGTAGGGTAAGCTGCCGCTGGGGAGAGAGGGCGATATGCTTCTCTACCTGCCGCTGGAGAGTGGGACCGACCATCTCCACTCCCAATAAAATAGTGGTAGTTACCATCTCCCCTTCCAGCGATGCTGCAGGGATGAGGGACCGACAATTTTCTCTCCCTGGGATGCCGGCTGCCACTGGGGAGAGAGACCAGTTGTCTCTTCTCCCTTGACAACACACTGGCACTGGGGATCTGGCCGAATTAAGCTGAGTAGGTGTTGGTAGTTCTGCTCCAGCTCCCACTCCATGGTTACCAGGTGAGTCATGTCCCGTCTCACCTCGCGGGCATCAACCCAAATATGCATGCACACCCTGTACTTATAGATGTCCCAGAATCTCTACTCCTCCTTGCTGCCGAAATCCATGTCTTCCTCCTGGGCATCCCAGAGGCGACCAGGGCCATAGAAATTGTCCCCTTCAGGACAGTCGTGCCCAGCCAACCAGGGGGTCTGCTGAGCCGTATACCACCATAGAGCCTGGTAGGCATCGTCTAGCCAAAGCTCCTGCCATACCCGGTGCTCGAGCTCCTTCACCCACTCCTCCCAAGGCTGCTCTCCCAATAGACACATTTGCATCGCCACACGCTTCTGTAACCGCTGTTCCTCACTGGGGAGATTCTTACCGCGCCAACGCTGCACGTCCTCCAGAGCCTCGTACCACATCCCCTTTCGAATGGCATCTCTCCAGTCCAGCATGGCCTCCTCAGATATAGGCCCATCATGTTGGACCACGTATTGCTGCAACCTCCAGCGAAACTCCTCCTCATATAGGTTTGTTGCTTAGGGGCTCACTTGCTCCATGCTGCTGTGAACAGGGGAGCTGTACGAATACTAGCGTTGCCCTCAATTTGTAATTCCAAACATTACCGGTGCCTCTGAGCTGCTTCTCCTCGAACTAGGACGCCATCCCACCTCTGCCACCGCTGTAACGGAATGCCTGGTACCCCGACTGGGTACCTTCCGCTGACGGATGCTCCTAGTGTTTTCAGAGGGCTCCAAACACTCCACCTGACACCATAACCACTGCAGACCCCACAAACCCCCGTAGCTTGGTTGGGGTCTCAACGTCTCCACCCACTCTGGACCCAAGATCAGGGTCCAGCTTCCAGTAGGTCGACCTCTCTTAATTCCAGAGAGCAGTAACAGGAAGAAGCTCTTAGCAGAGTTTAGTGATTATACCCTGGGGAGTATAGTGTTTATAGCAATCCCCAGAGTTCTAGTTCTAGTTCTCCAATCCCCGAAACATGAGCCAAAACTTCATGAAGGTACAAGATGATCTGTTTAATCAGCACCAAAGCTCTTTCTTTTATGCAGGTTTTTACACACAGTTACCACCCACATGGTTTTGCGGAACAGCCCATCAAACACATAATAATACAGTCAGACACTCCCAGTTAGGACACACAAACCCTCCCCTCTGCCTGTGATACAATTACTGTACACAAAGGGATAATTTAATTATCACAGGCAGGAAAATGCACAGTTTCATACAATATTCATAACTCCTAAAATATTCATATAATCTTACATATTTTGAATCAGCATACTCCAAATACAAACTGTAGCAAACTCACCCATTTAACAGAGTTTGCCATGAGCTTTTGGAGGGGGCTGCTTGCCCGCCTCCTGCCCTGTGATTATGGTCCCTGGGAGATTTGGCCCTTCAAGTGCAACATTTGGGCATACTGTATTTTATTATGCTGCCACTGGCCCTTTAAGCAGCATATGGAATTCTATTGGACTGTGTATGTCCCTTTCAGACTATGGCCCTCTCATCAGCCCATGCTAAACTTAAACTCCATGGCGATTTGACTGTGTTTGTGGCATCTGAGCGCTGTTCGGATATATTGAGCGCTCAGATCCAAGCCATCTGGGGATGGGTTGAATGTGGGGGTTCTGTTCAGTATGATAGGAGTTATGAATTTTTGTGTCTTTTTGTGTCTTTTGCTAACATGTGCTCAATGGAGTCTGCCTTTATCTCTGGATATGATTGTATTACCTCTCCATTGTTTCCAGGATAGAGGACTCTTGTGAAACTGGTTTGGGCCGGAAAGCCATGCTGGCAGTGGGTTTTTTTAATACTTTTGCTAACTTTCAAACCCCTGGTCGGATTCGTGTTTTTAATATGTTGTTCCACTGAATGAATTGATTGTGAATATGTATTTTTATGTGAATGTGATGTATAGTTTTAAAGTTATAGTATATTTGTAAAAACTGTATTTCTCTGCCTGTGATAATTAAATTTCCAATTGTGTAAGATAATTGTCTCACAGGTAGAGGGAAGGACTTTACTGTGGGTTGTAACTATTATTTTATTGTTTATTTTATACCTCCCTGTGGGCGGTCCTGTATGTGCAAGACCGTAATAAAAACCAGGCTGGGTGTGCCAGCACAGTCAATTCTTCTTCACCCTCAATTTGAAGTGTCGTCTCTTATTGGGGGAATCTGCTACAAGGGATTGCTATGCTCTGCATATTCCCTTGCTGTAATCACTACTAAGCTCTTGTAAGAGCTTGTTCCTGCTTCACTATCTTGGAGGAGAGGATTACCCCCTGGAGCCTTGTCGTAGGTCCAGGGTGGGCAGGAGACGGCGAGACCCCAACCAAGCTGTGGCGGTTCGTGGGGTCTGTGGTGCTTATGGTGTCTGGTGGAGTGCTTGGAGTCCTCAGGAAACGCTAGGAGCATCCTTTAACGGAGGTACCCAGTCGGGGTGCCCGTTGATCCGTTACACAAACATACTCAAAAATCAGACAATTCCCTCCAGTGGTTAAAAAGTTAGGTGGAAGTCATTTTTGACCTACTGCAAGCATGGCTTTCCTGCCCAAAACAGTTCCACAGATTTAGACTGTGCAGCAGGCCTATCTTCTCCTCTATCCTGGAGATAATTGGCTTAAGTGGGTGTGGTAAGCCAATTATCTGTAAGTCCAAAAACTGTTACAAAACTACATAAAAATACATAACTCCTATTATACTGAACAGAATCCCCACATTCAACCTATCCCCAGATAGCTTGGATCTGAGCGTTTAAATATCCGAACCGCGCTCAGATCCCACAAACAGAATAAAATCGCCAGGGGGTTAAAGTTTAGCAAGGGCTGATGAGAGATTGGGGAGGGACAAAGCAGCCAGTTTAAACTGGTCTGGCAGTGTCCCTGGGACAACGCCCTGCTGGAGTACAATGGGACAGGAAAACGGGGGAGGGGAAGAGGCAAATTCTCCCATGGAATCAAAGGGACAGAAAACGTGTAATCAAATCCAATATGCCCAAATACAGTTTTTAAAGGGTCATACACCCCAGGCCATAGTCATGAGGCAGGAGGCTGGCAATCAGGCTCCTCCAAAAGCCAGGAGCAAAGGGCAGTTGGTCACATAAAAACCCAGTGACAAAAGGCAGTTTGTCACACAGAGTCCTCTGTGTCATTTTACATCAGAGAGTTATGAGTCAAATTACACAGTGTGGGAAAATTCCAAAGAACTTTCCCATGCTGTGTAAAACGGCATTTACAGCAACGTTTCACATTGAGTGTCATTCAGAAATATGGCATGAATCTGAGATATAATGAATGAAATTCACATATAGCCAATTATAAACTCATCGAAAAATAGGACAGGACAGTCACTTACCATAAAGGATTTTGAGTTTTTGTTTTTTTCTTAATATACAGCTCATTTCTTTCATTTCTGACTCATGACAAGTACATTATAAAAGAGGAAGGTTTTTGTACGGCTCTGTATCACTGTGATACCCGCTGTAATACTGCTGACAGTAATAATCTGCTGCATCTTCTGCTAACAATCCACTGATTGTTAAAGTGTAACTGGTTCCAGACAAACTGCCACTGAACCGGTCTGGGATCCCAGTCGCTCTGTAGCTTGCATGATAGATAAGAAACTTTGGAGGTTGTCCTGGTTTCAGTTGGTACCAGGCTAGGAAGTAATAACGATGGATACTGTGGTATAGACTGCTACTTGATGTACATGTCATGGTGACAGTTCCTCCTGGTGACACAGAGACATAATCTGGGGTCTGAGTCATCACAATATCTCCACAGGATCCTAAAAATAAGAAGACAATGAATAATGAACCTTTGGTGACAATGACTGTTACATTTATCAATACATTTACCGGAGTGAGACAGGAGATTAATACAATGTATCATTTATTATGTTGTTTGACTTGATATTTTTGTGTCAGACACAATCATTAATTTACCTTGAATAATCAGTAAAAATACCCCCAGCAGATACATCTGATAAACCATCTTTATATCTCTGCACTGAGACAGACACAGATCACTGATATCTCTGGGTATAATGTCACTTTTATAGCAGCTAAAACATCAAACGCAACATCTGTGTATGTAAAACAGGATGCAAATTACATGATCTCAGAGTGTGAGACTAAACTTAATCTCATTTAAATAACTGAAGATTTTATTCTTAATTTAGTGCTGCACATTTTCTGAATATTTCCTGTTATCTGCATGGTTTCTCATAAAATAACCTATAACACTAACAATGATTAATGGAAAACTGATCTTAAACATCTT
Source organism: Pelobates fuscus (assembly GCF_036172605.1). Classification (NCBI taxonomy): domain Eukaryota; kingdom Metazoa; phylum Chordata; class Amphibia; order Anura; family Pelobatidae; genus Pelobates; species Pelobates fuscus. The sequence continues at coordinate 42,726,163 of NC_086322.1, read as the reverse complement.
TATTGTGTTATGTAAGTTGCACTACTGTGTAGAACTTGTGTATTGTAATTGTATTATTCTAGGCACAGTGAAGGAATATGTATATATAATATAAATATAGGATAAATAGATTGTTGAATGTGACTAAACTTGACTATATATATTACTAAACATGAAGCTATTATAGTTATTTGCTAAAGTTTGGCTTATTGTTAATTTAAAATTAATTCAAAGACAGTTCAAAAATAAATTCAAAGTCTGCTAAACAGCATCTTAATTTGATATAGTTTAGAATAATGGGAATTACAATGTCCACATTTCAATAATTTTAGAATTTCTGACAACCTGAAAATGGAAATATTCAGACAATATTTTTGGCCATGTACATGTTATTTGTCTAAGATTCTCATTGAATCCAGGCTCCACTCCTAAACGTGACTGGAGTACAGATTATTTTCACAAGTTCTTTGTAATCTTAGTGAGACCGGCAATAATCTGAGCACAGTAGCTATTATTCAACATACTAAAAGTGTGGGTAATGTACACAATCAAATACCTGCAGTAGTAGATAGACATGTGCAATTCGTTTCGGTCTGAATTAAAATTCGTCCGAATTGCAGGTAATTCGGACATTCAGGTGCTTCCGAATGTCCAAATAGTTGAATTGCCGAAGTGCCGAATTGCTGAAGTCCCGAGGTGTCAAAGTGCCGAAGTTCCGAAGCACAGTATTGCCTAAGTGCGAATATACTTACCCAGTGAAAGAAGAAGAATGTTACACTGTATACAATTTCAAATATAAAGTATACAAACATAGACAGGATTCAGCTGTAAGCATTTGCAACACTTACAACAATCAAGTAACACACATTCATATTCATATTCATATTCTAAGCCAGTCAGTGTAATGACAGGAATGAATAAGTAGATAATTCCCTAATTCCCACGGTATTAGGGAGCTATCTACTAAAAGGCTGAAAGACCTAAATTGGTCTTTCAGACAAATTTACTAATACTAAGTAAAGATTACTTAGTATTAGTAAATTATGCCCCTACTCGCTATACCGCGAGTAGGGGTATGTCTAAAAAACAGTAAGCAGCCTGTGGCTGCTCACTGTTAAAAATAAAATAAAAAATAAAATAAAAAAGGGTCCCCCCTCTCTGAGCAGGTGGGGCCCTAAAGTAAAAAAAGGGGGGAGGACCTATTGTCCTCCCCACCGGCCCCCACCCCTGAGTGGTGGGTGGGGGCCCTAAATAAAAATTGGGGGGGACCTAATGTCCTCCCCCCTGGCCCCCACCCCTGAGCGGTGGGTGGGGGCCCTAAACACAAATTGGGGGGGACCTAATGTCCTCCCCCTGGCCCCCACCCCTGAGCGGTGTATGGTGGCCCTAAATACAAATTGGGGGGACCTAATGTCCTCCCCCCTGGCCCCCACCCCTGAGCGGTGGGTGGGGGCACTAAATACAAACTGGGGGGGGACCTATTGTCCTCCCCCTGGCCCCCACCCCTGAGCGGTGGGAGGGGGCCCTAAACACAAATTGGGGGGGATGGCCTAATGTCCTCCACCCTGTCCCCCACCCCTGAGCGGTGGGTGAGGGCTCTAAACAAAAATAAGGGGGAGGACCTAATGTCCTTCCCCCCTGGCCCCCACCCCTGAGCGGCGGGTGGGGGCCCTAAATACATGTTTAACCCCCCTCCCCCAGGTGACTAGGGGTCCCCAGGCTGCCCCCCAGGCTGCTCACTGTTTAATAGACATGCCCCTACTCGCGGTATTGCGAGTAGGGGCACAATTTACTAATACTAAGTAATTTTTACTTAGTATTAGTAAATTTGGCTGAAAGACCAATTTAGGTCTTTCAGCCTTTTGGTAGATAACTCCCTAATACCATGGGAATTAGGGAGTTATCTACCAAGCGGCTGCAACAAAAGTCCCGAAATGCTGGAGATCCGAAGTTGCCGAAGTTCCAAAGTTGCAGAAGTTCCGAAGTGCCGAAGTTTCGAAGTTCTGAAGTGCCGAAGTGCCGAAGTGGTCAAGTGCCGAAGTGCCGAAGTTGCCGAGTTTCCGAAGTGTCGAAGTGCCGAATTGCCTAAGTCCCGAATTGATGAAGTCCCGAATTTTTGAATGCCGATCCAAGCCGAATATTTTCCCCATGCACATGCCTAGTAGCAGAGGCTTTTTATAAGCTATGCACCTCCCATCTGTACCCTTACACCAATCAGCAAACAGGATACACAGGATTCCCTTATGTGGACAGGCAACATGGCCCTTGAGGAGAATGGAAAGTGGTTTCAATTCTTGCACATGCTCAGTACATTGATGATAGTATCTTAGCTACATGTAACTAACTAGCAAATACCTGTACTTGTATATACCACATGAAGATTTTATGCCTATTAATTTTTGGGCCCAGTTGAAATCCCTTCACAATGTGACATCACGCCTTCTAAACCCAGCCTCAACTGATCAAGGAACATATGGAATGGCAAGGAAGCTCTGCCTTGTACTGCCACCTCGATAGTGACTGTTTTTTTTACCTTGTGAAGTAGGGATAGTTTAAGATTTAAAAGTTCCAATCTGTCAGTCAGCATTTTTATTAGGTCCTTGAGAATGGTGTGTACATTGATGTGCACGTTGGACTTTAGGCTGCTACTATGTGTGATTCACCACTTACTTCTTTTTTTCCATTTAGATTAGGGTTGCATAACGAATATCAGCTCTAACCACTTTTTTCTGGGGCTCTGTTAGGCTATGTGTTGCTCAAGGTATGTGGCAAGCGAGGTAATGTTAGGTAGTGATTTAATTAGAATACTGTTATTAATTTATTCTCATTTGATATATAAAGTAAAAGGATAGAGACACCAGTGGGACACACTTGTTGTAAGACCTCACTGAGGCTAAAAGTCATTCTCATTGCAGATTTCAACCACTAGTATGTGCTTATATCTGAGTATTTCTAGACTCTACTTGTGGGCAGAGTTCAGGTATCATCAGGGAAAAAGAATCGTAAGTGATTGATACCATCCATATTTGAATTTTTTTGAATGTGCTGAATGCACTGACCTGATTCCCCCTGTCTCTCTCACATAATTGTTCATAGTATATACTGGTCTACTCTACCTGCCTCTCTTTTTTCCTTTGAACCTAGCTAAGGCTTTTGTAATCCAACTATTCTATAACTAGATTTTAATAATAGGAAACGATTTAGATTGCCAGGACTATTTGTGTGAAGCATTTTATGTCACCTAATGTGCAACTCTGATTTTTGGTGTAACTGGAGGACCATCTAATGATTTAATTATTTTTTTCTCCCAACACTGACATGTACATGATACACTGCAGAGAGTCCTCAAGGGTAGTGATTCCCAAGTGAGTGCATTAATCTCATAAGAGCAGACATTATGATGTTAGAGTATGACCTGCCGACAGGGGGTACATTAACGTTGTGGCAGGCTATATGCAATGTATACTGTACCTAAACCCCCATTATTATTGCCTATGTTAGGTGTTTTTAAATAAAACTATATTATTCTGTGAGACTTGAAATTGCTGTTTAGTGAAAGAGTGTGCTGGATCTTGTATCTATCTTGTGTGTATATATGTATACAGGGCCGACCTTAGGGATGTGTGAGCTGTGCAGCCACACAGAGCACCATGTTAGCAGGGGGCGCCATGCTGACGACACATATGGCTGGGTCACAGGAGTGCAGGGGGAGCTAAAGCAGAAATCCGGGTTTCGTATTCCCCGGTGGAGGATTACATTATTCTCCACCGGGGAATACGAAAGAAAATAGCAATGCAGTGGGGGCTGTGCTTACTGAGCGGCACGGGTGGAGCTTGTGGAGTTGCTGAGGTGGGGCTAAATGCAGTTTGGGCGGAGCTAAAAGCTCCCTGAAGACCCTGGTAAATGCTGCACAGGAAAGAGGAAGCAGGAAGGAGTCCTTGCTTTCCCAACAACTAGGCTACATGAGCTGCACTGCCTCAACTCCCACCTTCTAGCCCACAATGGGTCCAGGCCTATGCCTGCATGATAGTGGCTTGGTCTGATGCTAAATAACTTAACATAAAATAAATAAAAGTGTAACTAAAAGTATAAATAAAGGCAAGAAATAAAAATAAAAAGTAAAGTCTCAATGTTCGATCAGTAATCCGAAGGGTAATTATTTATGCAGGGGGGAGCATCCCGGTGAATTTTCTGTGGAGTATAGTCCCGGTTCAAGTCGTGGCTGCTGCATAGGGTTCTGCGGGAGGCCGTCGTGGCACGAACTCTGGAGCGCTGGCTGCGTCTCTTCTGAAGGAGTGTTTGGGCCCTGTTGATGACTCCGATGGATTAAGTGAGTTCAGGGGGAGGTCTAGCTTGCCTAGAGCCCTCGTGGCCTCTTGCAAATCGTGGATGACCTTTGGTGATGTGTAAGGTATTTGAGTTGTCGTAGTCGCAGGAAGGTTGTGAATTGTTGCAGGGACCTTCTCTATGCTAGTGTCCCGCCCGAGAGGTCGGAGTAGAATGACAGGAACATTGCTCGTTTGAGAAAGCCCCAAGAGGCGGGGCGAAAAGCGTCACGTGACCTGTTGATCAGGATACAAGGAAGTGAACTGAATAGACACACCAGCCAGCAGGACCGGCCTCAGAAGAAGAGAGATTACACTGAACTGTTGTGAGCTGCAGCTGGACTGTGCTTTTTACTATTTGACTATCAGTTGTTTTTATTTTTAATAAATGTTTTTTGCCTGACACTGGAGTCGCAGGAGCATTTATCAGATCCCACATACCCAAGGGGCTGATCCTCCCTGGGCGAGATAGCTTAGAGTGGGGCTCATACCACTCTACATTTGTGAGTTGCATTCTTAAAGAGACAGTGTATCTGAACTGTTATCAAACTCCCCATGGTGTTGTGAGCTGCAGCTTGACTGTGCTTTTTACTATTTGACTATCAGTTGTTTTTATTTTTAATAAATGTTTTTTGCCTGACACTGGAGTCGCATGAGCATTTATCAGATCCCACATACCCAAGGGGCTGATCCTCCCTGGGCGAGATAGCTTAGAGTGGGGCTCATAGCACTCTACATTTGTGAGTTGCATTCTTAAAGAGACAGTGTATCTTAGTTTAAATTTTAATAATTGTATTGCACTAGGAGTGCTTTCTCTGATCCCTCCCCCCTACCTTTGTCTCCTTAACTACAGATATCAACTGTACAGTGTAACAGGATATAAGTATACACACATATACACCTGGGCTTGTAGACACCCTATAAGGGATCACACTTGCTTGCACTGTATCATCTGTTTGTAAATACTTCTCAACACTTGAGGGGTTCTATACATATGTATGCGCACCAGCACTTTTCTGTTTTGTGATTGTTTCTGTACCTTATTACCTGGGTATACTGTGGGTGCTGCAAACCTATTTATATTTTATCTTAATTTTTTGCGCCATCTTATCTACTGCACATTTTTTCCAAAAATCCATAATAACCAACGCAATAAAAAAAAAAAGAGCGCAAAAAAATAATAATCTATCTTCACCCGGCGAGGGCTCCACGCAGACTGAGCTCTGCAGGGTGGGGGAAGGGTTATAAAGCCTTGCCCCGCCCTGCAATTAGGCTCAGAGCACTCTGGTTGGTGGATTTAAGCCATCCAATCAGAGTGCTCTGACAGGTAAATGAAGAGACTGACAGGTAAGTCTCTACATTTACCTGTCGAAGCACTCTGATTGGTTGGCTTGAAATCCACCAATCAGAGTGCTCTGTGTCATTTTACACAGTGTGGGAAAGTTCTTTGGAATTTTCCCACGCTGTGTAATTTGACTCATAACTCTCTGATTGGTGCATTAAGTAACCAATTAGAGTGTTGAGTCAAATTACACAGCGTGGGAAAATTCCAAAGAACTTTCCTACGCTGTGTAAAATGACACAGAGTACTCTGATTGGTGGATTTCAAGCCAACCAATCAGAGTGCTGTGACAGGTAAATGCAGAGACTTACCTGTCAGAGTACTCTGACTGGATGGCTTAAACCCACCAATCAGAGTTCTCTGAGCCTAATTGCAGGGTGGGGCAAGGCTTTATAAGCCTTCCCCCACCCTGCAGAACTCAGTCTGCGTGGAGCCCTCGCCGGGTAAGGATGGATTATTTTTTTTTGCGTTCATTTTTTTTTTTTTTTTTTTAAGTGCATCGGTTATTATGGATTTTTATTTGGCCTTTTTTGGGGCTGAAAAAATAAGATTTTAGAACAAAGAAAACATCAAATGGTAGGTTTATTTAAATTTGTTTACAGGTACTTATTTTTAGGGTGAGGGGGGTGACTAGGGGTTTGGGGACCCCTAGTCACCTGGGGGAGGGGGCATTTTTATTTAGGGCCCCCACCCGACGCTCAGGGGTGGGGGCCAGGGGGGAGGACATTAGGTACCCCCCTAATTAGTATTTAGGGCCCCCACCCACCGCCCAGGGTGGGGGCCAGAAGGGAGGACATTAGGTCCTCCTCCCCTCATTCTAATTTAGGGCCCCCACCCACCACTCAGGGGTGGGGGCCAGGGGGGGACATTAGGTCCCCCCCAATTAGTATTTAGGGCCCCGACCCACCGCTCAGAGGTGGGGTTCAGGGGGGGAGGACATTAGGTCCTCCCCCCTCATTCTTATTTAGGGCCCCCACCCACCACTCAGCGGTGGGGGCCAGGGGGGAGGACATTAGGTCTCCCCCTCATTCTAATTTAGGGCTCCCACCCACTGCTCAGGGGTGGGGGCCAGGGAGAGGACATTAGGTCCGCCAATTGGTATTTAGGGCCCCCACCCACTGTTCAGGGGTGGGGGCCAGGGGGAAGGACATTAGGTCCACCCCTTTCTGATTTAGGGCCCCCACCCGCCGCTCAGGGGTGGGGGCTAGGGGAGAGGACAATAGATCCTCCCCATTACTTTACTTTAGGGCCCCCACCCGCCGTTCAGAGCTGGGGGCCAGGGGGGCAATAGGTCCTACCTTCAGGTTAGGAGGGGGAGGGGGGACGTGTTCTTTTTGTTTTGTTTTTACAGTGAGCAGTAAGCACTGTTTAATAGACATGCCCCTACTCGCAGTATAGTGAGTAGGGGCATAATTTACTAATACTAAGTAATCTTTACTTAGTATTAGTAAATTTGGCTGAAAGACTAATTAAGGTCTTTCAGCCTTTTAGTAGATAGCTCCCTAATACCGTGGGAATTAGGGAGTTATCTACTTATTCATTCCTGTCATTACATTGACTGGCCAAGTAACTTACATTTTATATGAATGTATGTTACTTGATTGTTGTGTTGCAAATGCTTACAGCTGAATCCTGGCTATGTTTGTATACTTTTTATTTAAAATTGTATACGGTGTAACATTCTTCTTCTTCCACTTGGTAAGTATATTAGTACTTAAACACTTCAGAACTTTGTCAACTTCGGCAACTTCGGCACTTCGACACTTCAGAAATTCAGTAATTTTGGAACTTCGGGACCTCGGTAATTCGGCAATTCGGCTATTTGGACATTCGGAAGTAACCGAATGTCCGAATTTCCCGAAATTCGTTCGAATTCATATTTGGCCCGAAACAAATTGCACATGTCTAGTATAAACCCCCCAGCAGATACATCTGATAAACCATCCTTGTATCTCTGTACTGAGACAGACAGCAATCACTGTAATCTCTGGGTATAATGTCACTTTTAAAGGAACTGAAATAGTAACCATAACATCTATGTAAAACAGGATACAAAAGCATTTATTATTCATTTATTATTCCTACAATTATAGAAAAAATATTTTAATGATTGTAGTAAAAATAAACATTTATACACACTTAGATACAGAAACTGTATTGACAGATAAACGGAGAGTAAATTATTAAAAACAGATGTTTTTAGTAAATTTTAAAAGAGAATTGTAACCCTTTTTACCATTTTTTGGAGGGTTTGTGCACAGCTGTTGAACTGATGTTAAACTGAGCAAAACAGGATTATTCAATATTTTGGCTACTTGTTTGCAACCTTCTAAATGGCCTTTTTTTAATTCTCTCTTTTTGTTATGCAGATGAGTACACATGTTGAGATCGCCACATCAGTGTATATAAATATTCGTAAAAACAGATATTAACAGAGTTAGCATAAATTAATTGTGAAACCTGCACATTTAAAAAAAAAAAAAAAAAAGTGAAATAAGTGGAAAAAAAACGAAATATATGGGGCAGGGCCTGACTGTAATGACGGACGGACACACTCTGATTTAGCTCTGGCACCTCCACTCCTAATTGCACTAATTGCAATGTTGTGTACCCCCATTGATGACCCCTTCTCACCCTGCAGAGTTCCTGAAACGATTGGGGTGTTCCAAAAGCTTGTTTCGATGTCCTCGGATGTCCACGCGGCCGGTAAACAGTGAACTGGCTTGGCGGCCTGGTGAGCCCTGGGCAGTGGAGAAGCGGCCTATCTCAGAGCCTGGCCCGTGCTGCCAACTGGTGCCCCATTTCCCCCACTTTGGACCGGTGGGGGTGATCCCGGTCCACTCTTTGGGGGCTCCCCAATACTGCTGACAGATCGTGGCATACCTGCTAATCACTCACCAAGCAATCCAGCACATTCAAGATGGCGGGCACCGCATCTTCCCAAGTCTCCCACAGAGAAGCCAGCAACATCCACTGTCACTGGCATGGACTTGTCGAGTCCCTTAGGCAAATGCGGATGAAGCACCAGATTATCACAATACCTGGAGCTTGGACGCACACTGCAGGCTCTTGATGTGCGGCCATGCAGCAGGCGAGAGACCTGTATTATGCCCAGACTCGAACGGCCTACAGTCCCAGTTCGCAGCCTATCTTGGGGCCGGTGGCACAAGCGATTGGACTGACACCAGAATCACACAGGGTCATGGAAAACCTGATGATCATAAGGGACTTACCCGAGTGCCACACGGTGATCGCACACCACCACTCCAGTGGGATGATGGGCCTACTACTGAGACCCCAGGCGGGGGTCTCTGCCAAAACCATGAAAAGGCATAGGCGGAAATCACGGCTGAGACCAGGTCTCCCTTCTGGCAATACAACTTGGAAACAACACTAAAGCTCATATTTAACTCCGTAGTTAACATGTCCATATTTTCCTATCTCCTGCTGGGAATATGTTTCTAGCTAGATGGGGGGTCTCCTAGGGGTTAAACTTGTAGACAAGATGTCTGTTTCACTCTACTAGTAAAATACTCGTTTAATGTAAATTCCTGGTTTAAGCTTATATAATCTGATACTTCTTATAACGACTTAATATACTGTCAGTCAACTAAGTATACTGTATCTACCATTTATGTCTCCATATCTCATAACGTATTCTAGCTCGCTATGTTTATTATATAAAAAAAAAAATGTGCAGTTTACATGTGCCATGCTATTGTCTTTAAGGAAAAGCCTATATGTGCTGGTGTGGCACTTTCAACATGTTTGTCAATCACTTGCACAGAAAAATATAGAATTATAAAAAAAAATTAAAAAAGTATACGCAAAGGAGAACCATGTCTAACACAATTAATTGTCTAGATACTGAAAGATGAGAGGAGACATGGAGAGAAACAATTAGGTCTTTGTGATAGTAACAACGCAACTAAAAACTTATCAAGCAAGAACAGATAGGAGTATATCCTAAGTGCTTATGTGAAGCTAAACTATGGATGATGCACAAGAGGTAAGCCTGATATTCAATAGCCAAGTGGGTAAAATGCTGGAGCCATCCCTACATAGTGAGAAGCATGCTGTAGATGTAGAACATGTAGATACTGCATGCTGTAGATGTCAGCCAATGCCTGTGTTGCAACCTGAAACGGATTGCAAGAGTCTATAGCTGACACAACTAGAGCAACGACCACTACAAGCATTGTGTGAACACTCTGTGACCTTCCCAACAGCACCAACTTGTTGCTGGCACCAGGAGTGAGGGGAGGTGAGTACATAGCTGAGGTAGAGGCCAGGTTTCCAACTGGTGAGATATGCTGCAAGGGCTGTCTCTCCTCCATATTCAACACAAGAAAGCTGTGAAGAGATCATTAAGCTTTTGCCAGACTGGACTTGGCTGGGCTTCTGCAGAAGGCCCAATTGTGCTCTCCTCCATTCTAGGGGCAGAAGACCTCTGTGAACATTGTTGTCACTGAGCATGTGGATGTGTTCCTAGGACCGGGATGACCCCCACCGGTCCATGGTGGGTGGGACTGGAGTTCAGGTTGCCAGCTGACAGTGGTGCCAGGAGAGCGACTGCCTCTCCTGCGCCAGACATGCTTGTAGAGCACAAACAATGATCGGGTTAGACCTGCAAGAATATCTGATGCCATCACCTCTCTCAGCTTGGCTTAAATATGTCAGAGATAAGCTGTATATAGGTGGTAAGGCACAGAATTTACTGTGAAGAGCAGGAGCTGCATCGATCAGCATTCACTCAGGCAGCCAGGTCCCATCCCTTTAAACAGCGCTATAAAGAGAGAATAGAGGCATTTTAATTTCACACAAGAGCTTTTTCTTTTATTTTGTTTTCAGTAAGTAAATGGTAATAAAGAAGGTGTTTCCATTCCAATCCGAATCTATCCGGGTCTGGTTCACAGGTTATGAACTTTTATTCTTTTATTACATAATAGACTGCACCCCTAGCTCATTATTTCACCATTATTTTTTAATTTTAAATATTTTTATTGAAATAAATTTTGGTTATTTTTATCCATTGTTTTTTTTTTATATATATTTTCTACAATGACTATTCCAGGCATTTAGTTTATCTATACTAAATTTCCATTTGTTTTAGTCTTGGATTTTTCTATCTCTCTTAAAATTCTACATTGATATTTTAAGTAGATCATATTCACAGGTATTCTGTTTACCCGGCACTGTTACTACAGGCCGAGTCCTAGCTACTTGTGATACAAAGTAATGAAATGATTAGCTACAGAGTTGGAATAATAATCATTCTTCACTATAATAAGGACTGTTTGCTTATGACAATTTATCATATCAGTATATAATTGTAATTTCATTGTGAGGCACATGAAACTCTTGTGGATACTGTTAATTAGTGTCAATTTGAACTTTGATATATTATCTACATATTTGTGTATTTGATCATATGTTTGAAGCTATACACAAGACATTATCTGAGTGTTAGAAAGCTTTTAACTACATTTTTTTTTATTTTTTACTTTATTTTTTTGTTTTATTTGTTTTTTATTTTATTTTCTGGCTCCTGGATACCTGCACCTTAGGGTGGTCTATATTTTTTCTCTTATATAGGGTTAGGTGAAATCCTACACATCCAGTCTTGAGCTCATTTATTGTTTTTATTCCCTCTCAATCTGTCGCTTTCCTTTGGTAGCCTCAGTACTGTTATCAAATGGTAATATAGAATTATTATATAATAAACCAGTAAAATAATGTATTTTCTATATGAGGAGTATTGACAAATATGATCATGTAAAAGGTAATGTAATGAATACACAGTATTTACATAATAATTATAAGAACATCAACATTAGTGTTATCTATTAAAACTTGCATATCTGGTACATGTGATGTTATTTGTATAACAAACCTTACTGAAACCAGTTACTATTAATGACAAAGTTTCTTTATTTATTTTTTTTTTAAATCTGCAGTGATTTGTCCCATGGGTGCAATATAAATATTAACTGTGATCATGTATTATCCAGCCAGTTAATTCATTGTTTTCTATTTAACTACCTGTTCACCAATCACACATGTTCTTGTATGATCCACTTTACAAATCAGGACTCTGATAAATATCATTATAGGAATTTATCATCTACAACAATGTTATTATATATTCAGTGTCACTCAAAAATATGATGTCAATCTGAGATGTTATGGCTGGAATTCACATATAGCCAATAATAAACATTAAGAGGACAGTACTTCACCATAAAGGATTTTGAGTTTGGCAGCAAGGAAATTGTGTTTTTTTTCCTTCTACTTTTTCTTGTTATTATGCAGCTCATTACTTTAATTTCTGACTCATGACAAGTACATTATAAAAGAGGCAGGTTCTTGTATGGCTCTGTATCACTGTGAGAGGCAAGCTGTTACCCTGCTGACAGTAATAATCTGCTGCATCTTCTGCTAACACTCCACTGGTTGTTTTTTTTTTTTTTTTTAATTTGTTCACATAATAAATAACACGACCTTCCAATCAAACAGTAGAAAGGTATTCAGTAATCATTTTCCTTTCTATTAGTCGACATATCATGACAGGTGTATTTTCGCCATCTGGCAGAAGGAGATAGATTCAAAAAGACATAACCACCCACCGCCCCCTACCAATTTCCCCAAAAATACCAAGTACATTGTGCATATATCAACAGTTTAAAAAGTCATTGACCCGACCCAACCCAGCCATACGTCAACATACGTATCCCTTATGTCATCAGTAATAATAAGGCAATGACCCCTTTTGTAATATTATTGTAACAATATAACAACCATAAATATACATATACAATTTAACAGAAATAAACACCAGTCATATTTAACATAATTTAACGCCTCCTGGTAAGGGTATACTCGGATACCTCTACCCCACCCAAATTCCATACACATGTATTGCTTCCTGGTAGGGGTATACCTGGATACTCCTACCCCACCAAAGTTCCGAGCCACCAACTTAACACCAATATTATAACCAACTGGAACCAACTGGAACACTCGGCCCAAACATCCTTAATTCCTCTGTAATTCCCCCCGTGACTATTTATTCCTATATATCCCCCCTAACTAACCCACCACAAGCTCGGACCTTGACACCTTAAGCCGTCCGAGCTCCGCCCCCCCCCCCCCCCCGAGAAACATGGCTTTTTTGAAGCCCTTCCTGCAGCCCTAGGTTGAACAGGTCCAACCCCATGTCCGAGAGGTGAACCCCATCTAGCCTGTAATACCCAGACAACTTCTCTTCCAGTGCCCAATGCCGAACCACCACTCCCCCCAGCTTTTTTTAAAATCTGGCCATTAACCCCTTAACCTGTGCATGGTGCCACCGCAGCCGCGGTACCATTTCGGACCACACCAGTTGCAGCCCAGGGACTAGCGCCCGCAGTCTGTTCAAGTCCTCCACTTCACCAGTTGTCTCTGTGGGACGAGGCCCATGTTAATACCCCCTGCATGCAGGACTAGTATGTCCGGTTTCCAACCTCGCTCCAGCATACCAAGGATCTCTCCACAGACGGCCTGCCACCCGAAACCCCCGAACTTCAGCCCTCCGTTTGGCCCAGAAGACATAGGAATGGCCCACGATACACGCCACTTGCCCTATGGAGACAAAAAGGATGCAGTCAGGCCGCCTCCCCGGGAACCCAAGTCCCCCACTGTTTATACTAAGCGCCCCTGCCGCACATAGGACCGGAACTGAACGGATTCCCACCTCCCTATCTTCTTCACAACTTCCTCCCCCAAACCCAGTCTACTTGCCTCCGTAGCTGCACCAATGCAGAAGGAGTGAGTCCCAAACTGGGTGGGCTGGAGCTCCTTCTCTTCCAGGCTTAAACGCAAGACCCAGACAAATTGGAAGCGAGACAGAGCTGAACCGTCCTGATGAACCAAGAAGGGCCCGTCGCCCTCCGGTCGCCTCTCTAAGTACCGGGTAACATTGAGCACGGGACACAATATCACTATTAGTTAAAGAAATAGGTCTATAGTTTGAAACCTGTTTCACATCTTTCCCCTGTTTGGGAATTGGAATAATAATTGCTTGAAGTAATTCACTAGGAAGAGGTTTATTTTCCAAAATTTCATTAAAGGAGAAATAATGTGTGACATTTTTTTTTTAATAAAAATAACTAGAAAAGCCACCTGGGCCTGGGGATTTATTCTTTTTTAGATTATTAACAACATAGATGACTTATTTAAATTCAATTGGGTTTTCCATTGCTTCCCTATGATTTTCATCTAAGATTAGCATCTTTGATTTTTTTTTTTAAATATTCCAACATTTGCTTTTTTTTTTTTCCCCCACCTATGTTGTATAGAGATGAATAATACGCTCTGAATGCGGAGGCTATTTGATTGGGGGACCTACATATATTCAGGGCCGCCATCAGGGGGTGACAACCATGACGGTTGTCACGGGCCCGGCGGCCCTGGGGGGCCCGGACTGCTCTGGCAGTCCTGGGCCCCACTTTCCCTTTCTGCACACATAGATTGCGAATATCGCTATCTATGTGTGCAGCCGCGGGCCCCCGGCTCCCTGTTACCGCAGAGGGGGCCCAGCACACTGCCTGTTCTCCTCTCTTCTCTCTTCTAATAACTCTCGCGAGACTCGGTTGCCATGGCAACGCTCCGCGGGTCTCGCAAGAGTTATTGGAAGAGAGAAGAGAGGAGAACAGGCAGTGTGCTGGGCCCCCTCTGTGGTAACAGGGAGCCGGTGGGCCCCCCCACCGGACCACCAGGGATGGAATCTCCCCCTCCCTGGACCAGGTAAGCAGGGAGGGGGGAATAACATTTAATTAAATTTTATTTTTTTTATTTATGCGAAAATGCCCCTTCCTCCCCTTCTGTCTGCTTTGGACTAATACTCTCATTATGCTAAGCCATACATAACTTGATGACCTCAATGTGAAGATGTAAATGTAATGGCTGTTGTGGTATGGTATTTTATCTGAGTGCTGTGCTGAGCAAAACATATAGAGAATCCAAATAATGAGTGTAACCTTAAGCAATAGCTCCAGGCTATCCTACCTTACACGACAGCAGAACAACCTGCAATGTATTATTTGGCCAGGGTTGCCATATGGACTGCATAAAAATCAATAATACTCTGCAGGGAAGTGATGGCTTAACCTCCAGAATTCCTGATCATTTGAACTACACTTCACATAATGCTCTGCCAGCCATTAAAGGGTGTACAGACTACAACATCAGGAGTGCCAGAGGGTTAAGCCATCACTGAAGAAGAGACCATTTTCTGATATAAATAGCCTTCCCAACTGTAGGAGGACACTCAAAGGGTTAAATGATGTGTCTTGTGATGAAACAGTCAAAAATTAATTTTGCTTGTACATCACAGACTCTTGTATTTTGTTATGCTACAGAACATATACATTTTACTCCCCCCCCCCAGATTGCACATTTACACACACACACACTACATACACTGACACAACACACACACTACATACACTGACACAACACACACTGCATACACCAACACAACACACACTGCATACACTAACAACACACACTCTGCATACACTGACATAACATACACACTGCATACACTAACACAACACACATTGCATACACCAACACAACACACACACTGCATACACTAACAACACACACTCTGCATACACTGACACAACACACACTGCATACACTGACATAACACACACACTGCATACACTAACACAACACACATTGCATACACCAACACAACACACACACTGCATACACTAACAACACACACTCTGCATACACTGACACAACACACACTGCATACACTGACACAACACACACTGCATACACTAACACACACTCTCCATATACTAACACAACACACTCTGCATACATCAACACAACACACACTGCATACACTAACACACACACTGCATACACGAATACACTAATACAATACACACACTGCATTCACTAATACAACATGCACTCTGCATACACTACACACTAACACACTCACTGCATCCACTATACTGACATTTGCTACACATTAACACACTCTGCATTCACTACACTAACACACACTTTGCATCCGCTACACACTAACACACTCTCTGCATTCACTACACATTAACACTCTGCATTCACTACACTAACACACACTCTGCATCCGCTACACACTAACACACTCTCTGCATTCACTACACATTAACACACTCTGCATTCACTACACTAACACACTCTCTGCATTCACTACACATTAACACACACCCTGCATTCACTACAAATTTACACACACACTACATTCATTACACTGACACACTCTGCATTCACTACACCCTAACACACACTCTGCATTTATTACACACTAACACACACTCTGCATTCACTAAACTATGCACACACTCTGGATTCACTATACTGACACACACACTCTGCATTTACTACACTAACATACACTCTGCATTAACTGTACACACAGCATCCACTACACAAACATCCTGTATTCACAGTACACACACTACATCCACCACAAATTGAAACACTCTGCATTCACTATACACAGACACTGCGTCTAATACACACACTACATCCACTACAGACACTGCATCCGCTAAACACATTTCATCTAGTACATACAAACACTACATCCACTACACAAACACACACTACATCACTGTACACACACTACATCCACTACTCAAACACTCTCTGCATTCACTACACAATAACACTCTGCATTAACTACACTAACACACACTCTGCATCTGCTACACACTAACACACTCTCTGCATTCACTACACATTTACACACACTCTGCATTCACTGCACTAACACACACACTACATTCATTACACTGACACACTCTGCATTCACTACACACTAACACACACTCTGCATTCATTACACACTAACACACACTCTGCATTCATTACACACTAACACACACTCTGCATTCACTAAACTATGCACACACTCTGGATTCACTATACTGACCCACACTCTGCATTAACTGTACACACAGCATCCACTACACAAACATCCTGTATTCACAGTACACACACTACATCCACCACAAATTGAAACACTCTGCATTCACTATACACAGACACTGCGTCTAATACACACACTACAGACACTGCATCCACTAAACACATTTCATCTAGTACATACAAACACTACATCACTGTACACACACTACATCCACTACTCAAACACAATCTGCGTTCACTATATACACTGCATCCGCTACACAAACACACACTCTGCAAACAGTATCTAATACACACAAACACTACATCCATTACACACATTCTAATTCACTTCCACTATACACACCACATTCAGTCCTGCATCATTGTCAGCGGACTAGGTAGGGTGTGGGCGGGCCCGGGAGGGAGCGGGCGGGGGGGGGGGCCCAGACTTTGTGCTTTGTCAGGGGCCCCAAAATTTCTGATGGCAGCCCTGCATATATTATTCCCTGATGTTATTTCAACAATTCGATCCCTTAAATTACGTAGATTTTTTAAGTTGGTTTGATAAGAATTTATCCGCTCTATTCCCACAATAGAACCACTTCTGTTTCCATTTAATTAGAGTTTTATTTGCTCTTACCATCATCAAATCTCAAATTGTATTCTTAGTTTGTTCTATCTCATTGATAGTCCCTTGTTTCTTAGGGAAGATTTTCTCTGGATTATCTAATTTCAAATACAAGTCTGACAGAGATTGGTAATTTAGTTTTTTATTAAAGGCATCTATTTTAATTATGCAACCTCGAACTACACATTTATATGCAGCCCATATATTTCCCATACTAACCTCTTCACTCATATTTTCTTTAAAATATAGGTGTCGGGAGCAAGGATTTGGCTTTATTTCTCATGGTAGCTCTGTTTGGAATGGAAATAAACTGTACAAAAAAGATGGTTTGCATCTTTCTCAAAAGGGAACATATGTTCTCAGTGAGCAGTTCAGAGGTTTTGCTAGGATGTATTTAAACTAGGGGGGGGGGGTAGAAGGGTGGCAAAACATCAATCCAATTGCCCCCCAACACAAGGACAGAAGGTGCCTTTACCAAATGTGTTAAAAAATGACAAGCTTAGAGTCATGTCTACAAAAGCTCGCAGTTTAGGGAATAAGATCAATAAACTTGTGGCAATAATGTCAACTGATAATGTAGATTTAGTCGCTGTTACTGAGACATGGTATAATGAGAAAAATGACTGGGACATAGCAATACCAGGGTACTCTTTATATAGAAAAGGGGCAAGAAAGGTGGAGGGGTGGCCCTGTATGTGAAGGATAGCATCAAATCTAGCCTAATAAAAGTTAGTGAGGCGAACATAGAGTCCGTTTGGGTTACGTTAGAATTTGGTAATCAAACAGTAACTTGTGTAGGTGTGATTTATAGGCCCCCAGGACAAATAGAAGAGTTAGATAATCTACTAGTTGAGGAAATAGCTAAAATGACAATGAAGGGGGAAGTTATCATCATGGGTAACTTTAATCTTCCTGATGCGAATTGGAAAACAAAATTAGCTGCTTGTGCCAGGAGAACACATACTCTAAACTCCCTACTGGGATTGTCTCTAAAACAAGTCGGGTAGGAGCCAACTCGTAAAGAAGCCATACTAGATTTAGTGTTAACAAATGGAGATTTGGTATCAGATATTACTGTAGGTGAACGTTTAGGATCCAGTGATCATCAGTCAGTGTGGTTTAGTATAAGAACAGTAATCCAAGAAGAAAAAACTCACAGGCACTTCAACTTCAAGCCGCAGGCAGATTTATTATGACAGAATGCAACGCAACGTTTCGACCGGAAAGGTCTTTTTCAAGCTTGAAAGATCCAGTGGTTAGGATCCAGTGATCATCAGTCAGTGTGGTTTAATATAAGAACAGTGACTAAGTCACACCACACAAAAAAAAGTTTTAGACTTTAAAAAAACAGACTTTTCTAAAATTAGAATATGTGTAAAGGAGTCATTATCAGATTGGAGCAATTTAAATGGAGTCCAAGAGAAATAGGATTATTTAAAAGTTGCACTGCTGAAGGCAACAGAAAATTGCATTAGGCTTGTCAGTAAAAGCAAACAATTCAAGAAACCACTGTGGTACTCCGCAGATGTGGCCAAAATAGTAAAAAACAAAAAAGTTAGCATTAAGTAATTATAAAAAAACCCAGAGTGAGGAAGACAGAATGCGCTATAAGATTAGGCAGACAGAGGCTAAGCAAGGTATAAGAGCTTCCAAATCTCACACAGAAGACAAAATAGCACAGTCGAAAAAAAAGGGGACAAAACATTTTTAGATACATAAATGAGAAAAGGAAAGTAAAACAAGGATTAGTTAGATTAAAAACAAAAGAAGGAAGGTATGTAGATGAGGATAAAGGTCTAGCTGACTGCCTCAATGAATATTTTTGTTCAGTATTTACAGAGGAAAATTAAGGAAAGGGACCTCAGTTAGGAAAAAGGACAAATAAGTCATTTATTACATGTGAGTTTACAGAGGAGGAGGTTCTATTTCAACTGTCGAAAGTAAAGACAAATAAGTAAATGGGACCTGATGGAATACACCCAAAGTTATTAAAAGAGCTTTGTGGTGTAATAGCCAAACCATTAACAGATTTATTTAAGCAATCATTGTTAACAGGAGTAGTCCCAGAAGATTGGAAGTTATTGTGCCCATTCACAAGAAAGGTAGTAGGGAGGAGTCGGGCAACTATAGGCCAGTAAGCCTTACTTCAGTAGTGGGGAAAGTAATGGAAACCATGTTAAAGGATAGGATTGTTGAACATCTAAAAATACATGGATTTCAAGATCAGAGACAACATGGGTTTACTTCAGGGAGATCATGCCAAACTAATCTTATTGATTTTTTTTGATTGGGTAACTAAAATAATAGATCAGGGTGGTGCAGTAGACATTGCTTACCTAGATTTCAGTAAGGCTTTTGACACTGTTGCACATAGAAGGCTTATCAATAAATTGCAATCTTTAAGTTTGGATTCCAATATTGTTGAATGTGTAAAGCAGTGGTTGAGTGACAGGCAACAGAGGGTTGTAGTCAATGGAGTATATAGGAGGATAAAACCTACCAGGAAAGGTAAAAGGATCTTAACATGTATAGCTTGGAGGAAAGCTAAGAGACTAATGAAAGTATTTAGAAAATTGGGCAGACTAGATGGGCCGAATGGTTCTTATCTGCCGTCACATTCTATGTTTCTATGTTAGAGTTCAGGCTTCCAGCTTTCTTCTTTTTGTTCGCTCTATGTTAGAGTTCAATATTATTTCTTCCAGATTTTTCTTATTGTTCAGTATAGAATCTCTAAGTTTCCAGTTACCCCTCTCTGTTATGGGCAAATACAAATATTACAAGTTTTAGAATGAAATGTTGTATTTCTTAAACTGTGTACTTTGTCTTTAAGAGATATTGCAAACTGACAAGGTGTTAGAAATGGAACATATTGTTTTTCATAACTGTTCCGAACACGTGTCGGCGGCCATCTTGGACATACGAATGCCCAGCGGAGTTCGTCGACGATTCAATGGAACTGAAAACGGACACTATTTTCACACCGCCGACCGCCCTTCGTCTGTTCTTCCGTTCATACGAACTCCGTACCGTTCGGTACTTTTCCATACGAACAGAGTCACCCCAGTTAGCTATCCCATGGAGCCCATTCGTATAACGAAAGACTATGTGAAAGACTTTGTCTCCATGGCGATTGAACTGTATGTATGTGATCTGAGCGCTATTCGGTAATATTATGTGCTCAGATCTAAGCTATCTGGGGATACGTTGCATATGGGGGTTACATTCGGTAGTTTGTGAATTATAGATTTTTATGTAATTTCTCTGTGCTTGTAAAATTGAGTTATTTCTCTATCCTCGGAGATAATTACGTTACTTCCCAATTATCTCCAGGATAGAGAGGAGGGTCCCATACTGTTCCAAGGGATGTGTTTCTCTGCACTGTGGTGATTGGTTAATGTAACATTTTGTCACAATTTTCCACCAGGTCTCCTATGGGAGTGTTCACCTGGTGGGAGACCTGCATAAAAGGCGGGCATGTAGCCTAGATTAAACAGATTCCTGCTTGACCCTCAATACAGAGCCTCATCTCGGGGATTATTTGTGTATTTTCCTGTTCGGCAGTTTTGAGTGTTCGGTAGCTGACTTCTTGTTCGGGAAGGGAACGTCTTTGGCGGCTTTAACCCCTCTATACCCGGGGTGCCTTTACAATGGGAATTGCTAGTTTTTGCATAGCTGAACAAGGTGAAAAAAAATTATTATGTTTATCTGTGAGTTTCCAGCTCCCAGGTCTCACCCACATCACAGTATATAAATTGCTTGTTTCTGCATAGCTGAACAAGATGAAAAAATCTTTTGTTTTAAATATTATGCCTTACTGTGAGGTTCCAGCTGCCAGGTCTCTCCCACTTGTGCTTATCTGTCCAGCTGGAGACTCATGGTGCCGGCTTCAAAATGTAGTCGCTTCCATATATCATTCGGCCAATCTCCTTGTTTGTTCCTTGGTGTGCCGCTTCTATTTCTCTCCTTCGAAGCAACGGATGCTGCCGTGCACTGTTGCGGGTTCCTGAAGCTCTATCAATACGACCTCGCCTCGTCAGAATTATCAGGGAAAAACAGACCCTCTCCCTCGGAAGCAAGCATGCCGGACGCTCCGCCCACTCAGCGTCCTACGTCATCACCGCCTGTGCGCACAGATTGAACCAAATAAAGAAAATCTTGAAGTGACCAACACTCCACTGATTGTTACAGTGAAACTGGTTTCAGACCCACTGCCACTGAACTGGTCTGGGATCCCAGTCTCTCTGCTGCTTGCAAGATAGATAAGAAGCTTTGGAGGTTGTCCTGGTTTCTGTTGGTACCAGGATAGGTAGTTCTCGTCAAAGTTAGTCATATAAACATGTCATGGTGACAGTTTATCCTGGTGACACAGAGACATAATCTGGAGTCTGACTCATCACAATATCTTCACAGGATCCTAAAAATAGGAAGATAATTAATAATGAACCTTTAGTATTGTGACAATGACTGTTACATTTATCAATACATTTAATGGAGTGAAACAGGAAATAAATACAATGTATCATTTATTATGTTGTTTGACTTGATATTTTTGTGTCTGACACAATCATGAATAATTTACCTTGAATAATCAGTAAAAATACCCCCAGCAGATACATTTGATAAACCATCTTTATATCTCTGCACTGAGACAGACACAGATCACTGAGATCTCTGGGTATAATGTCACTTTTATAGCAGCTAAAACATCAACCGCTACATCTGTGTATGTAAAACAGAATGCAAATTACATGATCTCAGAGTGTGAGGCTGAACATAATCTACCATTTAAATAATTAAAGATTTTAGTTTAATTATTTAATTAGTTCTGCACATTTTCGGAATATTTTCTATTATCAGCATATTTCTCTTTAAAATAACTAACATTACAAACAATGATTAAGGGAAAGTTATCTTAAACTTTTTTTATCGTGTTATGTAAGTTCATAACTTGTGTTTTGTAATCTTTATTATTCTAGGCACAGAGTAGGAATAATTATTATTAATATTATTATTCTGATATTATTTATATAGCACCAACAAATTCCGCAGCGCTTTACAATGGGTGGCCGAACAAACATGTCGTTGTAACCAGACAAGTTGGACACACAAGAACAGAGGGATTGAGGGTCCTGCTCAATGAGCTTACATGCTAGAGGGAGTGGGTTAAGGTGACACAAAAGGTTAGTATAGTATTAGATTAATGACAGTTGCAATAGAGTAATCAGTTGGGAGCTATTAACAGTTTAATTGCTATGCTTTTATGAAGAAGTGGGTTTTTAATGATTTTTTGAAGGAGTGGAGACTGTGTGAGCATCTAACAAGGAGTGAAGCGAGTTCCACAGGAATGGTGCAGCCCTCGAGAAGTCTTGAAGTCGAGCATCAGAGGTTGGAGTACGGACAGAAGATAGACGTTAGTCTTCAGTAGAGCGTAAGGGCCTAGTTGTACGTACTTATGTATTAGTGAGGATAGATAGGTGGGTGCAGCATTATGTAGAGATTTGAAAGCAAGAACCAGAATTTTAAATTGAGCCCTATATCTTATAGGAAGCCAATGTAGGGACTGACAGAAGGGTGAGGCGTTGGCGGTGCGGGCGGACAGGACGATGAGCCTCGCTGCCGCATTAATTATGGACTGGAACGGTGCAAGTTGGGAGCACGTAAGACCGCTTAGAAGCGGATTACAGTAGTCAAGGCGAGAAAGGACAGTGGAATGGACCAGCACCTTAGTCACATCTGGCATTAAGTAGGGTCGGATATACGCAATGTTTTTGAGATGGAAGCGTCAGGATTTGGCGATACACTGAACATGAGGCGTGAAGGAGAGGTTGGAGTCAAAGAGAACACCTAAGCTGTGTGGTGGAGCTGATGTTAGCACCGTAGACTTGGAGGGAGACAGACATATTTTGGAATATGACCAAACCTGACTATGTCTATGACTAAACATGACCCTATAATAGTTATTTGCTTAAGTTTGAATTATTGGGAATTTAAAATTAATTCAAAGACAATTTAAAATTTTAGGCCAATAGAGGTGAATTAGTAAAGTCAGTTTTGTTTTTAGTTTGGGTATTTTTGTCTTACTTTTTTCAAATTGATTTTTTGTTTACTTTTAATTTGCAATGTTTTTTGCACTTCAGTGAATAACCCTAACTCTACCTTGATGACAGTAATGGAAGGAGATTATCACTGCCATCCAGGTCTGATCGATTTGACACTAATAATGTAGAAGTACAAACTCTGCATTATTAATACAACTGAAGAAGGGCCAGTCTTTCGGTGCCAGGTAGAGCTCTAGAAAACTAATCAGTACATGAAATGAAATGTAGAAGTTATGGAGCATAAAGTGTCCCTTTAAAGCGACACTGTCATGCCAAATTTACCCTAATCGCTTCGTCTTCTCTCCCTATCTCAGGATCTGTTTTTATTTTTATTTTTTTCCCTATCTTGCGATGCCTCCTTTCACTATTACCGAACGCAGGGCCGGTGCAAGGCAAAAGAAAAATTTGCCGCCGCCCCCTCATGTGACATCACAACGCCCCACCCATATAATCTGCAATGTGAACTAACGCCAGTGCTGCACACAGTGTGTGTTTACATTAAAAAGCCTGCAGGGACAGGCTATAGACACCAGAACCACTTAATTAAGCTGCAGTGGTTCTGGGGACTAGAGTGTCCCTTTAATGTGAGGTAAATTAGAGATTAGTGCAACAAATAACATTCCTATAGATATACACTGCTCAAAAAAATAAAGGGAACACTTAAACAGCACAATGTAACTCAAAGTCAATCACACTTCTGTGAAATCAAATTGTCCACTTAGGAAGCAACACTGAGTGACAATCAATTTCACATGCTGTTGTGCAAATGGGATCGACAACAGGTGGAAATTATAGGCAATTAGCAAGACACCCCCAATAAAGGAGTGGTTCTGCAGGTGGTGACCACAGACCACTTCTCAGTTCCTATGCTTCCTGGCTAGTGATGTCCCGAACGGTTCGTTGGTGAATAGTTCCTGGCAAACATAGCGTGTTCGCATTCGCCACGGATGACGAACATATGCGATGTTCGGTCCGCCCCTATTCGTTATCATTGAGTAAACTTTGACCCTGTACCTCACAGTCAGCAGACACATTCCAGCCAATCAGCAGCAGACCCTCCCTCCCAGACCCTTCCACCATCGAGACAGCATACAATTTAGATTAATTCTGAAGCTGCATTCATTTTTTTTTTTTGTGTGTTTATTATACATTATCCTCCATAGCCGGTAACCTGTGTTTATTATACATTATCCCCCATAGCCAGTAACATGTGTTTATTATACATTATCCCTCCCCTTGTCGGGATCCCGTGGGCGGCTGCGAGGGGAGGCTGCACTCACCCTCCAGCCGTCCGCGGTCCCCTCCTCCACGTGGGCTCGGCGAGCGGCATCCCTCCAGCCTCGGATGCTGACCGCGTCTTCCTCCACGTCCCCCAGCGGCAGTATGCATGACGCTGCATGCTGGGAGACCGCCCAAGATATGACACGCCGGGGTCAGTCACCTTGATGTAGATTAATTTAGAAATAAACAAATATGTTTAAATGTCTATCTGTTCCTGTCCAAATCTGAGATGATTAAATTGCGTATACGCAGAAGTAATTCAGACTGACACACGGAGTTCAGGTTAAAATAACTTCGAGGAAATTTATTAGCATCTGAAGGAAAGCGGGCTCGCAGGCCCTTATAAGGGTGAAATTGCATCATCATTGATTATCAAGATATCAGTGAATAAACATCATTAATTTGATTAATTGTTAAGTGGCTATGTCAATGTCCACCCATCAATATGATTAATTGGCTCAAAAACTAAGTGGTTAGCTAGGTGTCCTCCCACCGAGAGGTGGTATTGCTCTGGACACAGGTGTGGACGGATGGCTCAAGCGCCATCTTTCCCAGCACGAGGCTTACTCGGTGGAAAGGGGGGCTTGGGCGTCATTTTGCGTAGTTAGTGATGTCAGTCTCGTGGTCAGGTGCAAGGTTCTTTTATGAATAGAACATTTCATTAGGCCGGCGTTCTCATGGCCTTCAGATTATACTATGTTGCAAACTACAGGAGATTCAGCAATTCCGGGGTTAGTCATGTCTTTATGGAAAATACAGTCTCTATTCATTACTCTAAATGCTGTTAGGAAATTCTGTCATGTAATGTGGACAAAATGGAGGGTCTGTCATTATGTGAGGTTATGTGAGATTAAAATGGAGTTAGTACAATAATTCAATACAGGTTCAATAAAGATTTTTTAATAATTCTACATCAGTCCCCCCTATGAAATGTTAGATTCTAAAAGATAAACTTTATTAGTTAGTATCAGAAGACTTGTTAGCCCAAAGGCACAGAAACCCCGTGGCCGCTGCCTAGGTGTTATTGCAAAGTGCAATTCTGTCCCTTCATCTGACCCTAGTAGGCTAACTCATCCGTCTGCATGGCACTCGAACGCTTCACTACCATGGGTGGCCCATGATGGCTAACCCACCACTTCTCCACACAGTAGTCTTTTCCCATACAGACAGATGCTGTCCCTAAGCTGGTCCCTACCTAGAATTCTCGCACTTTATCAATAAAAGGGATAGTTTGTAGCGGTATACAGGGTGAGTTGAGATCTTGGAAATCTTGGTCATCAACTGTGAGATGTGCAAAAGTGGGTGCCGCTTGGTCTACAGTCTTCAGGAGGAATTTTCTCAGACAAGGGAGGACACAACAAACGAGAAGAGCAAAGATAAAAAGAAAAATTAGTATTGCTGTACCAATATGCATTAAAGCTTTTTGCCATCCTGTCATCCAACCAAACCATCTTTCCCAGGCATCTTTTATCCCAGAATTCCTTTTTAACTCTTCAGAGAGCTCATTTAATTTCTCTATGGCTAAGGTAACTTTACCATTAGGGCCTGTGTTTTCTGGGATGTAAGTACAACATGTCATGGTGTCGGGCAAAATTTTACATACACCTCCTTTTTCAGCTAGAATCATGTCTAAGGCCATTCTATTCTGGAAGGACATTTGAGATGTAGCCTGCAGCTGTTCGGCTAAACCCTGGAGGGCATCCCTGGTGTAATTAACAAAGCGTTGTTGGTTGTAATAAATGTAATTTATCCAATTTAAGTTCTTGTTTGCAGTAACTATGGTGAAAAGTGACTCAAATCCTGCAGCAACTTCGTATCTTGCTTTAAATTCATTGGGTACCCCCCTAGGCACCCCAATGGCATCAATGTAAATATGAGGGTCAAAACTGCCTTTTACTGGGGCTTCATGCTTTACCTTGGTTGGTGTGTGTTTGGACTCATGTGTGTCGGGGTGTGTGTCAGAGATAATATGTATGGGCATGATGGCTTTAGCCAGAGTACACTCCCCCCACCATTCTTTGTCCATCCTGGATCTTAGCTGTAAATCCCCACACAACCAGTAAATATCCCCCAATGACCTAGTATGGAATTGTAGAAGGTTCATGGAGACAGTTCTGTAGGTGGCACAATACCCTTTAGAGAAGTTACCCAAAAATTTACCAATTCCATCATAATTAGCATAACAGGTATAATTACCTTTATAGACTGTAACACCCTCTGGGGGTTTGACATCCTTGGCTAGAAGAGGATACTCTACTGTCCATGCTTTGCATATGGACCTATTGAAATCGTAGTGATAGGCAAAAAGACTCAAAACACATTCTTCTATATCTACTGGTAAGGTTAAAGGTACGGTGCCCAGGTGAGGCCGGGCACCACCACACACATAGCATGTTGGCATTATATTTCATCCATTCTAACCATAGATTAACATCATTAAAACCTGTTTCAGCGGCCATGGTATCTTCAAAGGTGGGGTTTGCAATGGCCATCATGTCTTTAAAGGACTGGATGTGTGGTTTTAGTGGATTTGAGACCATATGGGTGGTCCCATGCCACTCTGGAGAGTTGCACATATCTTTAAGGTAGAAATGCCCTAGCTTGTTATAGGAACCTTTTTTCCAATACATTCCCATTACATACTGGTCTGCATCTGTTGGACTGGGATGCTCAATATTTAAGATTAATTTCATTGGTATACCTCCTCCAGGCTTTCTCAAAGTCATTCTTTGGAGAAGGGATCTACCATGATCATCTACTTTAGATAAGGCACTTTTTGGTTTGTAACCCCAGGCTGGCCCGGCATTCCATCCCGCCGCCCCCCAATGGTTACAATTGTGCCCCCATTGTTTGTCAACTACACAAACATAGGGGTCCTTTGAATGAGGGATATCTCTATAGATATTTTGAATCTGTGATGTAGGCAATGGGCATTCTACGATGTCACAGTAATCAAAAGTATAAGTAGCCACACGGGTACATGATGAATTGTACCAGAAGGTGTACCCACTGGCATCTTTGGTGATGGCTACTTGCTGGGCCTTAATTAAGCTAATTAAGGAGATAATGTACCAGAGGTACATGGTTGTGCGGTATCTGCTTCCTCTGGGGCAGGAGTCTTCTTGCAATGGGAAGCGTGGATCCAATGTGGCCTGCCGGCCAATTTGACGGAGGTTGCGGTGATCAGGAGAACTTGGAATGGTCCGTCAAATCTTGGTTCCAGGGTATGTTTCCGCACAAATTTCTTGACCAGAACCCAATCTCCGGGAAGCAGGTTGTGGGTACCTGTATCCAAATCGGGATCTGGAATTGAAGAGAAAACTTGGGCATGTATTTTGTTCAAGGCACTTGCAAGTTCAGTTACATAGTCTACTAAAACATCAGATTGAAGCTGCAACTGTTGCGGGTAATAACAACCTAGTCTGGGTGCAGTCCCAAATAGAATCTCATATGGGGATAGTGAGTGTTTCCCTCTAGGTGTGTGCCTAACGCTGAATAAAGCTATTGACAGACTTTCTGGCCAGGGCATCTTTGTTTCTTGTGACATTTTTAACATTCTGGCTTTTAGGGTGCCGTTCATGTGTTCCACTTTGCCACTACTTTGTGGGTGGTAAGGGGTGTGAAAGGCTAGGGTCACCCCCAGAGCAGTCCAAATTTCTTTAGTCACTGTTGCTGTAAAGGCTGGGCCCTGGTCACTTTCAATGACTTCTGGAAGTCCAAATCTACATACAATATCTGCAAGTAGACGTTTTGCTGTTGTCTTGGCAGTGATATTGGCCACTGGGTAGGCTTCTGGCCAGCCTGAGAACATGTCCACTATTACTAGTGCATATTCATGAGGCCCACTCTTGGGCATTTGTATGTGGTCAATTTGAATTCTCTGGAATGGGTACATGGGCTTAGCCAGGTGTTTTGAGGGCACTTTGGTTGGCTTTCCTGGGTTGCATTTTGCGCAAATGACACAGGCCCTACAGAAGTTGTTGATCAGTGTTGAGATTCCAGGTGCTTCATAATACTTCTGAACGAGGGCAGCCATTAAGTCTTTTGACAAATGTGCAGGTCCATGTGCCCAATGGACAACTGCTGGATATAAATTCTTAGGAAGGCAGAATCTAAAGTTGTTGTAGTATATTCCGTCCTTTAGGACAGCTCCTTTCTTCTTCCATTTCTGGATTTCTTCGGGGGTAATTGCAGCTTGCTGTTCCCGCAAAATTCTTAGGTCAGTAGGAAGGGTCTGTAAGGTAAAAATAGGAACTTCTTCTTGTCCGGACACTTCTTCATCCACTTCCTGCAAATTTCTTGCTGCTTGCTTAGCAGCCTGATCAGCCAAATGGTTGCCCTTTGCTTCATCTGTATCCAACTTCCCATGTGCCTTAACTTTCAAGACGGCCACTTCTTCAGGGAGTAGGAGGGCATCCATTAGTTCCTTGATTGCAGAGCTGTGTTTGACTGGTGTACCGGCAGTGGTAAGAAATCCTCTTGTCTTCCAAATGAGGCCGAAGTCATGTGCCACACCCAGAGCATATCTTGAATCTGTATAGATGTTGGCACGTTTTCCTTCGGAGATTTTGCATGCTGAAGTCAGGGCTTGTAATTCAGCTTCTTGTGCAGACATTGCTGGTGGTAGAGATGATGATTTGATAACTTCATCTGTTGTGGTCACGGCATATCCTGTGTGGTATTTTCCTTCTTCATCAGCATACCTTGAACCATCCACAAACAGAGTGAAATCAGGATTTGTTAATGGATTCTCATGTACAGTTGGCAGATGTATTGTCTCCATTTTCATCTGTTCAAAACAGTCATGAGGTGTCTCTGTGTCATAATCATTCACTATGACCAGGTCTTGAAATTCATTTTCCAGGAAATGGCGTGGCCATGCTTCAAGAAGGTCAGTTGTTGGGTACTTGGCAATGCCATTTTCCTGTAGCTGTGATTCATCCATGGTGGCCCATAATTTTGCCATGGGCCCAAGATCATTCCATGATCTTGTTTTCAACTTGGTGACAGGGACATGTGGAATGGCAGTGTCCCAATGACGGTACAAGTAGTTGAGTTCTGAAGGTAGTTGGATCAGGACCATGCTGTTGCCTTCAGAGTCACAGTAGAAGTCCTGAGCAGTGAGTTTCATCTCCACCCAATGATAGAGCTCATATTCATAGCAAGGTTCAGGAGTGATGTTCGGCTTGTACCACATGGTACAGAAGGCATAATCTGGACCCTCACAGAGAGGTGTTTGATCTTTATAAAAGGTTAGATCAGGATGCATTCTCTTGATGGTACCAGCGAGAAGGTAGATGTAGGTTTCGTCCATGATAAACCCATAGTAGATACCCCCCTCAGGGAGTGGAAGAAGAGTTGATGGATTAAGAACCTGACATCTTTGAATGGTAATGTTGTCAGGTAGCAGGAGATGACAGTGTAGACGTAGGTGTCTGGCAGGAGACACATGCTTGAGCTGAACTTGGTTGATGATGGCAGAGATGTCATGAGGGGCCAATACAACCAGAGGGTGGCCAAGGACCAGATCTGCAGTTATTTCAATAAGTTCTCTTGCAGCAAAAACAGCCCTAAGGCAGGAAGGGGTCCCTCTGGCCACGATATCCAGCTGGCAGGAGAAAAATCCAATAGGCCTCTGGCGACCTCTTAAGTCATTTGTTTGGGTAAGGACTCCTGTAGCATGGCCTTGTCTTTCAGAGACAAATAATTTGAAGGGTTTGGTATAGTCTGGCAGGCCCAGAGCAGGAGCAGATGCAATAGCACGTTTTAGAGTATGGAAATTGTCCAGTGCTTCATTGGTCAGGCAGAATGGGTCTGACTTGAGTGCATCATAGAGTGGTTGCATAAGCAAAGAGGCTTCTGGGATCCATGCTCTGCAGTAGGAAATGAGGCCTAAGAAGGCATGTAGAGATTTTGAAGTCCTTGGAGGTGGAATATCCAGTACTGCTCTGACTCGGTCCCGAGTGAGATGTCTGGTACCTTGAGATAGGCAATGACCAAGGAAGATCACTGTAGGTTGACAGAATTGCAGCTTGAGAAGTGAAGCTTTGCATCCTTGTTCTGCTAGATAGCAAAGGAGACTAATTGAACATTCCACAGAGTAGTAAATCATCCACATACTGGAGTAGTACAACTTCTGGATGGTCTGCTTGCCATGGGTCAAGGATGGAGCACATGGCTCTTGCAAATTGACTTGGAGAGTTTTGTGCCCCTTGGGGCATGACAGTCCATGTATACTGTTGCATTTCATGGGTGAAGGCAAACAGGTATTGGCAAATTGGATCCAGTGGAACACTGAAGAAGGCATTAGCCAGATCAATGACTGTGAAGTATTTTGCAGATGGTGGGACTCCAGAGAGCAGAGTGTGAGGGTTTGGCACAATAGGGGTGTCCAGGACTGTTGCTTCATTGACAGCACAGAGATCCTGAACCATTCTATACTTCTCTGGTTCACCTTTTGGAGTTTTCTTCTTCACAGGAAATAATGGAGTGTTACACTTTGATTTACATTTCACGAGAGCACCCTTCTCCAAGAGTGCCTTGATTTGAATGGAAATGGCTGCAGCTTGTGCTGGCTTTAAAGGATATTGTGGTTTTCTTGGTAACTTTGCTCCTGGAATGAGCTTTACCACCACAGGTGGAACTTTTAGGTGGCCTATGTCCTCTGGGCCTGAGGACCATAGTTTTGCAGGTACCCTTGTCTTTAGTGAATCCGGGAAATTGGACCTCAGTTCCTTTGCCTCCCCATGGGGTTCTTCTAGATGGAGCATCAGAGGCAGGGAGCACAAGGCTGAGGTGTCTGATACAGACAGAGGGGTAGACAGTTCTACTTGTCCATCTGGAGTGAATGTAATAGAGGCCTGCAGGCGGGAGAGGACATCAGCGCCTAACAGGTTAATTGGGCATGTGGAGGATACCACAAAACGAGCAAGCAAGCTGGGGTAGTTGCCAACTCGTAATGGAGTTGTTAAGGGATTGTGTCTTGGTTGGCCATCCACTCCAACACAAGAGACATCAATATTTGACAGGAATTATGCATCTGGCAGGTCTTGTTCTCTTAGAACACTTCGGGCTGCACCTGTGTCAACCAAAAAGGTAGTGGGTTGTCCTTCAATGGGCAGAGTCACAGTGGCAAGTGGCCCCCCCTTATCCCCTGAAGACACTGCCATGACAGGGGTTAATGACACAGGCTTGCCAATTTCCTAATCATCTGGTTCCTCAACAATTGGAACCGTTTTTGTGGCCTTGGGGGCAGGTGCAGGCTTGGACATCCTCTTGGGTTCTTTCTTGGGTTCTGGGCAATCACTTCGGAAATGTCCCTTAGCCCCACAATTAAAGCAATGTCCGTCCTCAGGTTTGGTGCCTTTTGGGACAGGGGTGGAGCGGGACACCATGAGAGGAGCTGAGGTGGACCTTCTGGGAGTCTGGGCAGACTCCAGACCTCTAGCAACTAAGAGTAAGGTATCCAGAGGGACTACCTTATATTCAGGGCGTGCAGAAATGATTCCCTTGCGTATGGAGTCTTTAACACCTTGGACAAAAGCACCAGACAGCATTTGTGAATGAATCTTGTCAGTAAGATCAAAACCCAAATCTGTAAACATTTGAAACAGTCTTGCATGAAACCTTTCCACTGATTCTCATTTGTCTTGTATAATATCAGTAAGGCCAGCAGCCTGATCTGCAAGTTTGTCCTTAGCCCACTCTTTTAGTTGGTTGCAAAAAGTTACTCCGGAGGGGTAATCATTGTCACTTATAAGCAGATCTGTACTGAGGTGGCGGGCAATGCTGGGCCAATATGCATCCCCGGCTTTAATAGCACAAATGCTCAGTAAGTCACGCCATGCTGCGGAATAAGTCTTTTGAATCTGAACTATCCCTCGGTAAAAAGGCATAGGTTGTTTCTCTGGGTCAGGGAGTGATTTCATTAGAGCACTAGCTTGAGTAGGATTATAAGCAACATATTTAGGAGGGGCCCGATCCCCCCGGCCTGTATGTCCAAAAGGATCATCGATGGAACGGCGGGGCGGGGGCCCCGCGACCTCCAGAGAGTCCTGGGATCCCTCTTCATCCTCATCCTCATCTGTGGTCTGGGCCCTTCTGCGTAATGGGACCACCTGAGGTGTCAGAACCGGGGGAAATGAGGGATTCCCAGATGCTGGAGTGGCTAGTGGGTTATGAGCTTGGGGTGAATAGTCATCGGGAAGTACCGGCATCAGGGGTGCTGGATGACTGGGGGCCGCCATATTGGAGGCGTGAAAGGAAGCTGCGTTAGGGTTAAGGGTGGAAGTGGCGGCCATGTTGGATGTGGGCACATCCGGGGCAGACTGTGCCGGACTGGGCATGACCGGGGTCTGGGGAGTGGCTTGGGGAAGGGGGTAGGGATAATTTGGATAGGGCAGGGCCATGGGGTAGGGGAAGGGGTATGGCCAAGCCA
The DNA here is from genome assembly GCF_036172605.1 of Pelobates fuscus. Lineage (NCBI taxonomy): Eukaryota > Metazoa > Chordata > Amphibia > Anura > Pelobatidae > Pelobates > Pelobates fuscus. The sequence goes on along the minus strand of NC_086322.1, from coordinate 42,693,117 downwards.
TCTGGGTGGGGGCTAGGGCGGAACCTGGGGAGGGCGGGATAACTGGGTAAGGATTAGGGAAGGAGGTGGGAACCTGGGCTGTGGGAGGAGTGGGTAAGAGAGAGAACGGAGAGGGATTAGCAGAGATGGGTGTAGTAGGAGGAGCCGGAGCGGGTGCAGTAGGATTGGCAGTAGCAAGGGAGGAGGGGTTAGTGAACTGGGTGGATGCAGATGGGAGGGCAGGATTATCAACGGAGAGAGAGCGTAGAGAAGGAATGGTAGATGAAATGTTTGGGTTAGACACAGAAGGTAGTGCAGGGATGGATGAGGATGATGGGAATGTTAGGGATGGTGAAGGGGAGAATAAAGATCCATCAGAATTCAGGACCGGGCAAACAGGGGAAGTGACGGGATGGGTGTTGGGAGGATTGGGAGTGGGGAACATGGTCAGCTGGCTATCACCTATTGCTGACTGAACCTTGGGAATGGACATCCCCTGGGCATCATTTTGGGGAGCTGGATGAGGGAATGCCCCAGCAACACAATTATTATGATATACATACAGTTTTACACCTTTATGATCTATTTCTTCCTCAACCCAACCTTCCTGCTGAATAGCCTTCGCTACTCTGTACCATGCTTCAGCAGTACGTAATAAATCATTATCTGTAAGCTTGCCTTTCTTCTCTGTCAGTAATCTATGCCAGCTTTCTGGCTGCAATCTACCACATGAAGGCACAGCAATTTTACACACTTTAGCAATCTTTTCAACACCTTTAACCATCTCCTCACCCTCTCTGTCTTCAACTAAATCACACGCGAGCCAGCCCCTACCGGGCTTACTCAATTCCTGTCCCATATCCTCCTATACAAGGCGTCCCAGATATAGGTAAAACAAAATGAAACAGAACGTCTACAATGCTCGACTGCCACTAGGAAGGGTGGGTCCCCCCTAAGTGCGTCTTCCCAAAACGTAGACTAGTCACTGAAGCCGTGTACCCGAGGTGGTAGCCACGGATTGGAGCGGGGTGAGAAGTGTGTGACCAATCACTTCTCTCACAAGAGAAATAGGAGTGGATAGTGTAAATAACACAGGAAGTATAGAAAAGGTATTAGTAAAGTGGAATTCCAGAGACAGACACAGGAGTTTGAATGACTCCCAATAAAAAAACAAAAACAACAATTCAATTGAAATACAGTGCATGCATCACAGTTCAAATAAAATCAACAGTAATATCTTTCCTTTACTCGTGTGACCAAAGTCACCTCCCTCAACCTCGTAGTGTCCCCGCTCGGAGAACGACTTTCGTAAGTCTCACTACCAGCGGCCACAGGAAACAGCAATCCTCTCCGACCCGAATCCTGTATAGCCTCCCTCGTTACAGCAGTCCACTAAGTGTGGCCACCTCTATCCTCACTCCCGTAGCGCCCCTACGGACCCACCCGTAAGTCTCACTACTACGTGGTGCTGGAGACAAGCAATACCTGCTTGAATCCGCCCGCTACAAATAAAATTGGAATTCCACCAGCCTCAGCGCTCGAAGCTGGAGGGTACCACCTCTCTGCAAGCAGAGTTATGTGCACAATGAGGCTAGCTAGGCTATCAAAGTGACACCATGGGGAATCCCCAGGAAGCAATGAATCTACACCCCTCCACAGATTCCCCCCTCCTCTTTTTCCTTACAGCCACAGCCACGAGGCTCCTAAAAGAGGTAAACAGGCAAAGAAGACCCCCAGGAAAACTTCCACAGGTCCACCCCCCTTTTTCCTTACAGCCACAGCCACGTGGCTCCTAAAAGGAGTAAACAGGCAAACAGAGGACCCCCAGGCAAACTACCACAGGTCCACCCCCCTTTATCCCAAAAGGGGTACACAGATAAACACTCTACCCGGGCACTTAAGCTAAAACAGGCCAATACAAACACACCCAGGCAACAGATAGACTAAATGCAGGTAAACAAGTGAGTAACAAGACACCGGGCAAGATATTACCTGTCTTTGATGTCCTCCCGGCAGCAGTCACAGACACGTGGACGGGTCAATCAAAGGGGCTGGAACATACCGGTGGCTCTGCAGAAGTCTCTACCGTGTAATCGGAGGTGATCAATCTCCTTTCCTTCCCTCCGGATTCCTCCGTCCAACAGCGTCTTCCTTAGGACGGCTTACCGGCCAGAGGCCATAGCCCGGTGCCCCACGTTAGATGCGCCAAATTGATGTAGATTAATTTAGAAATAAACAAATATGTTTAAATATCTATCTGTTCCTGTCCAAATCTGAGATGATTAAATTGCGTATACGCAGAAGTAATTCAGACTGACACACGGAGTTCAGGTTAAAATAACTTTGAGGAAATTTATTAGCATCTGAAGGAAAGCGGGCTCGCAGGCCCTTATAAGGGTGAAATTGCATCATCATTGATTATCAAGATATCAGTGAATAAACATCATTAATTTGATTAATTGTTAAGTGGCTATGTCAATGTCCACCCATCAATATGATTAATTGGCTCAAAAACTAAGTGGTTAGCTAGGTGTCCTCCCACCGAGAGGTGGTATTGTTCTGGACACAGGTGTGGACGGATGGCTCAAGCGCCATCTTTCCCAGCACGAGGCTTACTCGGTGGAAAGGGGGGCTTGGGCGTCATTTTGCGTAGTTAGTGATGTCAGTCTCGTGGTCAGGTGCAAGGTTCTTTTATGAATAGAACATTTCATTAGGCCGGCGTTCTCATGGCCTTCAGATTATACTATGTTGCAAACTACAGGAGATTCAGCAATTCCGGGGTTAGTCATGTCTTTATGGAAAATACAGTCTCTATTCATTACTCTAAATGCTGTTAGGAAATTCTGTCATGTAATGTGGACAAAATGGAGGGTCTGTCATTATGTGAGGTTATGTGAGATTAAAATGGAGTTAGTACAATAATTCAATACAGGTTCAATAAAGATTTTTTAATAATTCTACATCAACCTGACCCGGCGTTAAAGGCACAGTGCCTCAATCACAGTGGGAGGTTTAGATATCTCCCACATGTGATTGTTAATTCTGATTGGAAATTATCCAATCAGAATTAACCTGATGGTTTATATACTTACCTTTCCTGTTCCTCCCTGCCCTGTTGTGGTCTTTGCTTGCTAGTATTGATACTGAACTTGTGTTTTCTGGTTACGTACTCTCTGGCTTGTTAATCTGACTTTGTGACTTTCTCCTACCCTTTGACCTCGGCTTGTTTCTCGTTATCCTGTCTTCTGGTTCCCCTTACTCGGCTTGTCTCCTGACTATTCTGTGTGTGCTTAGCCCGGCCACTCTAAGGTCCGGTACTGCACCTTTTCTGTGTGTGTGTGTGTTAGCGTGTTGGGTTCCCTGAATTGTGACACCCATAGCCAGTAACCTGTGTTTATTATACATTATCCCCCCATAGCCAGTAACCTGTGTTTGGGGGGGAGGACCTTATGTCCTCCCCCCTGGCCCCCACCCCTGAGCGGTGGGTGGGGGCCCTAAACACAAATTGGGGGTGGACCTAATGTCCTCCCTCCTGGCCCCCACCCCTGAGCGGCGGGTGGGGGCCCTAAATACCAATAGGTGGGGGACCTATTGTCCTCCCCCCTGGCCCCCACCCCTGAGCAGTGGGTGGGGGCCCTCAAAAAAATGTCCCCCCCCAGGTGACTAGGGGTCCCCAAACCCCTAGTCACCCCCTCCCCCCCCCCCCCAAAAAAAAACTAAAAATAATGAGGGGGGACCTTTAACTAAGAACCTGTAAAAAAAAAACTTACCATTCGATGTTTTCTTTCTTCTAAAATCTTCTTTTTTCAGCCCCAAAAAAGGCCAAATAAAAAACCATAATAACCGACGCAATAAAAAAAAAAAAAAAGAGCACAAAAAAATAATATTTCATCTTCACCCACGGAGGGCTCTGCGCAGACTGAGCTCTGCAGGGCGGGGGAAGGCTTATAAAGCCTTGCCCCACCCTGCAATTAGGCTCAGAGCACTCTAATTGGTGGGTTTAAGCCATACAATCAGAGTGCTCTGACAGGTAAATGAAGAGACTGACAGGTAAGTCTCTATATTTACCTGTCACAACACTCTAATTGGTTGGTTTGAAATCCACCAATCAGAGTGCTCTGTGTCATTTTACACAGCGTGGGAAAGTTCTGTGGAATTTTCCCACGCTGTGTAATTTGACTCATAACTCTCTGATTGGTTACTTAATCCACCAATCAGAGTGTTATGAGTCAAATTACACAGCGTGGGAAAATTCCACAGAACTTTCCCACTCTGTGTAAAATGACACAGAGCACTCTGATTGGTGGATTTCAAACCAACCAATCAGAGTGCTGTGACCGGTAAATGTAGAGACTTACCTGTCAGTCTCTTCATTTACCTGTCAGAGCATTCTGATTGGATGGTTTAAACCCACCAATCAGAGTGCTTTGAGCCTTCCCCCGCCCTGCAGAGCTCAGTCTGCGCGGAGCCCTCGCCGGGTGAAGATGGATTTTTGTTTTTGCGCTCATTTTTATTTTTTATTTTTTTATTGCGTCGGTTATTATGGATATTTATTTGGCCTTTTTTGGGGGCTGAAAAAAGAAGATTTTAGAATTTTAGAAGGTTCTTAGTTAAATGTGCCCCCCTCATTATTTTAGGGTGAGGGGGGTAGGTAGGGGGATCATTTTTTTGTGGGGGGAGGGGGTGACTATGGGTTTGGGGACCCCTAGTCACCTGGGGGGGTACATTTGTTTTAGGGCCCTCACCCGCCGCTCAGGAGTGGGGGCCGGGGGGAGGACAATAGGTCCCCCTATTGGCATTTAGGGCCCCCACCCGCCGCTCAGGGGTGGGGGCCAGGGGGAGGACATTAGGTCCCCCCTTTGTTAGTATTTAGGGCCCCCACACACCGCTCAGGGGTGGGGGCCAGGGGGGAGGACATTAGGTCCTCCCCCCTTACTTTTGTTTAGGGCCCCCACCCACCGCTCAGGGGTGGGGGCCAGGGTGGAGGACATTAGGTCCTCCCCCTTACTTTTGTTTAGGGCCCCCACCCACCGCTCAGCTGTGGGGGCCAGGGGGGAGGACATTAGGTCCCCCCAATTTGTGTTTAGGGCCCCCATCCACCGCTCAGGGGTGAGGGCCAGGGGGGAGGACATTAGGTCCCCCCCAATTTGTGTTTAGGGCCCCCACCCACCGCTCAGGGGTGGGGGCCAGGGGGGAGGACATTAGTTCCCCCCAATTTGTGTTTAGGGCACCCACCCACCGCTCAGGGGTGGGGGCCGGGGGGAGGACAGTAGGTCCTCCCCCCTTACTTTTGTTTAGGGCCCCCACCCACCGCTCAGGGGTGGCGGCCAGGGGGGAGGACATTAGGTCCCCCCCAATTTGTGTTTAGGGCCCCCATCCACCGCTCAGGGGTGGGGGCCAGGGGGAGGACATTAGGTCCCCCCCTTATTCTTGTTTAGGGCCCATCACTATTGTGGCCAGAAAGAGTCCCTGCGGGTTTTAAAATTTGCCTGCCTATTGAAGTCTATGGCGGTTCGCCAGGTTCGCCCGTTCGCGAACATTTGCGGAAGTTCGCGTTCGCCGTTCGCGAACGGAAAATTTCATGTTCGCGACATCACTATTCCTGGCTGATGTTTTCGTCACTTTTGAATGCTGGCGGTGCTTTCACTCTAGTGGTAGCATGAGAGGGAGTCGACAACCCACACAAGTGGCTCAGGTAGTGCAGCTCATCCAGGATGGTACATCAGTGCGAGCTGTGGCAAGAAGGTTTGCTGTGTCTGTCAGCATAGTGTCCAGAGCATGGAGGCGCTACCAGGAGACAGTCCAGTACATCAGGAGACGTGGAGGAGGCCGTAGGAGAGCAACAACCCAGCAGCAGGACCGCTACCTCCGCCTTGGTGCAAGGAGGAACAGGAGGAGCACTGCCAGAGCCCTGCAAAATGAACTCCAGACGGGCCAAAAATGTGCATGTGTCTGCTCAAACGGTCAAAAACAGACTCCAAGAGGGTGGTATGAGGACCCGACGTCCACAGGTGGGGGTTGTGCTTACAGCCCAAAACCGTGCAGGACTTTTGGCATTTGCCAGAGAACACCAAGATTGGCAAATTCGCCACTGGTGCCCTGTGCTCTTCACAGAATACTCTTGCGACCCGTTTTTTTCTCTCCATAAGTTTAAAGGGTAATCCAGACGTGGACCCCTTGCTCACGGTGCCTAGAGAGATATCAGCTATGCCTCACTGATGATGCCTAACAAGGCTGAAACGATCGTCTGGGGTTGCTGTATCTCTCGTGCAGAGAGAACTTGCTGGCATTTCGGATCTGGACTGCCCGTATGGGTGGGACCAGTCTGATATGCTTCAGATATGTTCTCTCTGTAATGGCACAAGATGAGCTAAAACCAGCTTGAATTCTGAGCGGGGACCCACCGAAGGGCAGGCTATTTCAGCTGCTGTCCGTTCTCAGAATACTCTTGCGACCCGTTTTTTTCTCTACAGATGAAAGCAGGTTCACACTGAGCACATGTGACAGACGTGACAGAGTCTGGAGACGCCATGGAGAACGTTCTGCTGCCTGCAACATCCTCCAGCATGACCGGTTTGGCAGTGGGTCAGTAATGGTTTGGGGTGGCATTTCTTTGGGGGGCTGCACAGCCAGAGGTAGCCTGACTGCCATTAGGTACCGAGATGAGATCCTCAGAGACCATATGCTGGTGTGGTTGGCCCTGGGTTCCTCCTAATGCAATACAATGCTAGACCTCATGTGGCTAGAGTGTGTCAGCAGTTCCTGCAAAACGAAGGCATTGATGCTATGGACTGGCCCGCCCGTTCCCCAGACCTGAATCCAATTGAGCACATCTGGGACATCATGTCTCGCTCCATCCACTAACGTCACGTTGCACCACAGACTGTCCAGGAGTTGGCAGATGCTTTAGTCCAGGTCTGGGAGGAGATCCCTCAGGAGACCATCCGCAATCTTATCAGGGGCATGCACAGGCATTGAAGGGAGATCATACAGGCACGTGGAGGCCACACACACTACTGAGCCTCATTTTGACTTGTTTTAAGGACATTACATCATGATTTTCCACTTTCATTTTGAGTGTGACTCTAAATCCAGACCTCCCTGGGTTGAAAAATTTGAATTCCATTTTTTTTATTTTTGTGTGATTTTGTTGTCAGCACATTCAACTATGTAAAGAACAAAGTATTTCAGAAGAATATTTAATTCATTCAGATCTAGGATGTGTTATTTTTGTGTTCCCTTTATTTTTTTGAGCAGTGTATATATATATATATATATATATATATATATATATATATATATATATATATATATATATACACACACACAAATAAAATAAAAATAATGTTTTTTTTTATACACATATATATTTCAATTCTACAAATATATTTATATAATATTTTTACATAATCAAGTCATTTTATTAGTTACAATTTGAGGGACCTGCCCAACAACCCAGGCTGAAAGTCCAAAGAATTTGATTTGCAAGCTTTATATTTAACCCTGTAACTTTATAGGACACCATAAAACCTGTACATGGGGGGTACTTTTTTACTCGGGAGACTTTGCTGAACACAAATATTATTATTTAAAAACAGTAAAACATATCACAACAATGAGATTGTGGTGGAATCTCGGTAAAAATAAATTTAGTAGGCCGAGATTACCACGTGGCATGTGTACGTGCATATGCTGACGTATCGATCAGTTGGTTGCACGAGGCAAGATACGATCAGTAGTGTACGGAGCATGTGCAAGAATACAGGATGTAGTATTCCCCTCCTCCATTGTGCTGGACAAGCCATGCGGTCAAGCAGGAAGTTAATTCTTATTTGTGTTGATTGGTCAAGAGAATGTGCGGGTGGAGCTTAATATGGGAGGAGTTATGTGCCTATATAAGGAGCCTGCACTATTGTCCGGGGCTCAGAACTTGCTGTATTTTGGTGACATTAGTCCCTCTGAGTCCCGATCGGTGATCCAATAAAGAATCTCTTCCTTCCTGAAGAAACCTGTGTCCATCTCTCTGTGCTTCGCTTCCGTCAGTTTCTCCGGTATCATTTGGTGCATTGGCCGGGAAGCTCATCGTTCAACGGTAGCTGAGAGGCAGAGGCGTGAGACGGTCTATCTTTGCCCACGTTCTCTACGGCTGCACCCCTGAACTTCTGCGTGGACCTCCCTTCGTCTCGGCGCCACTGGTCTGTTGTCCAGGAGATCATCGGCCTCTACGTAAGAAGTGCTGGGGTGTCCCCGTCGATGAGTGTGAACTCAGGTTCAGGAACGAGGAGGTAAGACAACTGCTGTTTTAGACGGCAGACCCACTAGGGGTATACCGATTGTGCGGTAGGCCCATCAGGGGTTTGAATTGTGTATGGAATCTGCCCCCTCTGTCGGAGGGAAGGAGCGAAGGCGCACCGCTCGATCGAACGCTCTTTAGTCAGACCGTTTGATTTTGTTAGTCAGGCGGGGCTCTGGTGTAAATAGCCCTAGCCGGACACCGGTGTCTTGTCTAGACTAGCGTTCTAGGGTGTATATTTTGTTCGCTAGGTCGGAGGGACCGGGAGACTAAGCGGCGTCTGTGTAAATTCGGTTCGCTAGCTCTCAACCTATCTTGGCTAAGTGGGAAGGCGTGTAAATTTGGAACCCACTAGATTTTTGATAGTAATCGACTAAGAGGCGTCTGTGTAAATTCGGTCCTCTAGCTCGCTATATGTGGTGCTTGGGCAGTGTGGCTAACCAAAACGTATGTAGATAGTTTTTGGTAGTCCATTCAAGGTACTGGCCAATAGTTTAGTTGGGAATTGTAAATGTGATAAAGATTGTTTAGTAAAGTGTATATCTTGTTAGATAGCGCGAGCTCAGCCGTCTAGCGAGAGTGTTAATAGTGTGTTGCTGTATTATAGTGCACGGTACCATAACCCTGTATATTTACTGACACTGTATATAAGTACTAATCATTGTCGTCCATTGCATGTTTAACACCATAACCACTAATAATTGTATTGTGACCTTAAATTGTGCTTTGACCTATGCTAACCGTACTGTAACCGCTATTTGTAAAAGACGATGTTACTGGGGTGTGTTATAGACGGGTAATTCGTATATAGAGAATTATAGCGTGGGTGACTGTATAGTTTCGCCAAAGGGCATAATATTGATTATCTAGTGACTGGTGTAACAGCTGTGTGTGTACGGGAATTCCCTGAGTGTTTATTGTGTTATTGTGTACGCTTCACTTGGTAACTGTACCACGTGGTGCTGTTGCCAGAGGAAACGGGTGTGACTGTTGAATAGTACGCGTGCATAGTATTCGTTGTCAACGACGTTCCATTGATAAGTATGGGCGCGTCGCAGTCAACGATTCCGGATCCCTTAGGTTGTATGGTGAAGAATTTTAAAAAGGGATTCAAAACTTGTGATTTTGGGGTTAAAATGTCTCCTGTACGTTTGGTCACTTTGTGTACTAGGGAGTGGCCTACTTTGGTTGCAGCATGGCCGCCACGTGGCAGTTTGGATCCAACTCTGGTACAGCGCTTACACGTGGCTGTATCGGGTAGGCCTGAACTTTACGGGCAGTTTCCTTATATTGATTGTTGGAGACAGGCCGTAAATGACTCGCCAAAATGGATTCAGACATGCCACGAGGAGCAATGTCGCCTCATGGTGGCTAGGACTTGTTTGTCCACTAGGACTGGTGTTAGGCCCATTTTGGACACGCCCCCTGAGTCCGAGATCCCTTTGCCGCCCCCTTACTTTCCGTTAAGAGGAAGTGACGCAAATGCAGGAAGTCCTGCACCCCTTCACTCATTGCCCTCATCTACTTCCGCTTCCTCCTCCAGTACAGAATCCACCCCCTCTCGTACTAAATCTCCCCTTCCGGAACCAGAGCCAACCCCCATTAGATCCGAATATCCTGATTTGGCGCCACTTCAGACTTCCGGTCAAGCTTCTTCTAGCTCGGCTCGAAGTGTTTTATTTACTACCTTTTCCCAAAACCAAGCTCCCACATCCTCATGTTTTATTACCCCCCGACCGGAACCTCTAACTGACGCCCCTCCACGTAGCCCCATACTAACCCGACAACTGACTGGTACCCAACAATTAAAACATTATCAGATGCCTCTTCGTCTGAATCCCGGGTCAGCCTATATCGATGCCGCAGGTCAAATGGCACATGCTGACCCAGTCTTCGTATATGTCCCGTTCACGACAACCGATCTCTTGAATTGGAAGACCCACAATTCCTCGTATACTGAGAAACCACAAGCTATGACTGATCTGTTCACCTCAATAGTACAGACACATAACCCGACATGGGCTGATTGCCAGCAGTTACTAATGACTTTGTTTAACAATGAGGAAAGGACAAGAATTAATCAAGCGGCCTTTAAAGCGCTAGAGGATAAAGCCCGTACTTTGAATCAAGCCAATCCATCAGCATGGGCCGCAACACATTATCCCAACACCGATCCCGATTGGAATGTAAATGGTGCTGATATGGTTCAACTCAGAGCCTATAGAGACGCTATAATTGCTGGCATGAAAGCCGGAGGAAAGAAAGCCATTAATATGTCGAAGACAGTTGAGGTGATTCCGAAAAGTGATGAAGCGCCCAGTGTCTTTTATGACCGATTATTGGAGGCATACCGCTTGTATACCCCCTTTAATACGGAAGACGCAGATAATTCCCGAATGGTGAACTCCGCCTTTGTCAGCCAAGCTTACGGAGATATTAAGCGCAAGCTACAGAAGTTAGAAGGGTTTGCAGGTATGTCTATCACCCAACTAATGGAGGTAGCGAATAAAGTATACATGAACAGGGAAACAGAAAGTAAGAAAGAGGAAGAGCGCAAGATGCGTAGAAAGGCAGACATGCTAGCGGTAGCGATCGCAGGCGTAGATAGACGGGGTACAGATAGAGGCGATAGTAAGTGGAATGAGGAACCTCTAAGTAGAAATCAGTGCGCATACTGTAGGGAAGAAGGGCATTGGAGAAATGAGTGTCCTCGAAGAGAACAGTGTGAGAGAGACAGACCTAGGACAGGTTATGGAAACTTTAGAGGCAGAGCGAGAGGTAGAGGAGGCCCCGGAGGGAGTAATGGTAATAGAGGGAGTAATGGTAACAGAGGAAGTGTAAGAGAAGACAGGTACTATCCAGCAGCGCAAAGGTCCCGCGATAGAGAAGGTAGGGACTTTGTAGGATTGGCTGACACGGTCATGGAGGACTATTGATACCGACCGGGCTCCATCCCCCTTGGTCGAGCGGAGCCTATGGTCGATGTATCAATAGGAGGAAAAAGGAGTGCGTTCATGATCGACACTGGTGCTGAACATTCAGTGGTGACTAATCTAGTTGCTCCTCCATCTGGAAGGACTATTACTGTAATAGGAGCAACTGGAAGAAGTGCTGAAAAACCGGTTCTTAAAAGTCGACTCTGTACATTGGGAGGCCACGTAGTAAAACATCAATTCCTTTATATGCCTGAATGTCCAGTCCAATTGCTGGGACGTGATATGCTATCTAAGTTACAAGCGCAGATTACGTTCCTACCAAATGGAACAACATCCTTAAAGTTTAATGGACCTTCAGGTATTATGACATTATCCGTACCAAAGGAAGAAGAGTGGCGACTTTATACAGCGTTGACTAGCCAAAACCCTAGGAGTGATGAGTCCTTATTCAACATACCAGGAGTTTGGGCAGAGAACAACCCACCAGGACTGGCCCGCAATATTCCACCTATTAAAATTGAACTAAAACTTGGGGTTTATCCAGTGAGCCTAAGACAATACCACATCCCGCAGAAGGCTAAGAAGAACATTCAATCTTATCTGGATAAGTTCATACGGTATGGTATCCTAAAATTCTGTACTTCCCCCTGGAACACCCCATTGCTGCCTGTTCAAAAGCCCGGTACAGATGAGTATCGACCTGTGCAGGACTTGAGAGCAGTCAATGATGCGGTTGTTAGTATACATCCAGTTGTACCCAATCCATATAACCTGCTTGCTTTAATTCCGGGCGGGGCTACTTACTTTACAGTCTTAGACCTCAAAGATGCCTTCTTTTGCCTCCGAATTGCCGCAGAAAGTCAATGTATTTTCGCTTTCCAATGGGAGAACGCTGTAACGGGCTCAAAACGCCAAATGACCTGGACAAGACTGCCCCAAGGGTTTAAAAATTCACCTACCCTATTTGGTTCAGCTCTAAGTCAAGATCTACTGGATTTCGAGTCCATCCCAGTAGAGTGTGTATTGTTACAGTATGTAGATGACTTGTTGATAGCAGCAGTTACAAAGGAAATATGTCAGCAAGCAACGCACGATCTACTACACATTCTCTGGAAGGCAGGATACAAGGTGTCTAGAAAGAAGGCTCAGTTGTGTTTGCCAACTGTCAAATATCTGGGATTCCATATCTCTGAAGGTCAAAGAATTATGGGGCCAGAGAGAAAAGAAGCTGTGTGCCAAATACCGATACCCAAGAATAGAAGACAAGTGCGAGAATTCTTGGGGGCAGCAGGCTTCTGTAGGATATGGATTCCCAGCTACGCGATACTGGCAAAACCTCTGTACGCAGCTATCAAAGGTACAGAGCACGACCCCTTCTTATGGACTCAAGAACAGCAAACGGCATTTGAAGATGTGAAGAAGGCTTTGATGAGTGCCCCAGCATTAGGTCTACCTGATCACACACGACCATTCTACCTGTATGTACATGAGCAAAGAAGAATGGCTGTGGGAGTATTGACACAGTACTTGGGATCATGGCAAAGACCTGTTGCCTATATGTCTAAGCAACTGGATGCAGTGGCCAGCGGACTTCCACCTTGTCTAAGAGCTGTAGCTGCAGCCGCCCTGCTAGTAGCTGAAGCCGATAAACTCACTCTGGGTCAAGAACTTTATGTACGAGTCCCACATGCAGTACAGACGTTGTTGGATTACAAAGGAAATCATTGGTTTAGTAACAGCCGTATGACCAAGTATCAAGCAATGTTGTGTGAAAACCCAAGAGTGCATTTAGAGACTGTAAACACCTTAAATCCAGCTACTCTTTTGCCACAACCTACTGAAAGTCAACATGATTGTTTGGAAGTAATGGATGAAGTATTCTCAAGTAGACCAGATCTTCGTGATTTTCCCATCCAGAACCCCGATGTTCAATATTATACCGACGGCAGTAGTTATGTGAAAGAAGGGATCCGCTATGCAGGATATGCAGTAACAACAATAGACAAGGTGATAGAAGCTCGGCCACTGGCGAAAGGAACATCAGCACAAAAGGCAGAATTGATAGCACTGACACGAGCGTTACAATTGGCTGAAGGTTTAAGAGTGAACATCTACACGGACTCCAAATATGCGTTTTTAACCACTCATGCCCACGGAGCTTTGTATAAAGAAAGAGGACTATTGAATTCAGAAGGCAAAGAAATCAAGTACGCAGCTGAAATCCTACAACTATTGGAAGCAGTGTGGGAGCCGAAAGAAGTCGGTATCATACATTGTCGAGCGCATCTGAGAGGAGATGGTGATGTAACCAAGGGAAATCGGATGGCAGATAGTGCAGCTAAGCGTGCCGCTGAATCAGGAAGACAGGAATATGTGGGGCATATAGCTGCTCTTATACCAACTCCACTGTCTCAATGGACTCCAGTTTATACAGCTCAAGAAGAGGAGTGGTTAAAGACTGAACCTGGAAAGTATTTGGAGAACAAATGGTATCAGCTAGAAGATGGAAGAATAGTCATTCCAGCATCACTAGCGGTAGAAATTGTCCAAAACTATCACAACGGGACACATTCTGGGAGAGACAGCACAGAAGAATCTCTCAGAAAACATTTCTACATACCAAGATTGTCCAACTTGACTCAGGCCATTGTACGAAGATGTGTAACGTGTGCTAAAAATAATGCAAGACAAGGACCAGTAAAGCCACCAGGAGTCCAGTTTATGGGAGGACTCCCCATGTCCGATTTACAAATTGACTATACAGTGATGCCTAAATCGGGTGGACATCGTTACCTGTTGGAAATTGTGTGCACCTATTCAGGCTGGGTAGAAGCATGTCCTACTCGTACAGAGAAAGCAGGAGAAGTTGTGAGATTCCTGCTACGAGAAATAATACCTCGATATGGACTACCCTGCTCTATAGGATCGGACAATGGTCCAGCTTTTGTTCATCAGTGCCTACAACAACTGACTCATATGCTTGGTATAAAGTGGAGGCTTCATACGGCATATAGACCCCAGAGTTCTGGTAAGGTAGAGAGAATGAATAGAACTATTAAGAATCAGTTGGCTAAAATGTGTCAGGAAACCCAACTTAAGTGCAACGTTCTCTTACCCATAGCTTTATTGCGAATCCGCAGTACCCCTACCAGAAGGATGGGCCTCTCTCCTTTTGAAATCATGTATGGGCGACCACCTCCCGTACTTGGTAACTTAAGGGGGGACTTGAGTCAGTTGGGAGAAGGAATTACCCGGCAGCAGGTTGTAGAGTTGGGTAAGACCATGGAGGAGGTACAAAAATGGGTACAAGATAGATTACCTGTGAATATTTATCCCCCTGTTCATAGTTACCATCCAGGAGACCAAGTGTGGATTAAAGAGTGGAATAATGTACCGTTAGGGCCCAAGTGGAGAGGTCCTTATGTTGTTCTTTTGTCTACCCCTACAGCGATAAAAGTAGCCGAAGTGACTCCGTGGATACATCACTCCAGGGTTAAACCAGCAGCAGTTGATTATTGGCAAGTTACAGCAGATCCAGAGAATCCCTGCAAGATCCGGTTAAAACGCACGACTCAGTCGGAGTAACGAGGAACTTGTGTGGATTACAAAATTTTATTGTTTCAGGGATTTGGTGCGTGAGTGAGAAGGCCATAATAAAGCCTGTCCGCCCACCGACGTATAGTATATAAGCCAGGGAAAGTCTCGAAGGGACTCCTGTGAAGACGAGCAGAACTCCATTCCCTGCAGCCCTTACATCCTGGAAGCTGAGGTGCCTTCGCACGGACGAAGACTGAGGATGACGGCGAAAAATGTGTTCTTGATAATGTTTATTTATGTGTATTTTTATATTCAGGAAGGTAGAGGTACCGACACTCCTAGCTGTGAGGTATGCATTAAGACTACAAGAACAGGTAACCATATTTCCCAAACCCTAATTTGGCATTCAAAATACGAGTGTAAAGGAGATGTATCAAGTTGTAGATACCTTAATATAGAATATAGTGTGTGCCATTTAGGAGTAGGAGAACCTAAGTGCTTCAGTCCAGAGTATCAACCCCGTACAATTTGGTTGACTCTCAGGAATGGAGATCCTCAGGGGACCCTAATTAACAAGACAGTATTAGAATCCGTACATTCTTCGGGTGTTTTGCTATTTGATGCATGTAAGGCGATATCAAGTGGTAGAAAGCCGTGGAATGTATGTGGGGATCTTAGATGGGAGAGGACGTATGGGTCTAACGATAAATATATTTGTCCCAGTAGTAAAAATAAATATGTGAGTCCTAGATGCCCAAATAGAGATTATAACTTTTGCCCATATTGGTCTTGTGTGGGGTGGGCAACTTGGGGACAGACAGTAGACAAAGACATGATAGTGACTAAGTTGCCTACCAGCCCATATTGTAAGTCTATGGAATGCAACCCAGTCCATATACTTATAAATAACCCCGACAAGTTCTTAGACAAGTATGGTAATTTATTTGGGTTTCAAATATATGGGACGGGTTTAGATCCTGGGACAGTATTGTTTATAGGGATAGAGACTGATACGGTATCCTCCCAAACTCATCAAGTATACCATTCCTTTTATGAAGAGATGAGTATAGATAATAAGATCCCCCATAATGCTAAAAACCTGTTCATTGATTTAGCCGAAAGTATTGCCGGTAGTCTTAATGTTACCAACTGCTATGTGTGTGGAGGTACTAACATGGGAGACCAATGGCCTTGGGAAGCAAAGGAGGTAATGTCCGGTTCTGAGGCAGTTGACCAATTAATATCTACACAAGCCGATTATCATATGAGTGTTAGAGGTAAATCTGAGTGGAGATTAAAGACCTCCATCATAGGTTATGTTTGCATAGCAAGGAAAGGAATAATGTACAATACTTCTGTTGGAGAATTAACTTGTCTAGGGCAAAAAGCTTATGATGATGATACAAAGAATACAACTTGGTGGTCGGCTTCAAATGTCTCAGAACCATCTAACCCGTTTGCTAGATACGCCAATTTAAAGGATGTGTGGTTTGATTTATCCATCACATCTACCTGGAGAGCCCCAGCAAATTTGTACTGGATCTGTGGTAAGAAAGCCTATTCGGAGTTGCCACAGGACTGGGAAGGGGCATGTGTGTTGGGTATGCTCAAACCATCCTTCTTCTTGTTACCTATTGAAACAGGTGAGACTTTAGGTGTTAAAGTATATGATGTGAATCATAGGAAGAAAAGGGGACCCATAGAGATAGGCGCCTGGGAAGATAATGAATGGCCTCCCCAGCGTATTATAGATTATTATGGGCCAGCCACGTGGGCAGAAGATGGTACCTTTGGTTATAGAACCCCTATTTATATGCTCAACCGTATTATAAGATTACAGGCGGTGGTTGAGATTATTACTAACGAGACATCACAAGCGCTCAATCTTCTAGCGAAGCATAATACCAGGATGAGGACAGCGGTCTACCAAAATAGATTAGCCTTGGATTACCTTTTGGCAGTAGAGGGAGGTGTATGTGGGAAGTTTAACCTGAGCAATTGCTGTCTTCAAATAGATGACGAAGGGCAAGCAATAGCTGAGCTTACTAGCCATATGGTTAAACTAGCGCATGTGCCTACTCAGGTATGGAAAGGGTATAATCCAAGTAGTTGGTTTGGTAGCTGGTATGAGTGGTTTGGAGGGCTTAAGGCAGTGGTAGGTGGAGTCCTGCTGATTTTAATGTTGTGTCTACTCCTGCCGTGTCTTATACCCTTAGTAGTTAGGTCTGTGCAAAGCCTGATAGAAAATATAGCAGAGAGGAAGGCTGCTGCACAGATAATGGCAATTTATAAATATGAGGCTCTAG
The DNA here is from genome assembly GCF_036172605.1 of Pelobates fuscus. Classification (NCBI taxonomy): domain Eukaryota; kingdom Metazoa; phylum Chordata; class Amphibia; order Anura; family Pelobatidae; genus Pelobates; species Pelobates fuscus. The sequence goes on along the minus strand of NC_086322.1, from coordinate 42,676,066 downwards.
ATCAGGGAGAACCAATGCAGGAAGATGAGTGTTGAAGATTCACATCATAAGATAAGTCTGGTCTGGTTCAAGGTAACTTGCGGTGTATGCAAACCAAGGTTAAGTGATGCCTCAAGTAATTGTGAAATATCAAGAGGCATCAAAGGGGGGAATGTGGTGGAATCTCGGTAAAAATAAATTTAGTAGGCCGAGATTACCACGTGGCATGTGTACGTGCATATGCTGACGTATCGATCAGTTGGTTGCACGAGGCAAGATACGATCAGTAGTGTTTGGAGCATGTGCAAGAATACAGGATGTAGTATTCCCCTCCTCCATTGTGCTGGACAAGCCATGCGGTCAAGCAGGAAGTTAATTCTTATTTGTATTGATTGGTCAAGAGAATGTGCGGGTGGAGCTTAATATGGGAGGAGTTATGTGCCTATATAAGGAGCCTGCACTATTGTCCGGGGCTCAGAACTTGCTGTATTTTGGTGACATTAGTCCCTCTGAGTCCCGATCGGTGATCCAATAAAGAATCTCTTCCTTCCTGAAGAAACCTGTGTCCATCTCTCTGTGCTTCGCTTCCGTCAGTTTCTCCGGTATCAAGATCGTTAGTAAAAATGCAGTTTTTTGCATTTTTCCCACACAAACGGTACTTCCACTGACAATATAATTGTTGTGATACGTTTTACTATTTTGAAACACTAATATTTGTGTTCGGCGAAGCCCCCCGAGTATAACAGTAACCCCATGTACAGGTTTTATGTTGTTTTCAACAGTTACTGAGTCAAATATAAGGCTTGGGTTCCCTTTTTTTACACTGAAATGTATCAGATTGGTTATGTTGCTTTGAGACCATATGGTAGCCTAGGATCGAGAATTACCCCCATGATGGCATACTATTTGCAAAAGTAGACAACAAGGTATGGCAAATGGGGTATGTCCAGTCTTTCTTAGTAGTCACTTAGACACAAACACTGGCCAAAACTAGCATTCAGTTAAGTTTTTTGCATTTTTTGCACACAAACAAATATGAACGCTAACTTTGGCCTGTGTTTATGACTAAGTGGCTACTAGAAAAGACTGGACTTACCCCATTTGTAATACCTGGGGTTGTCTTCTTTTGCAAATGGTCTGCAATCATGGGGGGTAATGTTCATTCCTGGGCTAGCATTTGGTCTCAAAGGCAACATAACCAGTCTGGCAAATTTCAATGTGTATAAAGTGAAAAATGTAATGTGCTGTATTTGACTCTGTAACTTTCCAAAACACCATAAAACCTGTACATTGGGGGGTACTGTTTTACCCGTGAGACATCGCTGAACTTTATTGCAGTAACAGCTAACAGTATTGTGACATTCACAGTTAAAATGCAATGCAGAACTAAAAAAATTACATATCTTATTTTCTCACATTTTTAAAATATTTTATTCATATTAAATTATGCTTAATATACAAATATGTGATGTGAGATAAAAGCCCTGTTTCTCCTGAACAGAATGATATATGATAAGTGTGGGTACACATAATATGAAAAAGGTAAATTACGCCTGAACAGACATATAGTGTAAATTTAATGTTTTGTTTGCGTTTTGATTTGATCACAACTTGTTCAATTGGCTCAGTCCTTAAGGGGTTAAACAAAGTGACTTGTTTATTATCAGTGTGCACATATCCTGTATTATTATACAGAATGGCATGTTAATTATCAGCGTATAGATACTCTGTTCATTATACAGAGCGGCATGTTTAATAATAGCATATAAATTATCTATATATTTATACAGAGTGGAATATTTATTACCAGTGTATAGGTACTTAGTATTATTATAAAGAAAACACAGTACATTATCAGTGTATAGATAACATGGTGTATGTGTTGTCTATCAAATTCCCCTACTCCTAAACATTCCTTAAAATCTGATGGAGGCTGAGAGCATGTCAATGATGAGCCATCTGCTGTACTGGGGACTCCTCAACACCAAGGTCCTGGAAGGTACATAAAGCTTGTTCATTTTTAATGTTTTTCCCCTAGTGACACAAATCACAAAATAAAAATGAACCCCTACATTTAACCCTAATTTGAACCTTAACATTAACCCTAAATATCCTATGTTCCTGTGCTTAGTGAATGCAATAACTATAATGTAAGTGTAAAACTAGCTTTACTTACCTTCCATGACCTTACTGTGGAGGAGTTCCCAATACAGCTGATGGCCACATGTGCAGAATAAGGGGCAGCTGGACAGTTTGTCCCTAACCAGCTCCTGTAGTAAGTGTGCAAGGTATGCTGGGATGGCAACACCTCCAGATTTGCTCACTCCTTGCAGCATGTGTATGGAGCTCAGCCATATTGGGTGGTGTCTACAACAAAGTGATGGAACGTGTTTAATATATGACTTGTGATCAATAAACCCTGCCTGATTAATAGGCTGCATTATGTTATTGTAAGTCAGCTATCTTCAAATACAACAGGTACGTGTTATCATTATACCAAGATTATTAGCCCATAGATACTCAGTATTACTATTCAGGGTGGTATCAGTTTACAAAGCAGCATGTTTATTATCATGGTATAAATACTCAATATTATTATACAGAGCGGAGTGTTTATTATCAGTATGTATATATATATATATATATATATACACTCCTATCTTCATATAGAGTGGCATGTTTATTATCTGCTTATAGATACTTAATTATTATACAGAATGAAATGTTTATTATCAGACGCTGATAATAAACATTACATTCTGTATAATAATTATCTATAAGCAGATAAAAAACATGCCACTCTATATATAGATACTGAGAGTGTGTGTGTGTGTATATATATATATATATATATATATATATATATTCATATAGAGTGGCATGTTTATTATCTGTGTATCAATACTCAGAATTATTATACAGAGTGAAATGTTGATCAGTGCATAGATACTCTGTATTATATAGAGCTGCATGTTTATTATCCGCACATAGATACTGAGAATTATTATACAGAGTGGTATGTTTATTATCAGTGTCTGAATAATTATTATTATTATTATTATTATTATTATTATATAGAGCGGCATGTTTCTTATCAGCGTATGGTATATTTTTTATGAGTGTACGGATACTCTATTATTATTATTATTATTATTATTATTATTATTATTATTATACAGAGCGACATGTTTCTTAGCGTATGGTATGGAAAATTGTTTCATACTTACCGTAACTTTAATTTCTTGATCATTCTAAATGGCAGCATTTACTCATGGGTTAGCTGCTTCCATGTATAATCAGGGAAATAAAATTCCGTTAAGTATGAAATTTTTTTTTTCCTATTCCTAATCATACATGGCAACGTTTACTTATGGGTAATACCCAAGCAGTATACATAGTGGGAGGGACAGAGTTCACATACAGCTAATAGTTATGAAACCAAATTTGAGTTGCATAAACCTAAGAAGCCTTAAAAAGGCCAATCAATAGGATCATAGAAACAGTAATCAATAGGATATTGTCATGAAATCTATTCAGACAAATTAAACTTTATTTTCCAGGCACTATAGTTTCCTTTTAAAAATATTAATTATCTTGATCGATGAGGAGATGGTTCCTGGCAATAAAAATACATGGTAGCAACTTTTCTCATGTATATACATAAGTGTACGCATTTACAGGGACACTGTAGGCACCCAGGCCACTTCAGCCCATTGAAGTGGTCTAAGTGCCAACTTCTGTTACCGGGGAACACTGAAGAAGCCACTCACAGAGAGTCCGGACACAGGTCTTTTCAGGAAGTAAAGTTTCTTTTTTTTCACGGTTCGGGTTTCAGCTGAACTCCTGTTCAGAAGATCTGAGCCCTCAGCACATGGAGTAGAGGTTTTTTTGTAAGCTATGCATCCGCCATCTGTACCCTTACACAAATCAGCAAACAGGATTACCTTATATGGACAGGCAGCATGGCCCTTGAGGAGAATGGAATGTGGTTTCAGTTCTTGCACATGCTCAGTACATTGATAAAAGTATCTTAGCTACATGTAATTTACTAACAGATACAACAGATGCCTGTACTTGTAAATGCCACATGGAGATTTTAGGCCTACTAAATTTTGGACCTAGCTGAAATCCCCTCACACTTCTATTACTCTTAACCCTGAGCATGTAATTATTGCAGATTTTATAAACTGCAATAATTACCTTGCAGGGTTAAGTCCTTCTCTAGTGGCTGTCTATCAGACAGCCACAAGAGGGACCTCCGGGTTCTTAGACGACTTTTGGTCATCTAAATGACGGTGGACGTCCTCACCCTATGCATGAGGACCTCCAGCGTCACCGGAATCCCGATAGGAAATCATTGAATAATGCTTTCCTATGGAGAGATCCTAATACGAGCACAGCCATTGTTGCGCATGCACATTAGGTCTCCCCAGCTGGTGGATGTCGGCGGGGGGTGAGCGGGGGCGGTGCTGGTTTACTAACCCCTTCAGCGCTGCTGGAGGGGGCCTTGACAGAAGGGGAAGCTACAGTGCCAAGAAAATGAGTTTGTTTTCCTGGCACTATAGTTTCCCTTTAAGCACTACTGTTATTGAACATTACCAGCCTCCATTTTGTAAATCAGAACCCCTTCTCTCCAGTGCGAGAGGTACTTAACCCCTTAATGACAACAGCATTTTTTGCATTTTTTGTGGTTTGCGTTTAACTGTAATTTGCATTTTATTAATTTATTGTACAGACACACATTATATACCGTTTTTAAAAGGACATTTATTTATATATATATATATATATATATATATATATATATATATTATAAAAAAAAAAAAAAATTTTTTTCACAGTTTTTGCAATAATAATGTGTGCATAATTAGTGCAGGTTAAGGAAAGTAATTAAATATAAATTCATTTAGTTGTTATGATTTACAGAATATATAATGTGTCTGGGTTTTAAATTTTTTTTGGTAGTTACAGGTCACAAAGCACAAGGAGTAAAATAAACTTTTAATGTGGAGCGCTTTTAGAATTTGGTATGTTTGTCTTGTAAGCTTAATAGCCATAAAATAAAACACAAAAGTATATATTTATATAAAGTAGACATCACAGGCTATTGTCCTAAGGTTGTTTTGACACTTTCTACGTAGCCATTTCACCGTCAACCTCTTCTAAATATTGGAGTAAATTTTTTTTATTTTTTTTGGCACACAAACTTATAACAAAGAACTTCTCATGTGTATTTTGTAAAGTTGATGTGTACTATTCCTGTACAAAGTTTTATTTTGTGTTCAGTTACATCTGCTGAGTAAAATGACACAATGTGGCGGAACCAACCTCGCCACTGTGCACTGGAGAAGCCTGGTTGCTAGCCTCCTGCCCTGCGACTATGGCCCTGGGATGTATTAACCCTTTAAGAACTGTATTTGGGCACAATGGATTTGGAGAATGCTGTTCCTGGCCCTTTAATTACTTTGGAGCAGTGCTACAACTTTTAAACTGGCACTTCGGCTGCAGTCGAAGTGCCGAAGTCGTCGAAGTGGCTGCCCCTTGCAGGGGAGAATCGCATAAAAACAGAGTGTGTGTCATTAAACCGGAGTTCTACTTCACCCTCAATTTGGAGTGCCATCTTTTATTGGGGGAATCTGCTACAAGGGATTGCTATGCTTGTTATACTCCCTTGCTAAATCACTGCTAAGCTCTTGTAAATGCCTGTTCCTGTTTTGCTCTCTGGAGGAGTCTACAGTAGTTATGGTGTCTGCTGCAGTGCTTGGAGTCCTCAGGAAGCGCTAGGAGCATCCTTCAACGGAGGTACCCAGTCGGGGTGCCCGTCGATCCGTTACATTGGTTGGCAGCGTCGGGATCCAGATCCACAGAGGAGCAAGTACCAGGAAAGGCAACAGCACTAATAGCGGAATACAGAGCAGAAAAGGGTCCAATTTGGGTACAGAACAACCCAGCAGAGGAACAGGGGCGGTTAGAATTTCAGAGAGAACTGCAATTCCAGGCTGTCATTCTATGGGGAAAACCCACCAACAGAGATTATCTCCAGAACCATGACAGAAGTACAACAAACTCCAAAGAGGAACAGCACCTTAGAGACACGGGAATCAATATGGAGCGACATAGAGCCAGCGAGTCCCTGGACAACGCTAGAGGTGGAAGATGAATTTAACCAGAGGTTACAGATCATCTTGGCCACACTGGATAAGCCGATAGCAGAGGCAACCAGGTTGGCATGCAGAGAGGACGCCCGACAAGAGATGTGGGAAGAAACTCTGGAGGGTGTCCAGCGTTGGCGAGGTGAGCGCCTCCCCAGCAGGGAGCAGCGACTAAAAGCTCAAGTGGCCCTACGGATGCCTATGCTGGGAGACCAGCCCCAGGAAGAGTTAGTGATACAGCTTGATACACTGGCATGGAGGGAACTGGTTCTCGATGATGTGTACCAAGCGCTACGTTGGTACGCGGTTCAGCGGGTTCATGGAATGGCCAAGTTCGACAAACCGGAGGGCAAGGAGTACAATGGCCCTGATCTATTATGGGGGGCCTTTGCGGAACCGGACTTTGGGAGTGCGGCAGAATCCCGGCTGTGGGACATACTTAATTATAGAGAGGCCATGCTGGATCTCCCTATGGCTGAAGTCGTGGAGCCAGACCTGATTGAATTGGCCGTCCAGGAATGGGAACTTGAGCAGGATTACTAGCACCTGATCAGCTCCAGTCAGTCATCCTATACCCTGCAGGTACCACCAGAGCAGGGGGAGTTCGAACAGGATTATGGCCTTTTATTTGATACAGTAACACTGGCTGATTCTAACCTGAGGGGGCTTATGGACTGTACACCATTGGGAGTGTTGAGTTTCGTCCTTCCTCCCCAACAACTAAGCCCGTCATCAGGAGACCTGGGGTCTGTACCATCTACTCCCCAACCAACCCCAGAACTGAGGGATTTCATAGACTGGTCCTGGGAAGACCCACAGATGGCAGGTAGAGATGGGATGGCGGTCTCTCTACCGGCCCTACAGGGGTGCTGGGCAGTCGTCCCAGATCCCCAGCGGCAGAGTGTGTTACAGGGAGCTGAAGGTGCCGTCTTTCCTCCCCAGCGGCAGTGTGTATCTCAGGGAGCTGAAGGTGCCGTCCTTCCTCCCCAGCAGCAGTGTGTATCCCAGGGAGCTGAAGGTGCCGTTTCCTCCCCAGCGGCAGCGTGTGTCACAGGGAGCTGAAGGTGTCATCCTCCCTCCCCAGCGGCTGAAAGTGTTCCAGGGAGAGGAATTGGTGAACACCTCTCCCCAGCGGCAGTTTAGTTTACAAAGGGGAGTACAATGGCCCTGATCTATTATGGGGGGAGATCCTATTCTCCCAGATGGGGCAGCTGAGGCAGGCGGTCTCAGCCCCCAGCAGCAGGACGAAATATTGAAAGGGGAGACAGTCAGTCCCCCCCAGCAGCAGTACTGGGTCCAGAGTGAGGAGCCTACTACGACATTTCCTCAACTGGGCTCCAACCAGGCTACTCCCATGGTAGTGCTGGCAGCAGTACCGCGGGTCTCTGCCCACTCAGCAACCCATCGATCCGGAGCGCCAGTAACCCCCAGAGTCGAGGTGGAGTTCCTGGACATGGACAAGCTACCCACTACCCCAGGTGTAGTAACTCTTTATTGTGGGTGGGCTGTACTGCTGATTGTGTTCTGTGGGTGAGTTGCTGGACTAACCAGGGCACTGACCGACAGGAGGTCAGATACCCTGTTAGTCTGGATGGTAAAGGGGAGAAATGTGGCGGAACCAACCTCACCACTGTGCACTGGAGAAGCCTAGTTGCTAGCCTCCTGCCCTGCGACTATGGCCCTGGGATGTATTAACCCTTTAATAACTGTATTTGGGCTCAATGGATTTGGAGAATGCTGTTCCTGGCCCTTTAATTACTTTGGAGCAGTGCTACAACTTTTAAAATGGCACTTGGGATGCAGTCGAAGTGCCAAAGTCGTCGAAGTGACTGCCATTCGAGAAACGAACACGTGGCGGCGGCCATTTTAGCTTATTCGAACGCGTTCAGCGCTGTGTGCAGCCAAATCTATGGCTCGTTCGAATGGGACTTAGTCATTTTCTCGGTGTAAAATAGACCGACCGCACAGCCCAAATCCATGGAACTGTTTTGGGCATGAAAATGTGCTTGCGGTCGGTCAAAAGTGACTTATATCTATCTCCCAAACGTCTGAACGGATTTGAATGATTTTTGGGTATGTTTGTATTTGGAATGTGCTGATTAATAATATGTAACTGTTATTAATATTGGACTGTTGAAAAACAAAACCCACAAACGCCGACCATTTGTAAAAGTAGACACTCCAGGGTATCTCATAAGGTTCATATTGTGCCTTAACATGCTCCCATTTTTTTCACCAATATATGCCAAAGTATGTGGTAAAAAATAATTTTGGGCATTTTTTACATACGGATTACATTTTTGTGGGCATTTTGTATATTTCTTATGTGCCACTAAGTTCAAACCTCCCCAAATTATGCTCAGCTAAGTCTTCTGAGTAAAAAAATATGCCCAATGTATGACTTAGACACTATTTTGTGAAGTTACAGAGCTGTAAAAGAGACGTGACAAGTTCAGGTTTTTAAGTGTGAATTTTTATGGCGGGTTTTGATGCGTCCGTGTTCCACTTTGGAGCACTTTAGCAGGCTACATATTACCACTTCACCATAAAGGCATACCATTTCTTAAAGAACACATCCCAGGGTATTTCAAAATGCATATTTTGAACCTTAGCGTGGGATAATTTTTCTGCTAGCTTGTACCAAGTGTAGTGGTAATAAGCATTTTTCTGCCTTTTTGACACACAGAGTGAGTTTGCACAGTATATTTTGCAAACCTTGTGTGCTACGACTGTATAATACTACATATGTTGCTCAGCTATGTTGTCTGAGCACAGCAATACTGATACCGGAGAAACTGACGGAAGCCAAGCACAGAGAGATGGACACAGGTTTCTTCAGGAAGGAAGAGATTCTTTATTCGGTTCACCGATCGGGACTCAGAGGGACTAATGTCACCAAAATACAACAAGTTCTGAGCCCCGGACAATAGTGCAGGCTCCTTTATATAGGCACATAACTCCTCCCATATTAAGCTCCACCCGCACATTCTCTTGACCAATCAATACAAATAAGAATTAACTTCCTGCTTGACCGCATGGCCTGTCCAGCACAATGGAGGAGGGGAATACTACATCCGGTATTCTTGCACATGCTCCGTACACTACTGATCGCTTCTTGCCACGTGCAACTAACTGATCGATACGTCAGCATATGCACGTACACATGCCACATGGTGATCTCGGCCTACTAAATGTATTTTTACCGAGATTCAACCACATTCCCCCCTTTGATGCCTCTTGATATTTCACAATTACTTGAGGCATCACTTAACCTTGGTTTGCATACACCGCAAGTTACCATGAACCAGACCAGACTTGTCTATGATGTGAATCTTTCAACACTCATCTTCCTGCATTGGTTCTCCCTGATCTAGAGCCTTATATTTATAAATTACCATTATCTGTGCAGCAGCCTTCCTCTCTGCTATATTTTCTATCAGGCTTTGCACAGACCTAACTACTAAGGATGGCAGGAGTAGACACAACATTAAAATCAGCAGGACTCCACCTACCACTGCCTTAAGCCCTCCAAACCACTCATACCAGCTACCAAACCAACTACTTGGATTATACCCTTTCCATACCTGAGTAGGCACATGTGCTAGTTTAACCATATGGCTAGTAAGCTCAGCTATTGCTTGCCCTTCGTCATCTATTTGAAGACAGCAATTGCTCAGGTTAAACTTCCCACATACACCTCCCTCTACTGCCAATAGGTAATCCAAGGCTAATCTATTTTGGTAAACTGCTGTCCTCATCCTGGTATTATGCTTCGCTAGAAGATTGAGCGCTTGTGAGGTCTCATTAGTAATTATCTCAACCACCGCCTGTAACCTTATAATGCGGTTGAGCATATATATTGGGGTCCTATACTCGAAAGTACCATCCTCTGCCCAAGTGGCTGGCCCATAATAGTCTATAATACGTTGGGGAGGCCATTCATCATCTTCCCAGGCGCCTATCTCTATGGGTCCCCTTTTCTTCCTATGATTCACATCATATACTTTAACACCTAAAGTCTCACCTGTTTCAATCGGTAACAAGAAGAAGGATGGTTTGAGCATACCCAACACACATGCCCTTTCCCAGTCCTGTGGCAACTCCGAATAGGCCTTCTTACCACAGATCCAGTACAAATTTGCTGGGGCTCTCCAGTTAGATGTGATGGATAGATCAAACCACACATCCTTTAAATTGGCGTATCTTGCAAACGGGTTAGATGGTTCTGAGACATTTGAAGCCGACCACCAAGTTGTATTCTTTGTATCATCATCATAAGCTTTTTGCCCTAGACAAGTTAATTCTCCTACAGAAGTATTATACATCATTCCTTTCCTCGCTATGCAAACATAACCTATGATGGAGGTCTTTAATCTCCACTCAGATTTACCTCTAACACTCATATGATAATCGCCTTGTGAAGATATTAATTGGTCAACTGCCTCAGAACCGGACATTACCTCCTTTGCTTCCCAAGGCCATTGGTCTCCCATGTTAGTACCTCCACACACATAGCAGTTGGTAACATTAAGACTACCGGCAATGCTTTCAGCTAAATCAATGAACAGGGTTTTTAGCATTATGGGGGATCTTATTATCTATACTCATTTCTTCATAGAAGGAATGGTATACCTGATGAGTTTGGGAGGTTACCGTATCAGTCTCTATCCCTATAAACAATATTGTCCCAGGGTCTAAACCCGTCCCATATATTTGAATTCAAATAAATTACCATAATTATCTAAGAACTTGTCGGGGTTATTTATAAGAATATGGACTGGATTGCATTCCATAGACTTACAGTATGGATTGGTAGGCAACTTAGTCACAATCATGTCCTTGTCTGCTGTCTGTCCCCAAGTTGCCCACCCCACACAAGACCAATATGGGCAAAAGTTATAATCTCTATTTGGGCATCTAGGACTCACATACTTATTTTTACTGCTGGGACAAATATATTTATCGTTAGACCCATACGTTCTCTCCCATCTAAGATCCCCACATACATTCCACGGCTTTCTACCACTTGATATCGCCTTACACGCATCAAATAGCAGAACACCTGAAGAATATACGGATTCTAATACCGTTTTATTAATTAGGGTCCCCTGAGGATCTCCATTCCCGAGAGTCAACCAAATTGTACGGGGTTGATACTCTGGACTGAAGCACTTAGGTTCTCCTACTCCTAAATGGCATACACTATATTCTATATTTAAGTATCTACATCTTGATACATCTCCTTTACACTCATATTGCGAATGCCAAATTAGGGTCTGGGAAATATGGTTACCTGTTCTTGTAGTCTTAATGCATACCTCACAGCTAGGAGTGTCGGTACCTCTACCTTCCTGAATATAAAAATACACATATAAAAACATTATCAGAAACACATCTTTCGTCGTCATCCTCAGTCTTCGTCCGTGCGATGGCACCTCAGCTTCCAGGATGTAAGGGCTGCAGGGAATGGAGTTCTGCTCGTCTTCACAGGGGTCCCTTCGAGACTTTTCCTGACTTATACACTACACGTCGGTGAGCGGACAGGCTTTATTATGGCCTTCTCACTCACTTACCAATCCCTGAAACAATAAAATTTGTAATCCACAAGGTTCCTCGTCACTCCGACTGAGTCGTGCGCTTTAACCGGATCTTGCAGGGATTCTCTGGATCTGCTGTAGCTTGCCAAGAATCAACTGCTGCTGGTTTAACCCTGAAGTGATGTATCCACGGAGTCACTTCGGCTACTTTTATCGCTGTAGGGGTAGACAAAAGAACAACATAAGGACCTCTCCACTTGGGCCCTAACGGTACATTATTCCACTCTTTAATCCACACTTGGTCTCCTGGGTGGTAACTATGAACTGGGGGATAAATATTCACAGGTAATCTATCTTGTACCCATTTCTGTACCTCCTCCATAGTCTTACCCAACTCTACAACCTGCTGCCGGGTAATTCCTTCTCCCAACTGACTCAAATCCCCCCTTAAGTTACCAAGTACGGGAGGTGGTCGCCCATACATGATTTCAAAAGGAGAGAGGCCCATCCTTATGGTAGGTGTACTGCGGATTCGCAATAGAGCTATGGGCAAGAGAACGTTCCACTTACCGTATATACTCGAGTATAAGCCGACCCGAATATAAGCTGAGGCCCCTAATTTTATCCCAAAAAACTGGGAAAACTTATTGACTCGAGTATAAGACTAGGGTGGGAAATGCAGCAGCTACTGGTAAATTTCTAAATAAAATTAGATCCTAAAAAAAAAAAAATTAATTGAATATTTATTTACAGTGTGTGTATAATGAATGCAGTGTGTGCGTATGTGTGTGTGTATGAGTGCAGCGTGTGTGTATGAGTGCAGCGTGTGTGTATGAGTGCAGCGTGTGTGTATGAGTGCAGTGTGTGTGTGCATGAATGCAGTGTGTGTGTGTATGAATGCAGTGTGTGCAGGGCCGGTGCAAGGATATTTGCCGCCGTAGGCAAAACATTTTTTGCCGCCCCCTCCCCCCCCATATGTCCTGACTTCCCCTCCTCCTCCCTCAGTGGTCCTTCACTCCCCACCCCCGTGTTCCTTCACCCCCCCCCCCCAGTGGTCCTGACTCACCCCTCCCCTAGTGGTCCTGACTCACCCCTCCCCTAGTGGTCCTTACCCTCCCCTCCCCTAGTGGTCCTTACTTCCCCCTCCCCTCCCATAGTGGTCCTTATCCCACCCCCTCCCTCTCATAGTGGTCCTTATCCCCTTTCTCCCTCCCATAGTGTTCCTTATCCCCCCATCCCTCCCATAGTGGTCCATATACCCCCCCCCTCCCTCCCATAGTGGTCCTTATACCCCCCCTCCCTCCCATAGTGGTCCTTATCCCACCCCCTCCCATAGTGGTCCTTATACCCCCCCTCCCTCCCATAGTGGTCCTTATACCCCCCCTCCCATAGTGGTCCTTATCCCCCCCCCCCTCCCTCCCATAGTGGTCCTTATCCCCCCTCTCCCTCCCATAGTGGTCCTTATCCCCCCTCTCCCTCCCATAGTGGTCCTTATCCCCCCTCTCCCTCCCATAGTGGTCCTTATATCCCCCCCTCCCTCCCATAGTGGTCCTTATACCCCCCCCCCCCTCCCATAGTGGTCCTTATACCCCCTCCCTCCCATAGTGGTCCTTATACCCCTTTTTTTTGTTATTAATTTTTTTTTTATTATTATTATTATTTTTTATTATGATTTCTTATTTTATTTATAATTTTTTTTTTCGTCCCCCCTCCCTGCTTGATATATGGCAGGGAGGGGGGCTCTCCTTCCCTGGTGGTCCAGTGGCAGTTCAGTGGGGGGGAGAGGGGGGCTGGCAGAGCTGTAACTTACCTTTCCTGCAGCTCCTGTCAGCTCTCTCCTCCTCTGCGCCGTCCGTTCTGCTCTTCTGTCAGCTCACACTGTAAGTCTCGCGAGAGCCGCGGCTCTCGCGAGACTTACACTGGGAGCTGACCGGACACGCAGAGGAGGAGAGAGCTGACAGGAGCTGCAGGAAAGGTAAGTTACAGCTCTGCCAGCCCCCCTCTCCCCCGGTCTGTATTATGGCAATGCAAATTGCCATAATACAGACCTTGACTCGAGTATAAGCCGAGTTGGGGTTTTTCAGCCCAAAAAATGGGCTGAAAAACTCGGCTTATACTCGAGTATATACGGTAAGTTGGGTTTCCTGACACATTTTAGCCAACTGATTCTTAATAGTTCTATTCATTCTCTCTACCTTACCAGAACTCTGGGGTCTATATGCCGTATGAAGCCTCCACTTTATACCAAGCATATGAGTCAGTTGTTGTAGGCACTGATGAACAAAAGCTGGACCATTGTCCGATCCTATAGAGCAGGGTAGTCCATATCGGGGTATTATTTCTCGTAGCAGGAATCTCACAACTTCTCCTGCTTTCTCTGTACGAGTAGGACATGCTTCTACCCAGCCTGAATAGGTGCACACAACTACCAGTAGGTAGCGATGTCCACCAGATTTAGGCATTACTGTATAGTCAATTTGTAGATCGGACATAGGGAGTCCCCCCATAAACTGGACTCCTGGTGGCTTTACTGGTACTTGCCTTGCATTATTTTTAGCACACGTTACACATCTTCGTACAATGGCTTGAGTTAAGTTGGACAATCTTGGTATGTAGAAATGTTTTCTGAGAGATTCTTCTGTACTATCTCTCCCAGAATGTGTCCCGTTGTGATAGTTTTGGACAATTTCGACCGCTAGTGATGTTGGAATGACTATTCTCCCATCTTCTAGCTGATACCATTTGTTCTCCAAATACTTTCCAGGTTCAGTCTTTAACCACTCCTCTTCTTGAGCTGTATAAACTGGAGTCCATTGAGACAGTGGAGTTGGTATCAGAGCAGCTATATGTTCCACATATTCCTGTCTTTCTGATTCAGCGGCACGCTTAGCTGCATTATCTGCCATCCGATTTCCTTTGGTTATATCACCATCTCCTCTCAGATGCGCTCGACAATGTATAATACTGACTTCTTTCGGCTCCCACACTGCTTCCAATAGTTGTAGGATTTCAGCTGCGTACTTGATTTCTTTGCCTTCTGAATTCAATAGTCCTCTTTCTTTATACAAAGCTCCGTGGGCATGAGTGGTTAAAAACGCATACTTGGAATCCGTGTAGATGTTCACTCTTAAACCTTCAGCCAATTGTAACGCTCGTGTCAGTGCTATCAATTCTGCTTTTTGTGCTGATGTTCCTTTTGCCAGTGGCCGAGCTTCTATCACCTTGTCTATCGTTGTTACTGCATATCCTGCATAGCGGATCCCTTCTTTCACATAACTACTGCCGTCGGTGTAATATTGAACATCGGGGTTCTGGATGGGAAAATCACGAAGATCTGGTCTACTTGAGAATACTTCATCCATCACTTCCAAACAATCATGTTGACTTTCAGTAGGTTGTGGCAAAAGGGTAGCTGGATTTAAGGTATTAACAGTCTCTAAATGCACTCTTGGGTTTTCACACAACATTGCTTGATACTTGGTCATACGGCTGTTACTAAACCAATGATTTCCTTTGTAATCCAACAACGTCTGTACTGCTTGTGGGACTCGTACATAAAGTTCTTGACCCAGAGTGAGTTTATCGGCTTCAGCTACTAGCAGGGCGGCTGCAGCTACGGCTCTTAGACAAGGTGGAAGTCCGCTGGCCACTGCATCCAGTTGCTTAGACATGTAGGCAACAGGTCTTTGCCATGATCCCAAGTACTGTGTCAATACTCCCACAGCCATTCTTCTTTGCTCGTGTACATACAGGTAGAATGGTCGTATGTGATCAGGTAGACCTAATGCTGGGGCACTCATCAAAGCCTTCTTCACATCTTCAAATGCCGTTTGTTGTTCTTGAGTCCATAAGAAGGGGTCGTGCTCTGTACCTTTGATAGCTGCATACAGAGGTTTTGCCAGTATTGCGTAACTGGGAATCCATATCCTACAGAAGCCTGCTGCCCCCAAGAATTCTCGCACTTGTCTTCTATTCTTGGGTATCGGTATTTGGCACACAGCTTCTTTTCTCTCCGGCCCCATAATTCTTTGACCTTCAGAGATATGGAATCCCAGATATTTGACAGTTGGCAAACACAACTGAGCCTTCTTTCTAGACACCTTGTATCCTGCCTTCCAGAGAATGTGGAGTAGATCGTGCGTTGCTTGCTGACATATTTCCTTTGTAACTGCTGCTATCAACAAGTCGTCTACATATTGTAATAGTACACACTCTCCTGGGATGGACTCGAAATCCAGTAGATCTTGACTTAGAGCTGAACCAAATAGGGTAGGTGAATTTTTAAACCCTTGGGGAAGTCTTGTCCAGGTCATTTGGCGTTTTGAGCCCGTCACAGCGTTTTCCCATTGGAAAGCGAAGATACATTGGCTTTCTGCGGCAATTCGGAGGCAAAAGAAGGCATCTTTGAGGTCTAAGACTGTAAAATAGGTTGCCCCGCCCGGAATTAAAGCAAGCAGGTTATATGGATTGGGTACAACTGGATGTATACTAACAACCGCATCATTGACTGCTCTCAAGTCCTGCACAGGTCGATACTCATCTGTACCGGGCTTTTGAACAGGCAGCAATGGGGTGTTCCAGGGGGAAGTACAGAATTTTAGGATACCATACCGTATGAATTTATTCAAATAGGATTGAATGTTCTTCTTAGCCTTCTGCGGGATGTGATATTGCCGTAGGCTCACTGGATAAACCCCAAGTTTTAGTTCGATCTTAATAGGTGGATAATTGCGGGCCAGTCCTGGTGGGTTGTTCTCTGCCCAAACTCCTGGTATGTTGAATAAGGATTCATCACTCCTAGGGTTTTGGCTAGTCAACGCTGTATAAAGTCGCCACTCTTCTTCCTTTGGTACGGATAATGTCATAATACCTGAAGGTCCATTAAACTTTAAGAATGCTGTTCCGTTTGGTAGGAACGTAATTTGCGCTTGTAATTTGGATAGCATATCACGTCCCATCAATT
This sequence comes from Pelobates fuscus, assembly GCF_036172605.1. Taxonomy (NCBI): domain Eukaryota; kingdom Metazoa; phylum Chordata; class Amphibia; order Anura; family Pelobatidae; genus Pelobates; species Pelobates fuscus. Next base: position 42,659,435 of record NC_086322.1, on the reverse strand, counting down.
GGACTGGACATTCAGGCATGTAAAGGAATTGATGTTTTACTACGTGGCCTCCCAATGTACAGAGTCGACTTTTAAGAACCGGTTTTGCAGCACTTCTTCCAGTTGCTCCTATTACGGTAATAGTTCTTCCAGATGGAGGAGCAACTAGGTTAGTCACCACCGAATGTTCAGCACCAGTGTCGATCATGAATGCACTCCTTTTTCCCCCTATTGATACATCGACCATAGGCTCCGCTCGACCAAGGGGGATGGAGCCCGGTCGGTATCAATAGTCCTCCATGACCGTGTCAGCCAATCCTACAAAGTCCCTACCTTCTCTATCGCGGGACCTTTGCGCTGCTGGATAGTACCTGTCTTCTCTTACACTTCCTCTGTTACCATTACTCCCTCTATTACCATTACTCCCTCCGGGGCCTCCTCTACCTCTCGCTCTGCCTCTAAAGTTCCCATAACCTGCCCTGGGTGGGTCTCTCTCGTACTGCTCTCTTTGCGGACACTCGCTTCTCCAATGCCCTTCTTCTCTGCAATACGCGCACTGATTCCTACTCAAGGGCTCCCTATTCCACCTACTATCGCCTCTATCTGGGCCCCGTCTATCTACGCCTGCGATCGCTACCGCTAGCATATCAGCCTTTTTACGCATCTTGCGCTCTTCCTCTTTCTTACTTTCTGACTCCCTATTCATGTACACCTTATTCGCTACCTCCATTAGTTGGGTGATGGACATACCTGCAAACCCTTCTAACTTTTGTAGCTTGCGCTTAATATCTCCGTAAGCTTGGCTGACAAAGGCGGAGTTTACCATTCGGGAATTATCAGCGTCTTCCGGATTAAAGGGGGTATACATAAAAGACACTGGGCGCTTCATCACTTTTCTGAATCACCTCAACTGTCTTCGACATATTAATGGCTTTCTTCCCTCCGGCTTTCATGCCAGCAATTATAGCGTCTCTATAGGCTTTTAGTTGAACCATATCTGCGCCATTAACATTCCAGTCGGGATCGGTGTTAGGATAATGTGTTGCGGCCCATGCTGCTGGATTGGCTTGATTTAAAGTACGGGCTTCATCCTCTAGCGCTTTAATGGCCGCTTGGTTAATCCTAGTCCTTTCCTCATTATTGAACAATGTCATTATATATATATATATATATAATGTGTGTGTCTGAGGGTGCTGTGTGTGTGTCTGAGGGTGCTGTGTGTGTCTGAGGGTGCTGTGTGTGTCTGAGGGTGCTGTGTGTGTTTGAGGGTGCTGTGTGTGTCTGGGGGTGCTGTGTGTGTCTGGGGGTGCTGTGTGTGTGAGTGTGAATGTATATTTTATTTAAATTTAAATATATTTTTTTATTAATTAAGAAAAATGTATATATACCCCTCCCTCCTCACTCTTACCTTTAGCCTGGGAGGAGGGAGGGTTCCGTTCTGCCTGGTGGGAAGGGGGGGTTCCGTTCTGCCTGGGGGGAGGAGGGGTTCCGTTCTGCCTGGGAGGGGGGGTTCCGTGCTGCCATGCTTCCCTGCTGGTCCAGTGGTGAGAGTGAACTCTAGCCCCTGCAGGCTAGAGTTCACTCTTGCGAGATCTGAGCGTTGCCACGATAACCGCGGCAACGCTCAGACCTCGCGAGAGGACCCGGCGGAGCTGCTGGCTAGAGCTCCTCCGGTACTCTCTCCTGCCTCCAGAGAATTAGGCTGTGCGGCCGGTCTATTTTCAATGTTAAAAGTGCACTTTTAATTGTCGAACGGGACCGTTCGTGCACTAAGTCAATGTCGAAGTGCCGTTCCAATTGTCGAAGTCCCAGAGAAGGTAAAGTTTCAGCGGTGTTTGTGACGTCGCGTGTCCGATTTGAGTTCCATGAACTCGACAACAAAACACCGCTGACCTCGTTCGACTAAATAAAATGGCCGCCACCATGTGTTCGAATTTTCTGACAGAGACTCTACTTATGTTATTGTTTTTGTCAATATAGTAGTTATTTACTGCTATCATTGACATACCCTTTTCTCCTTTCACAACTCTGTAGCTGTTCCTGTTCCCTGAGTCTAGGGATTGTTTGCTGCCTTTTCTATCTACTATTGGACTTTTGTCTTTCTATACTAGGCTATTTTTAGCCAAGGTTGGGTTTTACTTCCATTAGCTGGTAACAGTAATTAGGTAGGATCAGGCTGTCATTCATTATTGCTTATTTATCCTATTTTGCGAATACCATATACTTTTCTGACCTGATATAGTACGCATTATCTAGGCATCTAGCACCTCTCCTCACTGGTTATACTTTATGGTTTACCTCAGTATTTTCTGTATTAGCAATAAAGTTTTCGTTTTCTTTGAAGACCTTTTTCTAGATTGAACTGGGATTTTAATCTAGTGGTCACTCTCTGAGGGTTTTTCCGCATTATTTATAGATTACTTTCGGTTACCCCCGTTTTCCTAGTTGGTTAAGGTACACATTGGTTAAGGTACAGGGTGCGGGAGCTCTGTAAAGCCCTTATCCTAGACCTCTACCTCTCCTCATATAGGATACCATGCTATTTCAGTTTCTATAGTTGGAATTTTCATAGATGGTCCGATGTCTGATTTTGTGGCATTATAGCAGTTTGACTGTTCAAATAACCCCACAAAGTCCTTCCATTTGAGAAAGCAGACACTCCAGGGTATCTTATTAGGCATATATTATACCTTAACTTGCCACAATTTTTCTGCCAATTTATAAAAAATTTGGGGTGAGAAACAAAAATAAAATCTTTTTACATATATGTTGCATTTTTGCTGCATATTTCGTACAATTAATAAGTCCCACTGTTAAAAATTCAGAGTAAAACAATATGCCCAATGTATGCCCTAGGTGCTATTTTGTGAAGTTACAGTGCTGTAAAAGAGACCTGTCAATTTCAGATTTTTAAGTGTGAATTTCCATAGATGGTTTTGATGGGTCCGTATTCTATTTTGAAATATTCTAGCTTGCTGCTTTTTCCAACTACCCCAAAAAGGCATATTATTTCTTAAAGAAGAAACCCGATTATATTTCAAAAGGCATATTTTGAACCTTGGAGTGGGATATTTTTTTCCGTTAGCTTGTATAAAGTGTAGTGGTAATAAATAATGCCTTTTTGACACAGTGAGTTTGTACTGTATATTTTGCAAACCCTGTGCTACGGCTTTATAATGCTTAATATGTTGCTCTGCTATGTTGTCTGAGTACAGCAATATCCCCATATGTACCTTTGCCAGGTATATGTGGACATTGAAGGGAGAACTTTTCAGACACAGCCATTGCAGGTTTTTTTTTTTTCAAAGTTTGAAGTTTGACGCTGTGTCCATTTTTTTTTTATCAGGCTACATATTCCAACTACCCCATACAGGCATACCATTTCTTAAAGCACACATCCCAGGGTAATTCAAAAGGTATATTTTGAACCTTAGCCTGAAATAATATTTCCTCTAGCTTGTACTAAGTGTAGTGGTAATAAGCGTTTTTTTTCTGCCTTTTTTGACACACACAGTGAGTTTGTTGTAGCGGACCACGGGTAACCCGACCGATTACCTCCACTAATTCCTTCCCTCTGCCACTCTGGAACCACTACCAGAACTGTGTGGAAGACACACAGTTCTGAGAGTGCAACACAATTTTATTGTGCCACACACAGCTTTTATACATAACCCTATCCAGGGGGTCTTCCACAAAAACAGACAGGGGTTTTCATCCCAGGATCCTCTGTGCCTGGGAGCCAAGGCGTGGGAAGGGCTCTAGTCCCTTTGTCTCCCATGCACAGAAACCCCCGCCAATAGTACCCCAAAAGTGTCCCCACCAAGCTCAGGTACCACACAAAATTACATTCCATGACTGATCTCTGTTGTGAGGTTCCTGTGCAAACGCCATTCAAGGGAATCGCTTCATCTCGGGCTCTGGTTGGCATGCATCTATACAAAATGGCGGCCACACAGCGGAGCACTCATTAATGACTTCCCTTGTGGTTTTGCACTTAAGTTATTGGTTTGAACATTCTAATGGGGTACCGGGGTGGTCCCCATTCGGGAGACGAATGGGTGCGGTTTGTATGAATGCTCCTGAACAGGGAAACAGGGCACAATACACAGGGAAACAACGGGAACCCCTTAACCACAAGCCAACATACACAGTCTGATTCCAACGGATCGGCTTGGGTGGTCCGGGGGAGTACTCACTTCTCCAGTTCTGTCTGCCTTGACAAACCGTCAGCATTCCCATTTTGCTTGCTGGGTCTATAATGGATAGTACAGTCGTATGGTTGCAGGGCCAGGCTCCAACGTAACAGCCTGGCATTGTCTCCAGCGACCCGGTTAAGCCATACCAACGGGTTGTGATCTGTGAGTAAAGTCGATTGTTGTACGTAAATGTAGGGCTGCAGCTTTTTCAGGGCCCACACCACCGCCAGACACTCCTTCTCGATGGTGGCGTAGCTCACCTCCCTGGGTAGTAGTTTTCTGCTGAGGTAAGCATCTTTCTCCACTATCCTCCCCGACCTAGCTTAGCACTGCTCCTAATCCAAACATAGAAGCATCTTTGTTGAGAAAACGTTTATTCGGATTAGGAGCAGGCAGGACAGGTGCATTTATTCTTAACAGTGTACCTGTCGGGGCAAGTTCCTTTTGGTCAGGTCGGTGAGGGGCATAGCTGGGGCACTGTAATTGGGGAGAAAATTTCGATAGTAGCCCGCACTCCCTGGGAAAGCCATCACCTGGGTCTTAGTGCGGAGTAGGGGCCAGTGAGCCACTGCCTCAACTTTGGCTGGCTCGGGCTTCTGCTTTCCACACACTACTCTGTGTCCCAGGTACTGCACTTCTGCCATTCCTATATGACACTTACTGGGTTTCAACGTCAACCCTGCCTTCCGGATTCTGTCCAGTACTGATCCCACATGGACCAGATGCTCCTCCCAAATGTCACTGTATATGGCGATGTTGTCCAAGTATGCGCAAGCATAATCCTGGAGGGCATCCAACAGCTGGTCCACCGTCCTCCTGGAAAGTGCCCGGGGCATTCTTGATTCCAAATGGCATCACCTTGAATTGGTAGAGGCCAAACGGAGTGACAATGGATGACTTGGGAATGGCATCTGCCACTAGTGGGATCTGCCAGTACATCTTACATAAATCTATGGTGGTGAGGTAATGGCCACGAGCCATTTGGTTATCTATTTGAGGCATATTGTAAGCATCCAAGACAATCTTATCATTGAGCCTTCTGTAGTCTACGCAGAACCGGGTGGCTCTGTGTGGACCAGCACTACTGTGGGGATGGTTTGATTATCCCTAGTTGGAGCATCTCCTGGATCTCCTGCCTCATATTCCCCCAAACCGCCTTGGGTATCAGAGGCGGTTGGTCAGGAGTCTCTACTCTGTGGGTTGCTAGTGGGGTAAACCCAACCAGATTAGAGAACGTCTCCCTATTTACAGACAGCATCTGCTGCGCTTGTCTGCGTTCTTTCTCAGTCATTCGGTCCCCTAAGTGGACCTCATCTACGGACCCTGCCTGAACTCCCTTCTTCTCAAAATCTTCCTAGGCTGGGCGCATGTAGCAGCTACATCCACTGTTCACTTGTGGTAGGACTTTTTAACATGTAACATGCGTCTTCATCCGAGCAAGGACCGATAACGTAGGTAGTGTCACATTTCCGTTCCACTACCCGATATGTGCCCTGCCAAGCAGTCTGTAGCCTGTCATGCTGGACAGGCTTCAAAACCAGCACCTTTTGACCGACTTGAAAGCTACAGTTCCTGGCACTCCTCTGCCGCTGGAGGTTTTCACGCACCAGGTGAGTAAGTTTCTCCAGTCGGTCCCGCAGCTCTAGCACATAGGGAACGATGGGGGTCCCTTCCTGATCCACATCCCCCTCCCAGTGTTCTCAGACTAGACTGAGAGCCCTCTAAAGCTCCGCCTGGATAGCAATTCAAACGTTGAAAATCACATAGGTTCCTGAGGCACCTCGCTACATGCAAACAGGAGATGCAGAAGGAATCTTTCCTGATCCTTGTAAGTCATTGCAAAGGTACGGGGCATCTGCTTTAACGTACCGTTGAAGCGCTCTCACAGGCCACTGGTCTGTGGGTGGTATGGTGAGCTCACAATCGGCTTAATGCTGCATAACCTCCACAGCTGGTGGGTCATCTCAGCAGTAAACTGGGTACTCTAATCTGAGACAATCTCCTGGGGAAGACCCATTTTGGGTCTCAGCCACTGTCTCCACCTGAATATTACTCAGGGCGACTGCCTCTGGGTACCTGGTAGCGTAAAAACCAAAGAAAAGAAAGTTACTTGCTCTCTCTCCTTAATCCCTATGTATATTTAGACAAATGGTCATTTAGTTGCTCCAATGGCCATTGGAGGGAATGCCCGCCTGCCAACGTCAAGGCAGACCCCCCTAAGCGGGTCCTAACACTGACCCTTCAGCCTGCCTCCTTGAGCCTCTGGCAAAGACATCTCTAATGAGACAGAGAGGGGTATTTTTTATATACACCCCTATATAGCTTAAATATACATAGGGATTAAGGAGAGAGCATAAATATACATAGGGATTAAGGAGAGAGCGCAGGTAACTTTTTATTTTCTTTGGTTTTTACTATATATTGGGGCTGATGTGTACTGTAGTCATTGCTGTCGGCCCAGTAGTGATGGGAGTGAGCGCAGGACTTCTCTTTTTGTATTTGTATTTACTTTGTATCACACAGCCTTGTTACAATGCTGCCGCCCATCCCATGTGTTTCCTATTAAGGGTTAATAAGGATATTGGGGTGTATATAAAAAAAATACCCCTCTTTGTCTCATTAGAGATGTCTTTGCCAGAGGCTCAAGAAGGCAGGCTGAAGGGTCAGTGTTATGACCCGCTTAGGGGGGTCTGCCTTGACGTTGGCAGGCGGGCATTCCCTCCAATGGCCATTGGAGCAACTAAATAACCTCCATTTGTCTAAATATACATAGGGATTAAGAGAGCGCAGGTAACTTTTTCTTTTTACTATATATTGGGGCTGATGTGTACTGTAGTCATTGCTGCCGGCCCAGTAGTGATGGGAGTGAGCGCAGGACTTCTCTTTTTGTACCTGGTAGCGTAGTCCACAATGGTCAGAATGTTTTTCTTCCCAGAGGGACTAGGCTTCGCTAGGGGACCCACGATGTTGATAGCTACCCTACTGAATGGGTCTTCAATAATGCGCTGGTTGCCCCCCTTTCCCTTTCTCTGGCAGACATCACACGATTGACAGTATTGCCGTAGGTCTTTCGAGATGCCTGGCCAGAAGAAGCTTTGGGTGAGTGGGTGCTTAGTACGACTCACTCCCAAATGTCCTGCTAGGGGAATATCATGAGCTTTCTTCAATAGCTTATACCTGTACTTACGGGGCACTACCAGCTGCTTAATGGTAGTCGGAGCGGTCCCTTAACCTATTCATCTTCGATGCGGTACAACAATCCCTGCTCCCAAACTCTCCATGTGTGCCTACCTGAGCCTCAGAGTGTGAGCCGTCATGGGTGGTGCGGGCTTGTCGTTGGGTCATTACTGGGTAGATTTCCTCGGTACTGTTAGTGAGTATATAACTGGAGGTTAACTGGCCCAGGTCGTTGCCCGGTAATACATTTGCCGGTAGGTGGTTCATGAGCCCGACATCCACTATCCTGTTCCCAGCGCCCCAGCGCCCCAGCGTTTGCAGTGGGTAGGCGGTGGATGGCTCCCTCTGCTACACGGACGGCGACTGTTTCCCAGGTATTTTCCGACCTCTGTGATGAGCTAGTGCTGCACTAGGGTCAGTGTGACTCCGGTGTCTCACAGACCCTGTACGATGTGCCCGTTCAACTTGACCGGTTGCCTGGGATGATCCTGGTTGTCTGCTGTGACTTGGACTGGATCTGCCTTGTGCAGGAAGGTCCTGGCCTCCTCGTTGGTGTTTGGAGCATACATAGGAGCAGCCTGGTAACAGTGGGCTACTGCTCGTGGTGTGGGAGGGGGCCCTGAGTGAATCTATTGGGACCGATCCCTCTGCTTAGGTCAATCTCTCCTCATGTGGCCATACCAGAGGCATTGATGGCATTGAATAGCTGCCTGGCTTGGTGCCCTCTGGGTTGGTACCGGAGCCGGTGGAGTGTTGGGGCTGCAGTTGGGGTAAACGGTGGTGTTAGGGTCGTTGGGCATCTCAATGCTCGTCTGCCTATTGTGCTGCTTCAGTTAGGGTTTTGGGTTGCCTGTCACTCATCCATTGCTGCACCTCAGTGGGGATACCATTGTAGAATTGCTCCAACAGGAACATTTGGAGGATTTCCTCTGGGGACTTGGCATGCTGGGAATGCATCCAGTTTTGGGCTGCCCGGTTCAAGCGACAAGCTTACTCTGCATGAGAATCTTGGTGCCCCTTTTTAGACTCCCGAAACTTACTGCAATAGGCCTCTGGGGTAACGGCAGATCTGGCCAGCTGACCCTCTTTAGTCATAATTTCTCAGCTCATCCTCTGGCACGGCTCTTTATGCATTTGCAACCTTACCGCTTAATTTCCTGGTGAGCAAGGGGACCCAGTCGGAAGGCGCAATGTTGTGTAATATGCAGAGCATTTCAAAGTCTTGTAATATTTTGTCAGTGTCCTATTCTGCTTTGGTAACAGCTTTAAATGCGTTGTACGGCACTTTAGGCTTCTGTACAGTAGTTTCCAAACTCGCTGGGGATACCTCCGCTGCCCGACCCTGCTGTGCCAAAATATGTCTGTACCTCCGAGATGGTCCTGGCATTTATCTCTCTCCATAGTAAGCCAGGTGAATCCTCCTTTCTCTCTGGAAATCATTCTCGCTGACCACCGGGACTGCGAGATCACCACTGAGGCGATCACTCCATGAATGCTGCAATTATCTGGCAACTTGTCCTCCGGCTTCCAGCAACTCCTACAGCGTTTGTCTTTTCCACGCGGCTAATTCATGAACCCATTCGGTTAACAAATGCTGTTTCTGTTCGGCTGGGAACTCAACATCCCACTGCTACCACCAGATGTAGCAGACCACGGGTAACCCGACCGATTACCTCCACTAATCCCTTCCCTCAGCCACTCTGGAACCACTAAGCTATGCAAACCTCCATTCCCCCAGTAACTGGACAACACACCGTTCTGGGAGTACAAAACAATTTTATTGTGCCACAAGGCTTTTATGCATAACCCCATGCAAGGGGTCTTCCACACAGACCTGGGTTTTTATACCAGGATGCTCTGTGCCTGGGAGGCAAGGCGTGGGAAAAAGGTACAGGAAGCCCCATGCAAGGGGTTTTCCACACAAAACGACGGGGGTCTTCATCCCAGGATCCTCTGTGCCTAGGAGCCAGGCGCGGTAAAAAGTATCTAGTACATTTGTCTCCCAGGCAGAGAAACCCAGCCAAAATAGACAGTACCCCAAAAGGATATATTTTGCAAACCTTATGCGTGCTACAGGTCTATAATGTTATAATAAAGCTATGTCGTCTAAGCACAGCAATACCCCCATATGTACCTTTGCTAGGTATATGTGGATGTTGAAGGGGCACATTTGAGACACAGCCATTGCATTTTTTTTTCAAACTTTGAATTTTTACGCTGGGTCCATACCCCACTTTGGAGTTTGTTTTTTTTAGTAGGTTGATTATTCCAACAACCCCATAAAAACATAACATTTCTTTAAAAAGACACCCTAGTGTATTTCAAAAGACATATTTTGAACCTTAGCATGAAATCATTTTTCCACTAGCTTGTATGAAGTGCAGTGGTAATAAGCATATTTTATGCCTTTTTGACACACAACGTGAGTTTGCAATATATATTTTGCAAACCTTGTGTGCTACGGCAGTATAATACTTCATATGTTGCTCAGCTATGTCATTGCTGAGTACAGCAGTACCCCCGTATGTACCTTTACCAAGTATATGACAATGTTGATGGGGCACATTTGAAACACAGCCATTTAAGTTTGAATTTTGATGCATGTTTCCATGCCACCATTTTGAATTTTTCTTTTAGTAGGTTGTGTTTTCCAATTACTTCACAAAGGCATACCATTTCCTAAAGAAGATAACCCAGGGTGTTTCAAAAGGCATATGGGATAATGTTTTTCTCTAGCCTGTATCAAGTGTAGACGTATTACGCTTTTTTTTTTTTTAGATTTTTGTAACTTTTAAACACCTTTTATTTTAAGCTTCTTTTTTATTTGTTTTAAAAATTATTTATTTGTGTTGTGCAATATGAACAATCATTCTTACACTGCCACAACAGCAGGGTTAGAAGCGTAAAGGCATAGGGTTACACAGTGGCATTTGCTATAACTACGCACATTTTTTTTTTTTTTTGCAAAGGCAGTGTCTTTATATATTCTTAAACTGGGTTTAGAGTCGGTAAGCATTAACATTTGCGTCTATGAGGAGCTTAAGTTGTCGGTCGTTTGGGGGCTGTTTCTTGGGCATTAGCGATACATGCTCTTGAGAGGAGATTAGAGGTGCATGGATGTGCTGGTCTACGCTAGGTAGGTTTTTTTTTTTTTTAAGCTTTTAACAACTTTCATTTTTTTTTTACATTTTGTTTACACTTTTTAAGTTTTTTTTTTTTTTTTTGTTAATAACCCTTAACTAGACTAACAGTAAACCCCCCAATTTCCTCACTAACGTCTACCAACCCTAGCTAAATAAATAAATATTCTACAAATTGTTAAGTAACAAACTAAATAAATTTCACCCCTGAGGGTTAGAAAGAAAAGTTAATCCTCAGGGGTTAAAAGAAAAAATCAGATCACAGTGAAATACCGTTATCTGTATTCAGTGATCAAAGTGCAGTGAAGGGGTTAGATTTTATTTGAAACAGGAGAGGGGGGTGGATGTTTATCACTAACACGTTTTTTCCACAGCGAGAGACAGGTCAACATGATGTGCTCTGACTCCCGGTCAGAGCGATCACATGGGCTGTGAAAGTGAAACTGCTTGCTGTAGTGTGCCTCAGATACGGAGTCACACTACAGGAACATTAACCCCACGATTGCCATGATTGGGGCAATCTGGTGTTAATTTTAGTATTGGACAGAAGTTTTCCGTCCTGCATCCTTAAGGGGAGGACTGCAATGACGGAAAATTTCTGTCCGGCATCCTTAAGGGGTTAAAGTACATGGACCAGAGTTTATATGTGTATGCGTACATAATTTTTATAATTTGGGAATACACCACATAAACATGTTTATTATCATTGTATAAATACTCAGTATAATTTGAATATTCTGTGTCATTATACAGAATAATGTGTTCATTATCAGGGTATATAAACTCCCATAATAATTCACTAAACACCAGATTTGTAAAAATGGCCAAATTCCCATCCGAAGGACAAGTATCATATTTGCTAAAGCGAATTCCTGATTTAAAATTGGTTACTTTCATATCTGAGCTTTATACAAAGTATAGGATGTAGAATATATACCAAGCACCTGATTAAACCAAAATCTTGACCGAATGCCTTCAGCAGGATGCACGTTCACACAATATCATTCTCTTGCTTGTTTTTTTTTTTTTTTTTTTTTTTTTGCAAGAGAATGATAATTTCAAGTATTTATGTATGCTGGCAATGGTAGCAACCTGCAGGGTAATGGTTAAAAAAGAAAAACTGTGCCTTAAGAGTTACCTGTGTGGTGGCTTGCCAATGCTTGCTAGCCAGAAACTTCATTTAATAGTTAAAAAAACAAACAAGGGGCGGAGCCTAGCACCCTGAGTGAACGGACGTGCCGAGATCAAGCTCCCGCAACAAACCACAACTTGGAGGGTGAAAACCCCCAAAAAACGATGCGCCCGCACCTTGGAGGGCTACATTAATGCTGGGGAAACCCGGGTGTACTCATAGACACCAAAACCAGCCTTCTACCCACCCGGGAACCCGAAATCGCATGTTGAGGCCTGCTGAAGATCGAGCTGAGGTGAGACGGCCGCTCTCCTCGCTCTTTAATTGTCACGGAAATACCTTGACCCTCCTATCCTCCCCCCCCCCCCCCCCTTGGGACCGGTGGGGGATATCCCGGTCCCCGCTGGAAGTCCGGAGTAACCTTTACTTAGACCGGACCCCAAGCGCTACACACGCATCAGCGGCATCGCCACACGAGGAGCACAAAAGATGGCGGCGGCACACTCTCCACTTAAGCCAACCCAGCTCTCAAGTCACAGGACCTGCTATAACGGAGCAGCCGATATTGAGCAGCGATTGGACAAACTATTCAGAGACTTTTGGGAGAGACTTCAAAGTCGCATGCAGTCAGCACAGCTACAGCAGCCAGACCCCCTGGAAAAGGGTAAGAAGGGTCACGGGCAGCGGGGGCGAGGGGGTCACCCTCGGGCAAAGCACTAGACCACCCACTGTTTACTCGTCCTAGCCCACCCAGGCTGAAGGCTAAGAGGGTCCTGACCCAGCAGCATCGCCCACACCGGCGGCGGCCCATACGCCGCAAACGGCAGCCCACCATCAGGCCTCCCGCCGCTCCCATGAGAGGAGGAAACTCATGCTCGGAAAGCAGAAGAGTTTGTGGCCACAAGATGCAGGCCTATAAATCAGCCTGGGGCTGGAGGGTCACCTACACTCGCACCCATGCAGCAACTGACCCCCACGATCCACCAAAGGGATACAGATGCCTCCCGCCAGAAGGAATCGGATGAGGGAGACAACTTCTTATTACCACTCTCATGTCCCGAACACTCTCTCCACCGTGTTCCTGCGCATGACAGCCTAATACGATGCCGCATACTGCCATGATTGCTGAACTTGGGATCCAATATATCCTTCTTTCTGCCTCAATACCCGGACACTAGTGTCTTATAATCTTTAGGATAGCTAGTAAAAAGTTGCTAAGTATTATAACCTGTAAGATTTACCTCTGAACAGCATACAGCCTGTACTATTATTGCCTACCTTGGTAGGAATGTAAACCTTATGTGACATATTGCAGTTTTAAAATGTGCAGCTCAAGTACATGATCACAGGCTACCACTATAAGGATGCTCTTACATTATTTTTGTTGCCTAGTGCCACTGCGGTGAGGCTTATCGCTGGCCCTGCACCCAGGGATGCATTAATGGTGATCTAACTAGCATGGCTATTTACAGTATAATAGCTGTAACCTAGTAATAATACACTCGACATAACCTGTTCCCTAGCACTGAGCACTCACGAGAGCAAAACGCACAAGGTATAAGAAAGAATACTAATTTTGTTTGTTATATATAGCTACTAGCATCCCCCTGTTTACCTCTAGAACATAAGCAGCCTACTATAATCTGTGAATATCTGCAACGCTACTTTGGTTGTATTTTGTTGTGTTCTGTTCAGTTGTTTTCTACGAAATTGAATTGTATACTGATTCTCCTTTGACAGCCTAACTAGACAGGCATTGCTCTTGATTCTACTATGTTTTTGCTAAACGACAAGATAAAAAAGAAAAATGAGGCATCGCCATTCCGGAAATGTAATATTTCAAAGCTGACAATGTCTTAACCCCCAACTGTAAACCACTTATACGTTTCCCTCCTTTTCTTCTGTACCCTATCTTATATGCTTCAATAAAAGAAAGATTGACAAAAAAAAAACAACCATAAAGTCTATGGGGGTCAATATCATAACATGTGTAAAATGTCCCTTATGTCCCCACTCCACCCATGGGATATGCAGGGGCTCATCTACTAAACGGCAAGCAATAACTGGCTGTATTTATAAACTAGCGACTGAGCAGCCATTGGTTCCTAGTCTCTACAAAGCCTCTCCATGTAAAATAATAGGGAGACCTAGTCCCCTCATACCCCGACCCATTGCTGAATAATGTTGATAATCGAATTCAAAATACATGAAGTAAAATTATTTTAATTATTTTAGAATAGTGCTGACTGTATCTTTTGCCTAAAAAGAAGACACTGAGAAACAGCTTACAAGCTCTATTAGGTAAGCTGAATACCTTTATTTTTATTTTGTTTGTTTGTCTATGTAATGTACTCGTTGTGTGTGAGTGTATATATGTATTTATTTTTGTCATTGATGACAAAAGGCCAAAGGTATTCAATGTGATTTGAGCTATACCAGTAATAACATGTTGCTTGTGGTGGGCTGAAACCAATCAACAGGTAGGCCTGAAAAAAAGAGGGCAAAACATATAAAAACCACCTTGTCTCAGAACAAAATAATTACCTAAGTTTCTCCCCTATTATTACTCCTGACTTGTACCTTGACTGATTCAGCAACTGTTATATAGAGTACAAGTCTTCCCCGTCTGTCAGTGCGTTAGTGTTTTTCTGTCTTTTAGTGTGTGTCTCATTCAGTGAGTGTGTGTGTGTATGTCAGTTAATATGTATGTTTAGGTCACCAGCCCCCCTTAGATTGCATGGTTGATTGCATATGAATGGTGTTTTTACCACCTTTTTTCCCAACGCTGTGACTGTCTCAGGTTGCCTGTCCTGTCTTCATAGCTGAGATTATCAGTCTTGATGAGCTCAGCCAATCCAATGCTTTCCTATGGGAAAGCATTGGGAGCTATTGAGCATGTGTGGCAAAATGCTGCACCAATATGCATCTCCTTGTAAAGATGCATTAAATCAATGCATCTCTATGGGGAACGTTCAGTGCCTCCATGCAGATAGGAGACACTTTAGTGGCTGTTTGAGCGACTGCCACTAGAGATGTTACTAGGCAGCAATGTAAACACTGCCTTTTTAAGTATAGACAGGCTATAGACACCAGAGAGACTACATTAAGCTGTAGTGATTCTGGTGACTAAAGTGTTCCTTTAAGAATTTTAATTTTGTTGTTGGAAAAAGCTGTCTCCTAAATTTTGGCTGGCACCTAGATTCAAATCAAATTTGTCAAGCCCTGAAGTAAGCTACCCTAACAGCCAGTCCAAACTAAATGTAAAGTCATGTTGGAGGAAGTGGCTGCAAATAAGGAGGGAGGTTAATTTGGAAACACAAGTCACTTGCGTCGTGACCTGAACAGCGGCAATGCAAAAACAAAGAAGACCTAATTTGACTAAATAGATAAATACCTGGAAGATTGAGGAATTTAGTTAGAACTTACTAGACAGTAAGTATAAGTAAATAGGAAAGTGAAGGGTGTATAGAGGTTCATTAACCTAAAACCAAACTGGAAAGTGACACAAGAGAACTTTATAATTAAGTAACTAATACAGTGAAAATACAGCAGAGTGATTGTCGGTAAGGTAGGTAAAGTAAGTAAAATGAGCTCAGAACGATTAAAATGCTCTAGTGTTACCTGCAACCAAAAGAATACTTAAGCAATTTAAACACTGTATTAAATGACCCCATTGTATGCGTTGTATGCTGACATAGTCCCAGATAGTGTGCTTATGTTTACTGTATGTTGTATTATGTAGGTGTGTGGAGGTTCTGTGATGTTAAATGTGGGTTGGTTTGTTCCTTGTAGTATATGTGATGTGGTATTGTGGGGTTGGCAGTTTTAGGTTGTGTATGTGTGATTCTCTGTAATGTGTGTGGGTTGTATGTATAAGTGGTGTTTGCAGGGGTGTTACCAGGGTCATTCTACAAATAATATCAATGTATACTACAATTTATAATAGAGATATAAAAGTCAGGTATGCCTAGTGCAACACACAGAGCTGAGGGAGTCTGACTTATAATGGGTCGCTCAAAAACTGAACAAAGACAGGGATTCACCCAATACCTGTCCAAACAAATGTAATTCAGAAGGAGATAGCACCTTGATTCGGTGCAAGATGTCCAGGAGCTGTTTTACCCAAAAATGGCTATTGTGTATATAATTGTACCAAATGAGTTATTGAAAAAAGTCCAAATATTTAGAGGGAATCATACAGCAACATGTATGGTGTGTACAACTTTAAATCTGTTGGAGACAGATTCAGTGCAGTATACACCAAGTGCTCTACTTCACATAAGTGACTATATAATATAGAATAGCAGCATAGATGTCTGTTATCTATTTTATACAACAATGTAATGACACATCTATTCCAGGTGAGTGTCTCTTTAAATCTGCTGCAGGCAGACTGACTAAATAGTGCGCCAAAAGTATATCCTCTAGTTGTAAAAACCACAAACTTAATATTGTATTAAGTATGATAAGGATTAAGAAAAAAATCCTGATTAGGAAAAAAAAAACACAAATATAATAATGGAGGATAAAATAAATGATACTTAAAAGTTATAATAAACATTTTTTTTATTTTAATTCCAAAGTATAAAAATATGTAAAAGATTGTAAAAATATGAGTCGGGAACGGTTTGCAAGTAATGTGCCAGCAAGAGGATAGTCTTATCCTTTAAACAATAAAAAAAAACGGCTAGGATGGATATGGATATTATGTTTCAGAAATAAAACTCTGTACTTGCTGGTTACCGATGGGGTTGGTGTGCGTCCCAGACCTCACTCTGGGTGGTAGGTGTTGTCCGCCAGTCAGTCCCCCTGATTGATAGTTCTTTCTCGTTAGATAAGACAAATTTCTTCTGCTGGTTCCACTCTGCTCCGTATCCTGCTCACGGAGACCATGAATGTCCCCATGCCACGGCAGCTGCTACAGTGGGATAAATCTCAAAAAGAGCTGCCGTTGTAAAAAAAGCCTTCTAAGTCATAGACTTCTGCAGGCCAAATGTTTCCTAAGATTGCTGCGAAACCTGTGGTAGACGCCGCGTCTGACCATATTGTTGTAAACGTGTCAGTCAATTCTGGTAGGAACAAGCTTTTACCATTCCAGGTGGTCAAGAATTCTTTCCACATATATAGGTCTGCCGTGGCATGCTCATCCAAGGATAGTCTATAGTTGTCGTGTTTGAAATGTGGAAAAAGACAGAGAAGTCTGGATATGAAAGCCCGCCCTTGAGGAATGATGCGCATGGCAAAGTTCAAAGAACCTATGAGTGATTGTAGTTCCTTGCGGTTGCAATTACCCATCAAAATGTAATGGTTAATGCTGCAAAGTATGTTTGTGATTTTGTCTTGTGGTAAACTAGCCTGCATGGAGGCAGAGTCTAGTTGTATACCTAGGAATGTAATAATTGTATCTGGGCCTTTGGTTTTCTTGTTGGATACAGGGACTCCAAGGTGGTCAAACAAACTAATAGTTGCTTTGAGACTCCTGGGGGAAGGGAGTTTGCTTCAATCAGTAAGAAATCATCCAGATAATGGATGACTATGGGGCATCTAGACACATTAAGTAACAACCAGCACAATGTTTCCGCAAAAGTGTCAAAGATTTTGGGGTTACTTTTAGACCCAAAGGTTAAGCTGGAGAAAAAGTAATAGTTATCTGCCCATTTTATGCCATGTAAGTGCCATAGTGTGGGATGGATAGGTAGTAGTTTAAAGGCATTGGTAATGTCTGTCTTACTTAGCCATGCTCCAATCCCTGCTTGCATAATGGCTGTAATAGCATGGTCTATAGTGGCATATTGCAAGGAAAACTCCTCAGAGGGAATAAGAGAGTTCAGACTCGGTGTAGATGAGGTATGAGGGGCTGACAGATCTATTATGAGTCTTTGTTTGAGGGAAGTTTTCCCCGTGACTATCCCTATGGGATTTGTGCGCCATGCCGTAAAAGGTGGGGTTTTGAAAGTCCCGAACAGGAATCCTTCTGCCAGCTCTTGGGCTAGGAGTGTGTCTATGGCTGCTGGGTTTTGTTGTGCTGATTGTAAATTACGGCATTCGAGTTGGCCTGTGGGCATATGTATAATGCCTGTATGAAACCCCTCTGAGAATCCAGAAATGAGAAAATGTACCATATGTCTGGAAGGGTGATTGGTTAAAAGTGCTGCAAAGACATGAATGTTAACAGACGTTAGGTACGGTTTAGGGTACATTTTATTTGGACACATGGTATGCGCTTGTGCCCTAAAACCATGTGAACAAATATGCAGTAACCTACATGCACTAAAGCTACATGTGCCCACATTGAAATTATTGCACACTTGCGATTTACCAAAGAAAATGATAGGACGACCCAGTTTGTCCCTGGTGATTTTCTACCCGCGTAGCTTGTGCTAGGTGACTGATTACGGTCATCTGCCGTGTGAGAACAGAAATTGGTAGTATGAGTGGTAGAAGAACAAGATGCACAAGCCAGTGTTTTGAGACCTGCGAAGTGTCTACAGAACAGCTCTGTATCTAATCTGCTCCAGTTGATACGGGTACCATACTGAGAGAGAGCTCCAGACACTAGTGGAAGAAGACCTATGGTAGTCATAAAAAGCAGATCCACCATATTTGTTCCACAGGTCCACCAGCTTGTGCATATATCGATCAAATTCTTCCCTTCTATTAGGGTATACTTCACAAATTATATCTCTAAAAATACCAAAGGCTAACACAAATTCTGGAATGGTCAGTTTACGGTTTAACCTTGCGTATTTTGATCTGACCACTACAGAAACTTTGTCATACATATAGATTTTGTTCTCCACCACATCCTGGGAGGCAATTAGTAGGGATGCCAGGTTGACGTCTTTGCCTTCCAGGATGTCTCTCTTAATGTGGGCTGGGATAGTGTATGCAGGGTCAACGTCCTGATAATCTGAGGAGATAACCATGCCCGTGGTTCGGTTGGTGCCTGCTGAGCAGTATCAGGAAGACCAGCCTTGGTGAGGGCTGTGGTGACTGCCTCGAGATTAGCCAGTCTGTCATTGACCTTGCCCATAGAGGTCATGAGTGAGGCCAGCATAGCCTGGATGTCACCTGAACTGGTTTGCTGGGGCCTTCCCCTGCTTCCGTGTTGTTGATTGTAGTATTAAGGAGTTTGAATAGTTCAGCTTTCCTTGCTGTGGCAGGGTAAGGGATTTGTCGCCTCCTTAACTCCGTGGTGATACGTGGGATCGTCCAGGATCTAATTGATGCTGGACTGGCAATGTCTCCTCTACGAGAGGGTGTCTCGACCCTAGTTGGGGTGGCATGAAGAGATAGCTCTTCATCACCTTCAAGAGACATACTTAAATAAAAGGAAAGATAGATTTATTATTTGCACATATTAGTTTAGTACTGGCTAGTAGCTATGCCGTGAGGTGAAACGATTATGCTTATTGTTTATTGGTGACAGGTGAGGCCCTTCTAGTTGCCAAGTGGCTTGAGAGGCTCTATCTATGGTTGGCGCGAGGGGATTGTTGTGGCCACCGAACGTTGTGGCGGGATGTCGGCCTCTCGGTGACTGTGACCAGAAAATAGGAAAGGGAGTGACAGGTGAGGCCCTCTCTATGCAACGTGCGAGGCGGCTAGCCCACCTGTTTGCTTCCGAGTTTGAAGCGGGGTGTTGGCCTCGCGGAACCACTAATCCTAAGCATGAATGCAGAAACGGGGGAGTTAACTTTTGGCCCCTATGACTCTAATTGCAAGTACTTGTCTGTCCTGTGGAGGATTTGAATGGTTCTACTGTAAGCAGGTGTACGTACCTGGTAGTATAGGTTATTGAACCTGGTAATCCGTATAGGTAATAGTAGTACCTGTAACTGAATAGATGCACCGTATGAAAATATATACAAGTGACATAATTGTATTATCTTAATTATGTTCGTATCGACCTGTATAGGCCAGGAAATGGTGATTGTAAGATCTCCTTGACCCAGTTTGTCGCATTGTAATGATAGGAATTTGTAGTAGTAAAGGCAATTGTATAAATGTGTATATATACTTTCCTAGGGAGAAGTATGGTATATCTGTGAGATTGTTTATGGTGTACAGGAACTTAATGTGATATTTTAATAATGGTAATATCCTTGCCGACCTGAAGGTGGCAGTGTGGAATCTTTAACCATGTGATTACCCATATGTGTAACTGGGACCTGTTTGTTAACCCATTCGTGAGTATAGTTCTCAGCATGTTACTATTATGTTGTCCGTTCGTGTGTTTAACCGTACGAACTGGACAACATAAGACTAGCAGGTACTTTGCATCACACAGCCTGGTTACAATGCTGCTACCCATCCCATGTGTTCCCTATTAAGGGTTAATAAGTACAGGGGTGTATATAAAAAATACCCCTTTCTGTCTCATTAGAGATATCTTTGCCAGAAGCTCAAGGAAGCAGGCTGAAGGGTCAGTGTTAGGACCCGCTTAGGGGGGTCTGCCTTGACGTTGGCAGGCGGGCATTCCCTCCAATGGCCATTGGAGCAACTAAATGACCTCCGTTTGTCTAAATATACATAGGGATTAAGGAGAAAGCGCAAGTAACATTTTCTTTTCCATAAGACTAGCAGGGTTTGGCAGTGTTAGTATATGTGAATATTGTTCGTGCGATGTGCAAGTCCCGAACAGTAAGTGACCAGAGAATCAGTAACATGTATTTGTATAGCGTGTTCGTGCGTTTGACCGCACGAACGTAAGCATGTATGCGGAATTATTAGCGATTTTAATTATATGCCATATAAGTACCGAACGTTGCAACGGAAATGCTGTGTAAGCGAACAGCTGAACCCAGACGGATATAATATAGCGATATTTAAGTACTGAAATAGCCGAACGCGTACAGTAAGTGAGGACCTGAACTGTATTTGATGCCGTGGGCCTTGCTGCCTAGCGTGACGGTTAGGTCTACTTACTGTTTAGTAGTCACTAGGACGCGATCCGCGGCGATAGTAAGCAGTAGTTACTCCAAAGAAATCTGCAGAAGGATTCCTGGACACTGTTCAGCAATGGAAACCTCGTGGGACACAGAAGTATTCCAAAATGGCGGCTGGATGAACCGGAAGTGCATTCAGACGCTGACCTTCAACGGTGTGGAGACAGGTAAGGGATGCACCTTATATAGGGGAGTGGTTTAATTTCAGCCCTTTCCACAAATACAGGCCAAACGGCCTTAACCCATATAATATACTCAATTGCGACACATAAGAGCAGTAAGTTGGTGCTGAAATTCTAAGAAATGTCTGGCCACTGGTTTGTCCGATTTTGCCATCATGGAAGGTAAGCCGGATACTGGACCTGTGGCCTCTTATTCTCTTATTATTAGAGAATAAGAGGCCACAGGTCCAGTATATGGCTTGCCTACCGTGATGGCAAATCAGACAAACCAGTGGCCAGACATTTTTTAGAATTTCAGCACCAACTTACTTCTCTTAGATGTGTCGCAATTGAGCATATTGCCATTCTGGCCTGTGGAGGTGACAGAGCAAGGCTTTTAATACAAAGAGAGACCTACTGGATTTTCCAGTTGGGAACCTTATCACCCAAGGGCTCGAATGAAAAATGCTCATTTTCATCTTTCTTATAATTTTATAAGTTGCGATGGTAAATGAAAAATTATGAATAATATTTTCTATCTTGGATTGTGTTGTTTCTTTTATTTTTATTTCTTTTTTTCTTTTTTTATTTATTTTATTATTTTTTTCTTATTTTTTCTTTTTTGGTACTGTTGACTGACTTTTAATCTATTTTAACTTTTTCTTGTAATATTTGTATCTAAGTGGGTTCCGCTTCCTGGTGGAATATATCTTAGGAGTATAATTAAGGGGATCTTATTGATTCACATATAGTTTATTCTTTATACAGAGTATCCCTGATGTTGGGAACTATAACAAATATACACATTTATCTATTATTCTTTTCCACTATTTAGTAATTTTGTTTGCTCACTATACACCCTAATGTTTATTGTGTGTACAGGACTTTCTCTGAGTTTTCATAAACACATTGTTCCCTTTGAATATTTAAATAGGGGATCATTTATTTGCATATTAACTTAAGCTTGATCTATACAAGCTTCTTCTCATTCACTCATTCTTACACCTCCCAGTATTAAGCTTTTTAAATCACTTTCAAACTTTCTCCATGATGTGACTCTATTGTGGTAAATAGACTCCTTAATTTATGGGGTTTCCGTTCGTTCTCCGAGACGCGCTCTGATTGCCATGTCAACGTTCTTATACAACCAAATTAATTTTTTTTTTTGTCCCTTACCGGCATCTGTACATAGGGGTGTAACCAATGAGACGGAGGCGTTTATGGTTGCCCTAGTAACATGTTTGGCCGGTCCAATGGAGACGTCCTTCAGGGTCAGGTGATTACAAACCCGGAAGTATTGTTGTTGGAGTTTTTGTGTCCTGATGAAAGCTCCCTAGAGGAGCTGAAACTTCGATTTATTATTCGCAATAAATGAAGATTTAAATATATGGAAATCCTTGAGTGCCGTTTTTTTCCTTCTCTTATGGTTCAGCCACCAGAGCACCAGGTATCTTTTGTTTTGTTATAGTTGGAGTACAGGAAAATTATGCAAGCCCCATAAGTCTATGTAGGGAATGACCCTCATCTGTGTGACTTCCTGAAGTCAGAATACCTGGATGAGCAAGTCAAATCTATGAAACAACTTGGTGACTACATCACCAACCTGATACACCATACACATTCACACATTGCACCATACACATACTGCCCCACACACATATATACAGCCCCTCATACACACATTGCCCCACACACCCTACACATTCACACACACACTGCACCCCTCCCATTACACCACTGCTCCTATGCCCTACAACAGCCCAATACCCCAGCAGATCCCAGGTAAGTTGTCAAAATGTTTTAAACGGTTTGACTACTTACACTGGGAGGGGGTCACAGAGCTGTAGGGGTTATTGTGCATGGATTATTTCTTTAAATAATATAAAAGTGCCCCTCCTGAGATCAGTCTCTGGATCCGCCACTGCCCCAGTCAGCAGGAGTATTGAATTGAGCCAGTGACGCAGCGGATCTAGCTGAAAAGGCCTTATGGTAATCATAGAATGCGTAGCCTTGTATTTATAAGCTAGGTCCACCAGCTTGTGTAAGTATAAATCTAGTTCCTCTCTATGCCTCTATATAATCTGAAGGCTAAGACAAACTCTGGAATACTTAACTTGCTTTTAAGTCTAGGGTCTCTAGACTTCATTACCACGGATAAATCATCAAATGTGTATGACCTGTTTTCAATTATATCTTGTGATGCAATGAGGAGAG
Source organism: Pelobates fuscus (assembly GCF_036172605.1). Lineage (NCBI taxonomy): Eukaryota > Metazoa > Chordata > Amphibia > Anura > Pelobatidae > Pelobates > Pelobates fuscus. Next base: position 42,636,491 of record NC_086322.1, on the reverse strand, counting down.
AAGCCAAATTAATATCTTTGCCTTCTAATATATCACGTTTAAGGTTTTGTGGAATGAGATGTACTGGATTAATGATGTTAGTACTTTTAGTGGGTAGAGGATTAGAGTTACCTCCTGTGTTTGGTTCTGGCTGAGCTATGGGAATTTGGACATCCGGGATGATTGTTTGTTTGGTTATTGGATTCCAGATTATCCGACCGGTTGTTAATAGTGGCTACAGAAGTCACTAGAGAGATCATGTTATGTAGTTCTGACAAACTGTTTTGCATACTACATTCAGAACTAGTGCCAGACCTTTCATTATCATTATGCGTGTTTAACAAGAAAAATAGTTCAGCTTTCCTGGCTGTGGCAGGAAATGGAATGTTCTTCCTTTTAAGTTCAGCTGTAATTTTTGGAATTGTCCAAGATCTGTAGCTGGACACTGGGCTGGCTACAACGGCTTGCCTCGTCTTGAAATTAGATCTGGTCGGGGTGCTGGAAAGCGACAGGTCATCTCCTTGTAGTAAAGTAATTTCAATATTCTGTGTCATTATCAGGGTATATAAACTCCCATAATAATTCACTAAACACCAGATTTGTAAAAATGGCCAAATTCCCATCCGAATGACAAGTATCATATTTGCTAAAGCGAATTCCTGATTTAAAATTGGTTACTTTCATATCAATTTTTAGCTTGATTAAACCAAAATCTTGACCGAATGCCTTCAGCAGGATGCACGTTCACACAATATCATTCTCTTGCTTTTTTTTTTTTTTTTTTTTTTTGCAAGAGGATGATAATTTCAAGTATTTATGTATGCTGGCAATGGTAGCAACCTGCAGGGTAATTTAAAAAATAAAAACTGTGCCTTAAGAGTTACCTGTGTGGTGGCTTGCCAATGCTTGCTAGCCAGAAACTTCATTTAATAGTTAAAAAAACAAACAAAAAACAACCATAAAGTCTATGGGGGTCAATATCATAACATGTGTAAAATGTCCCTTATGTCCCCAATCCACCCATGCGATATGCAGGGGCTCATCTACTAAACTGCAAGCAATAACTGGCTGTATTTATAAACTAGCGACTGAGCAGCCATTGGTTCCTAGTCTCTACAAAGCCTCTCCATGTAAAATAATAGGGAGACCTAGTCCCCTCATACCCCGACCCATTGCTGAATAATGTTGATAATCAAATTCAAAATGCATGAAGTAAAATTAATTATTTTTATTTTTTAGAATAGTGCTGACTGTTTCTTTTGCCTAAAAAGAAGACATTGGGAACAGCTTACAAGCTCTATTAGGTAAGTTGAATACCTTTATTTTTATTTTGTTTGTTTGTCTATGTAATGTACTCATTTGTGTGTGAGTGTATATATGTATTTATTTTTGTCATTGATGGCATGAGGCCAAAGGTATTCAATGTGATTTGAACTATACCGGTAATAACATGTTGCTTGTGGTGGGCTGAAACCAATGAACAGGTAGGCCTGAAAAAAAGAGGGCAAAACATAAAATTCCTATTGGAAAGCATTGGGAGATATTGAGCATGTGTGGCAAAATGCTGCACCAATCAGCATCTCCTCGTAAAGATGCATTAAATCAATGTACCTCTATGGGGAACATTCAGCTCCTCCGTGCAGATAGGAGACACTTTAGTGGCTGTTTGAGCGACTGCCACTAGAGATGTTACTTGGCAGCAATGTAAACACTGCCTTTTTAAGTATGGACAGGCTATAGACACCAGAGACACTACATTAAGCTGTAGTGATTCTGGTGACTATAGTGTTCCTTTAAGAATTGAATTGTTGTTGGAAAAAGCTGGCTCCTAAGTCCTAACATTTTTAGCTGGCACCTAGATTCAAAGCAAATTTGTCAAGCCCTGAAGTAAGGTACCCTAACAGCCAGTCCAAGCTAAATGTAAAGTCAGGCTGCACTAAGGAGGGAGGTTAATTTGGAAACGCAAGTCACTTGCTTGGTGACCTGAACAACGGCAATGCAAAAACAAAGTAGACCTAATTTGACTAAATAGATAAATACCTGGAAGATTGAGGAATTTAGTAGTTTATGAAGGATAGAAAGTTAGAACTTACTAGACAGTAAGTATAAGTAAATAGGAAAGTGGAGGGTGTATAGACGTTCATTAACTTAAAACCAAACTGGAAAGTGACACGAGAACTTGGATTTCATAATTAAGTAACTAACACAGTGAAAATACAGCAGAGTGATTGTCAGTAAGGTAGGTAAAGTAAGTAAAATGAGCTCAGAATGATTAAAATGCTCTAGTGTTTCCTGCAACCAAAAGAATACTAAAGCAATTTAAACACTGTATTAAATGACCCCATTGTATGCGTTGTATGCTGAAATAGTCCCAGATAGTGTGTTTATGTTTACTGTATGTTGTATTATGTAGGTGTGTGGAGGTTCTGTGATGTTAAATGTGGGTTGGTTTGTTCCTTGTAGTATATGTGATGTGGTATTGTGGGCTTGGCAGTTTTAGGTTGGGTATGTGTGTGGGTTGTATGTATAAGTGATGTTTGCAGGGGTGTTACCAGAGTCATTCTACAAATAATATCAATGTATACTATAATTTATAATAACCTAAGCGTATTCTAAGGTTAATGCCCATGCCTCCCTCTATTTCTTACCTTTTCCCATGGAGACAGGCATGGTGTGTGTGTGTCTCTTGTGATTTGCACTATTCCATGGGTACAGGACAATTCTGCAGACCAAATACTTTTTTGTGCTACAGCTGCAAGGGAGCTTTGCTCTGGGCCATCTGTGATATTCTCTGATCCTTAACTGTCTCTCACATTTTGGGATCTTTGCATATTTTAAAAAACCTCCTATGGTGAGATCGCTGCTTGGTGTGCAGTGACCTGTGGGGGGGGGGGGGGGAAGAGGGGGGGGCAGTTGTACTCTGCTGATGCAGTCTGCTGTGGGCATCATCATCTTTGATCTTCAAATCCTAGCACTTCATCTGCTAGTAGCACACGTCAGAGTAAAAATATATCACACATGTACAACCGTGATGTATAAGGAGACCCCCTGAAAACAACAGGAGCATCTATAGATATTGTCTCTTGATGATCAAGACAATTTCTTATTTACTTGAAATGACCGAGGTACATGCCAAAAGTTGACAGCAGTAGCAGTGGATCCTTGTTTGAACATTTTTGCATATGTAAAGTGTGTGTGTGTATGTATATGTGTATATATGTGTGTGTGTGTGTGTATGTATATGTGTATATGTGTGTGTGTGTGTGTGTGTGTGTGTGTGTGTGTATATGTGTATATGTGTGTGTGTGTGTGTGTGTATGTGTATATATGTATATATATATATATATATATATATATATATATATATATGTGTATATATGTATATATATATATATATATATATATATATATATATATATGTATATGTATGTATGTGTGTAAGGGGCAAATAGCCGTATATGGAGTAAGGATCCAGCATAAGCGTAGAATAGTATAAAGGGAGCAAGTCGGTTGTGGTGTGCCGAGACCGACGATACGGTAGGCCTGTGAATAAAGAGGGCCCACCAAGGAGTAAGAAAGTAAAGTAAATGGAAAGAAAAGAGAAAGTGTTGGAATGAGGAGTGGGTGGGAGGGTCATTCTGATGCTGACCTCAAGCGATATAAGTCAGGTAAGGGGTGTCCCTTATATAGGGGAGTGAATTAATTTAAGCCCCTCCCACAAATACAGGCCAAACGGCCTTAATACTTGTGTAAGGGGCAAATAGCCGTATATGGAGTTAGGATCCAGCATAAGCGTAGGATAGTATAAAGGGAGCAAGTCGGTTGTGGTGTGCCGAGACCTACGATACGGTAGGCCTGTAAATAAAGAGGGCAAAAATGAATAATCAAAGATTTAATACAGTCAACAAATATATACAAATTAACCAGACATTTCCTTAAATGCATTACAGTATTTAATTCCTGGAAGGATTCTGAAGGTAGGAATCTAGGACAAAAAGTGGACACCATTTGTTGTGTGTAGGATAGTATATTATCTCTACTGTTGGTGCGTGTTGACTCGTTTCGGAATGTGGTAGAGCCAATAGGTAATGATATGTGTTTACGTACGTGGGATCGTTAAAGAAAATGATCTGTCTGAGTGGTGGTGATGGTAGTGCATTCTCTGGCCTGAGAAAGGCATAAAAGGCAATGTGCATGGCTGGTAATGGCCGACTTGGTAGTATAATTGAATGGTTGTAGATCTAATAGGTCCGATAAGGATGAAAAGTTGTATGGCTATTGGTAATCTCTGAGAGGAACGTGGGGGAACGGATTCCTGAAAACCTCTGAGTATATTCTTGTCTGGTATGATAGCATGAAGTTATGGTAGTTTTGGCCATAGGTTATCCTATGTTGTTGAATGCCTGTAAAATATATAATTAATGGTGTGTGAGATCGTTTAAGTTTAAGGTGGCAAAAAGAAGCAAAACCTAGGAGAAATGTTATGACACAGGTTGAGCTATGTCGTGTTCCAATGAGATTCTTTAAGCCAGGTAAAAGGCTGTGTTATGCGTTCTACAAGTATGGGACGAAAGTGCTAGGTGGGATATGTCTAATCCATGAGTATGTCTAATCCATGATTTTGTCTCTGGAACGAAAGTGGCCGTGACTGTATGGGCGGCTGTAGGAAGCATATGATGAACATGCCTGGAATATAAATGAGACAATTGTCAGCAGGGATGTATACCCCCACCTGGTACATGAAAGTAAAAGAAATGTGATAAGTTGCCAACCAAGTGCGTTCCCCAGAAATATCATGACCTTATGGATGAGTAGTGGCGTTTGTTGATGATATGACATGTGCTTAGCTGTCTGAGTAACAACGGATTGATGACCCTGACCATGATTTACCCCATGCCACAGCAGCTGCTGCAATGGGATAGATCCCCCAAAGGGGCTGAGGGGGTGGAAAAAATTCCAAACCTGGATGCCATGGCCAACAGCTCCAAAGTAATGGTTCCCAGTAGATCGCTGCCAAACCCGTGGTAGACGCCGCGTCTGACCATCTGGTTGGAGAAGTGTCAGACAATCCTGAAAGGAACATGCTTTTACCATGCCAAGTGGTTAAGGAATTCCCCCCCCCCCCCCCCCCCATGTGCAGGTCTGCTGTTGCTGGGGTGTCTAGGGACATCCTCTGATCGTCATGTTGGAAGTGTGGAAAAAAGGGGAAAGTACTCTGGATGTGAAAATGTGGTCTTGTGGTATGGCAAAATTAAGGAACCTGGAAGGAATTGTAGTTCCTTGCAGTTGTAAGTACTAAGCAGGAGGTAGTGATTGATGTAGTTGAGAATGTTCCCCATTTGTCTTGTGGTAACTTGTGTGTATGGATGCCGACTCAAGTCGTATGCCCAGTAATGTGATGATAGTGTCTGGGCCTTTTGTTTCTTATGGGGTACTGGGACGCCCAAGTGGTCAACCAGACTAAGCTGCCGTGAGGCTTCTAGTGAAAAATATGTTATCTTCGATCAACAAGAAGTCTAGTGTATGACTGTAAGGCCTCTGGATCATAACCAGCACAGAGTATCTGCGAATATCGATAGTAGGCTTATCTGTAGCCCGAAAGTTGAGCGGGGAAAGGATTGCCCATTTTATGCCATGTACCGTATATACTCGAGTATAAGCCGACCCGAATATAAGCCGAGGCCCCTAATTTTACCCCCCAAAACTGGGAAAACTTATTGACTCGAGTATAAGACTAGGGTGGGAAATGCAGCAGCTACTGGTAAATTTCAAAATAAAATTAGATCATAAAAAAAAAATTACCGTATATTAATAGAATATTTATTTACAGTGTGTGCATATAATGAATGCAGTGCGTGTGTATGAGTGCAGAGCGTGTGTATAAGTGCAGAGCGTGTGTATAAGTGCAGAGCGTGTGTATAAGTGCAGAGCGTGTGTATAAGTGCAGAGCGTGTGTATAAGTGCAGAGCGTGTGTATAAGTGCAGAGCGTGTGTATAAGTGCAGAGCGTGTATGAGTGCAGAGCGTGTATGAGTGCAGAGCGTGTATGAGTGCAGAGCGTGTATGAGTGCAGAGCGTGTATGAGTGCAGAGCGTGTATGAGTGCAGAGCGTGTATGAGTGCAGTGTGTGTATGAGTGCAGTGTGTGTATGAGTGCATGAATGCAGTGTGTGTGAGTGCATGAATGCAGTGTGTGTGTGTATGAATGCAGTGTGTGTGTGTGTATGAATGCAGTGTGTGTGTGTGTATGAATGCAGTGTGTGTGTGTGTATGAATGCAGTGTGTGTGTGTGTGATGCAGTGTGTGTTTGTGTATGTGTTGGGGGTGGGCATTTTGATTATTGTTATTTTATTATTTTAAGCTTTTTTTTTTTGGTTATATTATTTATTTATTTTTTTAATTATTATTTTTTTATTATAATATTTTTTTTTTCGTCCCCCCCTCCCTGCTTGATACATGGCAGGGAGGGGGGCTCTCCTTCCCTGGTAGTTCTGTGGGGGCTGCAGAGCTGTAACTTACCTGTCCTGCAGCTCCTGTCAGCTCCCTCCTCCTCCGCGCCGTCCGGTCAGCTCTTCTGTCAGCTCACACTGTAAGTCTCGCGAGAGCCGCGGCTTTCGCGAGACTTACACTGGGAGCTGACCGAGGTGCTGAACGGACGGCGCGGAGGAGGAGGGAGCTGACAGGAGCTGCAGGACAGGTAAGTTACAGCTCTGCAGCCCCCACAGCCCCAGTCTGTATTATGGCAATGCAAATTGCCATAATACAGACTATTGACTCGAGTATAAGCCGAGTTGTTTTTTTTTCAGCACAAAAAATGTGCTGAAAAACTCTGCTTATACTTGAGTATATACGGTAAGTGCCAGTGTGTAGGGTAGATGGTAGCCGTTTACTGCATTGATGATATTGGTCTTACTTAACCAAGCTTCAACCCATGCTTGAGTGATAGCTGTAAAGGTAGATCAATGGTGTTGTATAGTAAGGAAACTCCTCGGAGGGTATGAGGGAGTTGAGACTTGGGGTAGCGGAGGTGTGTGGTGCTAATAAGTCTATGGTTAGTCTTTGTTTAAGGGAAGATTTCCTTGTGACAATACCAATGTGTTTGTGTTTGGTGCCATGCTGTAAATGGTGGAGATTGGAAGAACCCTCTGCAAATCTTGGTTATGAGTGTGTTTACAGCCAATGGTTCTGTTGTGCTGACTGTAAGTGATGGCATGCTATATTCCTTAAAGGTGTATTTATGATACCTGTAAGGGACCCCTTTGAAGCTCCAGAGCTTTAGTAAATCTACTACAAGTCTGGAAGGGTGATGAGTCAGGAGTGTTGAAAATGCATTGGTGTGTACAGATGGTGACTACGTTATTTGTAAGTTGTATTGTGACACATGGTTTGTCATGTGCCCTGAACCATTTGAACATATATGCAATGCAACTACTCATATCAATTGTCTCTGGTAGTTCAGAGGTGCTGGTTCCTAGAGCCTAAGAGTGCTCGTCCATTTGTTTGGGACAAAATTAGGGATCGACCGATTATCGGTTTTACCGATATATTCGGTATTTTCGGCAATATCAGTATCGGCCAATAGGGATACCGGTATTGCCGATAATACCTCCCAGGACTGCCAGGCTCATTACAAGCCCGGCGGTCCTGGGGGGGCGGGCAGCAAGCGTTTACTCACCTCCCAGCAGCTTCTCCAGCTCCCCAGTGTAAATCTCGCGAGACCCGCGGCCAGCTCTGACGGCCGCGGGTCTCGCGAGATTTACATTGGGGAGCTGCTGGGAGGTGAGTACTGACAAGCCTAATGCAATTTTTTGTTGCCTTCAGTAGTGCAACTTTTAAATAATCCCAATTCTTTTGGACTCCATTTAAATTGCTCCAGTCTGATAATGACTCCTTTACACATATTCTAATTTTAGAAAAGTCCGTCTAAAACTTTTGTTTTTGTGTGGTATGACTCAGTCACTGTTCTTATATTAAACCACACTGACTGATGATCACTGGATCCTAAACTTTCACCTACAGTAATATCGGATACCAAATCTCCATTTGTAAACACTAAATCTAGTATGGCCTCTTTACGAGTTGGCTCCTCAACGACTTGTTTTAGAGACAATCCCAGTAGGGAATATAGAATATGTGTGCTCCTGGCACAAGTAGCTATTTTTGTTTTCCAATTCACATCAGGAAGATTAAAGTCACCCATGATGATAACTTCCCCTACATTGTCATTTTAGCTATTTCTTCAACTAGTAGATTATCTAAATCTTCATTTGTCCTGGGGGCCTATAAATCACACCTACACGAGTTACTGTGTGATTACCAAATTCTAACCCAAACGGATTCTATGTTCGCCTCACTAACCTTTATTAGGCTAGATTTTATGCTATGCTTCACATACAGGACCACCCCTCCCCCTTTCTTGCCTTCCCTGTCTTTTCTATATAAAGAGTACCCTGGTATTGCTGTGTCCCAGTCATTTTTCTCATTATACCATGTCTCAGTAACAGCGACTAAATCTACACTATCAGTTGCCATTATTGCCACAAGTTCATGGATCTTATTCCTTAAACTGTGAGCATTTGTAGACATGACTCTAAGCTTATCATTTTTTAACACACTTGCTACAGGCACCTTCTGTCCTTGTTTTGGGGGACAATCCTACATACATCCTAGCAAAACCTCTGAACTGCTCACTGAGAACATTTGTTCCCTTTTGAGAAAGATGCAAACCATATTCAAACAGGTGTATGTCTTCAAAGAAATGGATAAAAAGAGTCATACATAGTGAAGTATGTATAAAAATATACAAAAGGTATTTATTGGTAACACTTACAGACATAAAATAGTAGTAGGCATATCTCCACTCTCAGTGGAACTGGATGGCAGTATGGAAGCTGAAGGCACAAATCCAATTGGAGTGGTGGAGAACAGGAACAATAAATGAATATACAATAAAATGAAATAGAAACAATAAAAAAGTCCAATATCCAACGCGTTTCGTCCAGGGTATGTAAGGGACTTCTTCAGGGATATGTAAAGATTCGTGTGTGAAAGGACTTCTTATACCCATCGTAATCTTCTCTCATGCCGTTCACCGGCAGCGTGCGTTCCACGCTGGAACACAAAGGAACACTTCCTGTACCGTCCGTCTCTTAGAATGCGCATGCGTGAAAGCGGTCAAAGTTCTAAGCGCTCGAGAATCGAGCGCGTCAGAGCGCATGCGTGAAGGTCTAGAAGGTCTAGATAAACTTTAATCCCCCAACAACAACTGCTTTCTATTAGGCCTCACCATAGTCTTCAAGCCTCTCTGCACAACACCACTAGCCTCAGTGCCTCTATGCACAACACCACTAGCCTCAGTGCCTCTATGCACAACACCACTAGCCTCAGTGCTTCTATGCACAACACCACTAGCCTCAATGCCTCTCTATACTCCAAACTAACTTAATATAACTTGAACATAAGGCTTATCACACTCTGTATAGCTGCTGTATAAAATCTTCCTTACATGGTGCTGACTGTGATGGGAGTGGTGATCCATGCGGATAGCGCAGGACCCGAACAGGTAATGAAGCAGATGCTGTGTGCGCAAGGCATTTTTTTTTTTCAAAGTGTAAAACAGCAAACAAGTGATTAATACATTTGTAGAGGAGAGGTGAGATTTTGCTCAAATGAGCTTACAGTCCAGAGGGTTAGATTATACAAGTATATTAACTGAAATGCGAATTCAAGGAGAATTCAAAGATATTTTTTTATATATAATTCACAGGAATTAGATCACCTAGTGAATTGCAGCATCCTAATAGAAATATAAACATATATATCTCTAACTACCTCATTAAAATTAATCCCACGTGTTTGATAAGGGACTCAATATGAAGGGGTTAAGAGGTAAATTGACTTTATAATTATTAATCAGGCAGGGTGAAGCTAACTTGTGATAGCTTGTGTAAATGAATATTGTAATGGCGTTCACCTGTTCTAATTCGTTTAAGTGTTTTAGTTTGTGTGAACAAAAAGAGGGGGAAAGAAAAGAAAAAAAAAGTATAATATGATTGAAAATTGTCGAACGGCAAATAGCCTGAACGCGGCCATTTGCCGATTACCTTGGCGTTCCTATGTTTGCACGAAAGAAGGAACGGGGAGGACGCCGGGACCGGAAGAGCGGTAAACGAGGACCGGAAGTTCGTCTGTCACTGAGATGAGGTGAACAGCGTGTGTACGCCAAGGTAGGAAGGGGCGGGAGTAGCGTTTATATAGTAACGCTAACTCCTCCTACTATTACAGGCCTTCGGCCTTAAACATTTTATATATATATATATATATATATATATATATAAACTATTGCTAATAAGTTACAAACGGACAAAAAGGAATTATTTAAAAAAAAAAAATTCTGTTCATTTGTTACCAGTTCCTGATATCCCATCATATGTCCTGTAATTCCTTAGTCCTGGATATGAAAGCTGAAAAGTACTCCACAAATTGATTAGTTTAGGCAATTACATTTACAAAACAATGCATCCTTTACTATGCAGTTTATTTTCTCATACAGGTAAGACTACTCACCCCCAACAAGGACAAATTCTCCCCCAGCTGTAGCTGAAAAGGATGGTCTCTTACATTACCAACCATCCCGTAAACGTGTGCTGCACTGTCTTGACTAGGATGTACACTACATGTTCACACAGCTGTAAAAAAAAAAAAAAAAATTTTTTTTAAAATGGTCTTTCCTTCCTGAGTCATAAATAAAAAAAAAAAAAAATATATATATATATATATATATATATATATATATATATATATATATATATATATATATATATATATATATATACACACACACACACACACACTAATATTCTGTGTATATGCTCACATGAATCTATTATTTGCTCAATTTGCATTACTAAACTTATCTTTTTCTTATCTACTAATTTAATCAGTTTAGTACAAATATCTTTTCAACTGAACAAAGCCTTGAATGCCAAACAAATTTAAATTAGTACACAAACAAATAGGTTCAAATAACCAGCAATAAAAACCTGGTGAACAGGTTTAGTGAAAAGTCTTTTCCAATTGAAATGGTAGCAAACAATGAAACTAGACTTCACACCATGTGGTCAATGGTGGATTGAAACCCACAAGGTCAAACAAAAAGTAAAAAAAAAAAAAAAAATATATATATATATATATATATATATATATATATATATATATACCGTATATACTCGAGTATAAGCCGACCCGAATATAAGCCGAGGCCCCTAATTTTACCCCAAAAAACTGGGAAAACTTATTGACTCGAGTATAAGACTAGGGTGGGAAATGCAGCAGCTACTGGTAAATTTCTAAATAAAATTAGATCCTAAAAAAAATATATTAATTGAATATTTATTTACAGTGTGTGTATAATGAATGCAGTGTGTGTATGAGTGCAGTGTGTGTGTATGAATGCAGTGTATGAGTGCAGTGTGTGTGTGTGTGTGTTGCAGTGGTGGGGGGGGCAATTTTATTATTTCATTTATTATTATTATTTTTTTATTATTTTAATATTTTTTTTTCATTATTATTTCTTCTTATTATTTTTTATTTAATTATTATTATTTCATTTATTTTTTTCGTCCCCCCTCCCTGCTTGCTAGCTGGCCAGGGAGGGGGGCTCTTACTCCCTGGTGGTCCAGTGTCATTGGTAGTTCAGTGGGGGGGAGAGGGGGGCTTCAGAGAGCGTTACTTACCTTTCCTGCAGCTCCTGTCAGCTCTCTCCTCCTCCGCGCCATCCGGTCAGCTCTTCTGTCAGCTCCCACTGTAAGGCGGCTCTCGCGAGATTTACACTGGGAGCTGACCGAGGTGCTGAACGGACGGCGCGGAAGAGGAGAGAGCTGACAGGAGCTGCAGGAAAGGTAAGTAACGCTCTCTGCAGCCCCCACAGCCCCAGTCTGTATTATGGCAATGCAAATTGCCATAATACAGACTATTGACTCGAGTATAAGCCGAGTTGGGGTTTTTCAGCACAAAACATGTGCTGAAAAACTCGGCTTATACTTGAGTATATACGGTATATATTTTTTTATAATTTTTTTTTATGACCAAAGATTGGTAAAACATTACAACAAGCAACACAATAATTCTTGATTATCTTCTACAGCAAGAGATACCTTAAAAACCTTTAATCCCTATCTGCATTCATTCTATTACAATTTATTAATTTCTATACAGACAATTTACTTTTATTTAAGCAAAATGCATAACATTTTATTTTCCCCAATAGTCAAGCATAATCCCATGTCTTCGCCACCATTTGTTGTGGCTGTGACTTAAAAATGAATATAAATCTTTGAATATATAATAATTAAGCAATAAGGAACAGCATTAATATTTTTTTTTATAGTTCATGGTCTTATGGACTATTATATGGATAGAAAATACACAAAACATTGTAATATTAAATGTGTATTTAATATAACTATAATAAATAAATAAATGCTAGCAGAATGTCAGTTTACTACAATAATTATACAAAACTACAACATATTACTTACAAATGGCTATAACAGTTGCTAAATGTTATAATGGTTTCAAGTGGTGCAATACAAAACATGAACAAACTTACACAGGACCCAGTCTGTGGAGCTGGGGCCATCAGCTGCTACATTCTTGGGCAGTCAAGGGCAGAACCAAAGACATAGACTGACTGTTTCAAAAGAGACCTGAATGCCTCCTACAATCTGGTTTTTATTCAGTGTAAGTAGCTGGCCTGGGATGTCACTGCCAGAAGCACATGGATTCCTACACACTGCCCCTAGTCGGGCCTCCACAGCATTACACTAACTCTGCTTTCTTTATGATGTAAAGTCATTAATTAATTCATTAATACCATTACACTATCTCTATCTATCTCTATACGAACATCCTGAGATACTTAGACGCACCCATTTCTACAGAAGAGTTTATGTATCTACATTTTACAAAGTATTCCTGATCTACTGCTGCTTCAGTGAGACTTTTTTATATTTGGGACTATATAACGTTTATTGGCGCAGCCCTACTCCATTCTTTGTGAATAAATAATTTATAGACCGATTTTCTTTAACTCATAGTACATTTACACAGGCAGGTATCAACTACAATTTCAATATCACAATCTTTTAGTAAAAGTGGTAGAAATTAAGAGTTTTCTAAAAAGAGTTGGAGATACATGGAACATCCTTCCAGTGAAAGTGGTGAAAACTAATAATGGTATAAAAAGGGTGAAAGGAATCAGGGCTAACAGTGGAATTATGTGCTGTGTGTGTCTAGAATGTATGTGAAATACACAGTATATGTAATCTGTTCCTCTGGCATCTATAAGTGAGGCTCTAAGCACTACATTTTATTTTGCAAAGTTATACTGCGTATACACAAATTTGATAATGAAGAGAATTAAAGCACACACAATATTGTTTAGGGTCCTTATCATTCACCATGATATTTCACATTAATATTCAGTTTTTCTAGGTATGGTAAACTATAAATAACTTATAGTGACCGATTCCTTTAACTCCCAGTATATTTCTTTCAGAGCTTTCGGTTGGGACAATTGCGGAAATACACCAAGCAAGACTATGAAGACATCTTTTAATATAAGGACCATGGATTCCAACTCTGAAAAATCAACGAATATTTCAAAATCCTCTATAAAGATAGTAAACGGAAAAGCAAAATGTTTCATATGTTCTAAATGTTGGAAATGTTTTTCCAGTAAAGCATATCTTGTTACACATGAGAGAAGTCACACAGGAGAGAAACAGTTTGCATGTTCTGAATGTGGAAAATGTTTTTCCTTTCAGTCAAGTCTTGTTACACATAAGAGAACTCACACAGGAGAGAAACCTTTCTCATGTTCTGAATGTGGAAAATGTTTTTCCTTTCAGTCAAGTCTTGTTACACATAAGAGAACTCACACAGGAGAGAAACCTTTCTCATGTTCGGAATGCTTAAAATGTTTTTCCTCTAAAGCACGTCTTGTTTTGCATCAGAGATCGCACACAGGAGAGAAACCTTTCTCGTGTTCAGAATGTGGGAAATGTTTTAGCAGTCACTCAAAACTTATTACACATCAGAGAACTCACACAGGAGTGAAACCTTTCTCATGCTCTGAATGTGGGAAATGTTTTAGCCACAACTCAAGTCTTGTTACACATCAGAGAACTCACACAAGAGAGACACCTTTCTCATGTGCTGAATGTGGAAAATGTTGTGTCAATAAATCAGAGCTTGTTATACATCAGAGAACTCACACAAGAGAGAAACCTTTCTCATGTTCGGAATGTTTAAAATGTTTTTCCTCTAAAGCATATCTTGTTTTGCATCAGAGAACTCACACAGGAGAGAAACCTTTCTCATGTTCTGAGTGTGGAAAATGTTTTTCCTTTCAGTCAAATCTTGTTACACATAAGAGAACTCACACAGGAGAGAAACCTTTCTCATGTTCTGAATGTGGAAAATGTTTTTCCTTTCATTCATTTCTTGTTACACATCAGAGAACTCACACAAGAGAGACACCTTTCTCATGTGCTGAATGTGGAAGATGTTATAGCAATAAATCAGAGCTTGTTATACATCAGAGAACTCACACAGGAGAGAAACCTTTCTCATGTTCAAAATGTTTAAAATGTTTTTCCTCTAAAGCATATCTTGTTACACATCAGAAAACTCACACAGGAGAGAAACCTTTCTCATGTTCAGAATGTTTAAAATGTTTTTCTTCTAAAGCATATCTTGTTTCACATCAGACAGCTCACACAGGAGAGAAACCTTTCTCATGTTCAGAATGTTTAAAAAGTTTTTCCTCTAAAGCATATCTTGTTTCACATCAGACAACTCACAAAGAAGAGGAACCTTTCTCATGTGCTGAATGTTTAAAAAGTTTTTCCTCTAAATCAAATCTTGTTTTGCATCAGAGAACTCACACAGGAGATAAACCTTTCTCATGTGCTGAATGTGGAAAATGTTGTGTCAATAAATCAGAGCTTGTTATACATCAGAGAACTCACACAGGAGAGAAACCTTTCTCATGTTCTGAATGTTTAAAAAGTTTTTCCTCTAAAGCATATCTTGTTTTGCATCAGAGAACTCACACAGGAGAGAAACCTTTCTCATGTTCTGAATGTGGAAAATGTTTTTCCTTTCCGTCAGGTCTTGTTACACATAAGAGAACTCACACAGGAGAGAACCCTTTCTCGTGTTCTGAATGTTTAAAATGTTTTAACACTAAAGCATATCTTGTTTTGCATCAGAGAACTCACACAGGAGAGAAACCTTTCTCATGTTCTGAATGTGGAAAATGTTTTATCTGTAAAGCGTATCTTGTTACACATCAGAGAACTCACACAGGAGAGAAACCTTTCTCGTGCTCTGAATGTGGAAAAGGTTTTTTCAGTCAAACAGAGCTTGTAACACATAAAAGAACTCACACAGGAGAGAAACCTTTCTCATGTTCTGAATGTTTAAAAAGTTTTTCCTCTAAAGCATATCTTGTTTTGCATCAGAGAACTCACACAGGAGAGAACCCAATCTCATGTTCTGTATGTGGAAAATGTTTTTCCACTCGTTCAAGTCTTGTTAAACATAAGAGAACTCACACAGGAGAGACACCTTTCTCATGTTCTGAATGTGGAAAATGTTTTTCCACTCATTCAAATCTTGTTAAACATAAGAGAACTCACACAGGAGAGACACCTTTCTCATGCTCTGAATGTGGAAAGGTTTTTTCTTGTAAAGCAAATCTTGTTACACATCAGAGAACTCACACAGGAGAGAAACCTTTCTCATGTTCTGAATGTTTAAAATGTTTTCCCTCTAAAGCATATCTTGTTTCGCATCAGATAACTCACACAGTAGAGAAACCTTTCTCATGTTCTGAATGTGGAAAATGTTTTTTCTATAAATCAAATCTTGTTTCGCATCAGAGAACTCACACAGGAGAGAAACCTTTCTCATGTTCTGAATGTGGAAAATGTTTTTCCTTTCATTCAGGTCTTGTTACACATAAGAGAACTCACACAGGAGAGAAACCTTTCTGATGTTTTGATTAATACATTTTTTTGGCCATCACTCAAATCTTGTTCACATCAGAGAACTCAGATAGGAGAGAAAACTTTTTCATGTAGTGAATGCGGAAATGTTTTACCGGGCATTTCAGGCAACTTCTACAGGAGATACCTTTCTTACCTTCCAGTTCTGCTACTTTCCACCCGGTTTTTGGGTTGCTACCCCCAATCTGCCCTTATTGCGGTACTTTTATATCCCTGCTCCTCTAGATTTAAAGCTCTTTCGAGCAGGGTCCTTATTAATCTATTATTTTTGTACCAATTTGTAATTGTCTTAATTATTGATAAATTTCACCTTTTGTAATATTTTATAGCACATATAAGCATATCAATGATATATTTTCCTCAATCCTATTAAAGTCTGCTTGACACCTACCTGTGTGCGCAGAACATTTATTGTATTTCCTTATTATGGGTGACTGTGTTGTGTATGTCACTGTGTATGTAAATGTGTGACTCTGTATGTGTTTTTTCTTTTTTTAGATTAGTGTATAAGGAGTATGTTGGTGTGATGGTAGTAATTTGTATCACCGTCCAATATTCCCTTTTTCCCCATAGAAAAATATTCCCAATAATCCACAGGAATAAATATCGCTGGTATTGCCAAATAATCCATACATGAGCCAAAGCTTAATGCTGGAACAAGACTGATTTACTGAAAGCAACATGCATTCAATTTATACAATAGCAGACTCCTCCTCTGGGCCAGGCTAGATAATTGAGTTTCAGCAACATACTAAACTATCTGCTGACCAGAAATATTAAAAAATTTTAACCCCTTAAGGACCAAACTTCTGGAATAAAAGGGAATCATGACATGTCACACATGTCATGTGTCCTTAAGGGGTTAAAAAAGTACTTTCTGCATAACATACAAATATAACAATTACATCCCTGGGTAGCTGAGGATACTGGGAGTCACATATCCAAATCTCGTTCAGTAGTTTCCGTGTCGCATTGTGTGGAAGTTTGACTGGCTCGCCATGTGGTGGTATCCGATTTAGAGTTCCATGAAATCAGCAGCAAGAGCCGGTCTCCGTTCGCACCTAATTACACGAAAACTACCATACGAATGTTGCAGCTTGTTATATGAAAATGCTCCACTTGTTCGGTAGATTCAAACTCCTGAATGCCGGTTTGATTAGTTGAATAGAAAGTAGTCAGCCAGGACTTCCATAATGACCGGATGTTCGCGTGGTTGCCATGCCGAAAACTGTTCCAGGCAATTCATGCGTAAGTTCCGCTGACCGCGTTCGGGAGATTTAAGATGGCTGCCATCCTTTGTTCTTGCCATGTGTTCGTATGCCGAAGGGCGGCCACCTAGGAACACTCAATTAAGTTGCGGTTTTCTCAACGTTCCAAATTCTGATTGCTACCCAGGGTGGTCTCCGTTCGGTAGAATGAATACATTCCTCAAACACATAATAAAAACAGATCAGTTAAAAGCATTTAAATAGCAGGGAGAGGATATAACCGAAGGCACACAGGTAAGTATATGGAAATCCTTCACAGGTATTTATAAAAGCAGTCTACTATGATACACTGTAAATCTAACTCTAATATGGGATTGTGAGTTCCAGAACTAATTTATGTGGGTAATCCATCACCTAGGGCTTAGGCGTTTCTTTTGGAGGAAGTAGATATCTTGACCTGCAGTTACAAGTGTGGACTTTATGGCTCCAACATCAGGGGGTCACATACATACAGTATAGAATTAGAATGTAACTTACATGTGAATATTAACTTACAAAAAAATTTAACTGAAGCTGCTGTCCCTTCACCTTTCCCAGAGCTGCATACACACAGACACAGTGCTCTGTGTAGAATACAGGTACACACACTACACAGAGATAACTATTATCTCATAGTGTCCGTTCTCTTAGCCTGACAAAACACCATGAAGTGGCACAGAATGGTGCCATGAACTTGTGACTTGTGCAAAAAAAAACAAACAGTGGGATCAGGCCATCCCTTACAACTTGCTACACATCTGAATACACTAACACTTTAATTTTCTTTCTAGTGTTATACTGAGCTACCACAATTACCAAAACCACCAGCAGAGCTTGTTACACATAAAATAACACACAGGAGAGAAAACCTTTCTCATGTGCCTCTGTACAATCACCTAAGTATCAAGGAGGCCAATGTTTACATTATAACCTTTTTCTTTTCCTCTGGACAAAAAAACAGGTAAAGTAATGGCATTGGTTCCAGCATCAGCCAGCAGTAGTACATCTTCAGCTTAACCCAGTACTAGCAGCAGTTTCCAGGGGAAACTGCAGGGCTACTACCAGATTCCCTTTAAATTGAGCACCATGCCCCTCCACAATAGGTGACTCTTTGGAGGTGACCACAGGAAAGCATGCATGTGAGAAGAGTTTCTGGAAGAAGTTTATGCAGTAAGTATTGCAATTAGCATGTTTATCCCCTATGTGTAGGACCCACAAATATTGGGGTACTATGACAAAGTGGTGGAGATAAATATGGTCTTTTTGTAGCAGAGACCTGGTATTCCACAGGTTAACTCCACTAAAGATCCCAGTGAGGCTCAGGAATAAGTAGTAAAAATACCATGAAGAAATAATTCCAGCAAACAAAGTAATCCACGAATATCCCCATACAGATCCCAATGACTGGATGACACACAGCATCAGGAGCAGAACTGACTTTTAATCCACACAACCTCCTTTTAAAGCATTCTCCCATGCAAGGGAGGGATTCACCATAACTAGTCCAGTAGCCAATAATGTAACAGTTACCTCCCACACATCTCCTGACACATAATACTATTAAACATACTGTACTTTTCCCTGAATTCTAGATGTACCCCAAAACACGCAGTGAGGATAATAATTTGGGTATCCCCTGGTAGCCCTGATCTGGGTGACTAACATATCCAAAATTCACCCAGATAGGACCATGGGTTCGGGAGTTAGGTGGAGGGTGTAATTTGACCGGCCGCACACGAGCTGGTATCCGAAAAAGGCTCCATGCGTTTTGGCCTTGCAGTCGGTCTCTGTTCAGGAGTTAAAACACATAGAAATACCTGCCATCCACAGCTAATCTTCCATTCGTATTAATTCCCTTGTTCGGTACATTGATTTTACCGAACGAGGGGCTGCCTAGTCTCTCCGTTCGTGAGTTATGGAGGTCTCAGCAGTGTTCGGTTGTTTGAGTGTCCAATTTGAGTTCCTGACACTCGACGACCAAACACCGCTGAGATTTTCATGCGTAAGATGGCCGCCGCACGTGGTTCGTATGCCGAAGGGCGACCACACAGCAACATACAATTAATCACTTAGGCTGCGGTTTGCAGAGTGTGAACGCTTAATGAGGCGCACACTTCTCACTGGGGTGGTCTGATGGTTCGGTAGCTTCATTCATGTGAAACTACCGAACCATCATATGAATACTACATACACTTTACCGATATACAGGGAAACAATTACACAAATACATTTCCTATATGAATTTCTATGGACAGCATCAATACAATCCGCTACACTGCTCCCCCTTGCCCACATGCCGGCATACACAGTCTGATCCAACACGGATCGGCTTGGGGAGGTCCGGGGATGCTCACGGATCATTTCTCCAAGTCTGTCTGTCTCAACAACCCATCAGCATTTCCATTTTGTTTACCCGGGTGGTACTAAATATTAAAGTCAAAGGGCTGCAGCTCCAAACTCCAGCACAGCAGCCAGGCATTGTCCCTAGCCACCCGGTTCAGCCACACTAACGGGTTGTGATCCGTGAGCAAGGAGAAGGCCTGTCCATACAAATACGGCTGCAACTTCTTTAGGGCCCACACCACAGCCAAGCATTCCTTTTCGATGGCGGCGTAGCTTACTTCTCTGGGTAACAACTTGTGACTGATGTAAGCCACGGGATGTTCTCCGCCATCGGCCCCGACTTGGCTTAGCACTGCCCCCAATCCAAACATAGAAGCGTCTGTGTGAACAAGAAAACGTTTAGTTGGATTGGGAGCTGCCAAGACAGGAGCATTTTTAAGTGCATTTTTCAGATGTTGGAATGCCTGCTCACACTCTGGGGTCTAGGTTACTTGGCGGGGAAGGTTCTTACGGGTCAGGTCAGTAAGGGGTTTGGCCAGGGAACTATAATTGGGGACAAACTTCCTAGAGTATCCTGCTTTCCCTAGAAATGCTAACACCTTAGTCCTAGGAGTGGGCCATTGGGCTACGGCCTCTACCTTGGCTGGTTCTGGTTTCTGCTATCCACAGCCCACTCGATGTCCCAGGTACTGTACTTCGGCCATTCCTATACTGCATTTGGCTGGTTTCAATGTCAGACGGGCCTCCCTAATCCTGTCTAGAACCGCTCCTATATGGGCCAAGTGCTCCTGCCAGGTATTGCTAAAAATCACAATATCATCCTTGTATGCACAGGTGTAGTCCTGGAACCCATCTAGGAGTCGGTCCACCATCCGCTGGAAGGTAGCCGGAGCGTTTTTCATCCCAAACGGCATGACTTTAAAGTGGTACTGGCCGAATGGGGTGACAAAGGCTGACTTAGGGATGGCGTCCGGAGCCAGGGAATCTGCCAATACCTCTTACACAGATCAATAGTAGTGAGGTATTGGCCTCTGGCCATCCGGTCTAGCAGTTCATCTATCCTAGGCATAGGATAGGTGTCTGATACGGTCTTTTCGTTCAACCTCAAAAAGTCCACGCAGAAGCAGGTCGTTCTGTCCTGCTTTGGTACGAGGACTACTGGAGAAGCCCAGGGGCTGTCTGAGGGCTCAATCAGTTGGAGCATCTCATCGATCTCCTTGCGCATATTCTCACATACCGCTTCAGGGATGCGGTATGGGGTCTGGCGCATTGGGAGTTGTCCTAAGGGAGACCAAGTGGCTTTTTACCAGGGTTATGGTGGCTCCTGAGTCTCGGAGCCCCTGCACCGCTTTTCTTTCCAGATATACAGTTTGCCTGTGGTGTTGGCGATTATGTGCTTTGGCTTGTAGCGGGTTGGCTTTGTGTAGTACCTCTCACTGTTCTATTGTAGTGACGGGGACTGCGGAGCTATAGGCGGCGGGTGTCTCCTCCTGGTAGTGATGTGCGGCTGCTCTCAGTGGTGGTCCTGGTCGGATCCAGGAGGATCGTTCTCAGAGTGGTGGGCATTCTTGTTTGCAGTGTCCCCACTTCTGGCAGTGATGACAGGGCCCTGAGCTAGTAAAAATAGAAAATGAATCCAGGCACTCCAAATGAATTCCAAGAAAAAGGCAGTTTATTGGAACCAGCAGCTACAAAGCTGAGGGCCCTGAGCTAGGCTGAAGAAATTGTGGTTGTACAGCAGGTGGTGGTGGTGGTAGTTGTCGTGGTGGTACTGTGGGGGTAGTTTGTCCCCCCAAAGGATTTTACTGTGATCTTTGGGACTACCGTTTTTTGTGGCCTGCGAGCATCCAGGTAGTCGTCTGCTTTCCTAGCAGCCTCCGTGAGGGATGTAGGGTTACGGTCCCTTACCCACTCTTGGACATCGGTTGATACCACATTATAAAATTGTTCCATTAGCAACATTTGTTTTACGTCCTCCATGGACCGTGCTTTGCTAGCTTGTACCCATCCGAGGGCCACCCGCTGTATTCTACAAGCCCACTCAGCATGCAAGTCTTTCTCGGCTTTCTTTAATTCCCTGAACCACCTTTGGTATGCCTCTGGTGTGATGGCATACCGGGCCAGTATAATTTATTTTACTCTACTGTAGTCCCGTATTTCCTCATCTGGTACAGTATGATAAGCTTCTGCTGCTCTCCCAGTTAAACACCCAGACAAAATGGGAACCCAATCGTCTGCACTGATCTTATGCAAGGCACACAGTCTTTCAAAATCCTGGAGGAATGCATCTATGTCTTCCTCTGCCTCCACATAATTTTTAAAAGCTTGGTAAGGTATTTTTGTCTTACCCTCTGTGTTGGTAGTGGTTGCTGTGTTTCTCACTGTGGTCTGTGGTGGTCTTTGGCGTAGTATAAATTCCTGCACTTCGGTCATAGTCCTGGAGATAATGTCAGCCGTTTGGGAAGTCGAGTGTCCGATTTTAGTTCCAGACACTCGACGACCAAGTCCCGCTGCCTCCTTTCGTGCAAACAAGATGGCCGCCGTTTTCTCTTCCACTTGGCGTATGGCTATACAAACGGCAACCACCCAGAGAGAGCGCTCAATTGATGGTTCCCTTTGTAGCTAATGTGCCAGGAGGGAGGTCTGTGTTCGGTAGTTTTAATCTACCGAACCAATGAACATAAATTAACGAATGGTCTTAGAAAATACAGAATAAAAAGTCTATTTTCTTCACACACTCAGTACATCTAAAAGTTATCACAATTTTATGTTGTAGCAGAATCTCGATATACAATTAAAAGAGAGACCATAGGGTAATACAGTAAAATACAATTTTAGGTTACCGAAAGTGTAAGCGCCAGGTTATTTTTGAATAATTGCCCTACAAAAGATGACAATATAGCAGATATAGGAGATGGTGTGGCGGTCCACCACCACCACTAAGTACCATGCCCACTGAATGTTCATATGTTTGGCTCTTGTGTGTTGTGTTCCCAATGCTTATTCCCATGATTTTCCCTTATATTCTGTGTTTCCCCATGTCATTGTGATGTATTTGTATGTTTTACCTGCTTCCC
The DNA here is from genome assembly GCF_036172605.1 of Pelobates fuscus. Taxonomy (NCBI): domain Eukaryota; kingdom Metazoa; phylum Chordata; class Amphibia; order Anura; family Pelobatidae; genus Pelobates; species Pelobates fuscus. The sequence goes on along the minus strand of NC_086322.1, from coordinate 42,613,774 downwards.
ATTTGTGAGAGCTCATACGAACAGGTTCCATTCATCTCCCGAACAGGGACCACTCCGACACCTCAGTTAGAACGTTCATGTGATGAAAGCAATTTTGCTACTGTTTTTTGGAGAGGACTAATGGCCAGCCTTTTGCCCAAAGACTATGGGCCCTGCAAAAGAATATGCTAAAAAGTGACTTCCATGGGAAAATGTGCCTCTTCCCCTCACCCTTTTTCCTGTCCAATTGTTCTCCAGCAGGGTGTTGTCCCAGGGACACTGCCAGACCAGTATAAGCTGGCTGCTTTGTCTCTCCTCAATCTCCTATTAGCCCTTGCTATTGTTTAACCCAATGGCGATCCAACTGTATTCGTGAGATCTGAGTGGTTCTCGGACGTATTGAGCACTCAGATCCAAGCTATCTGGGGATATGTTTGACAAATAGGTTAAACATTGTATTATATGAGTTATGTATTTTTATGTGGTTTTTGTAACAGTTTTTGACTTAGAGATATTTCTTGTACCTGGAAATAATTAAGTTACCACAGCCACTTAAGCCAATTATCTCCAGGATAGAGGAGAAGATAGACCGGCCACACAGCCTAAATCTGTGGAACTATTTTGGGCATGAAAGCCATGCTTGCGGTCAGTCAAAAGAGACTTCCAGAAAAATGTTGAACCCCAGATCTGATCTGGGTGATGTTATTCACCCAGATCAGGACAATCCAGGGATGTTGGATTTGTGGGGACATGTGGTGTTTTTTTTTTTTTTTCTGTGTTTTGTGAAAAAAAAAATTCTGCCTGTGGTAATTGAGTTAGTCCATTGTGTTTGTTAATTTTATCAGGCAGAGGGGAGGGTTCGTGTACATTATCTGGGAGTGTCTAACTGTACAAATCTGTTTTGATAGGCTTTGTAACTTTGTGTCCTGTTCTCCACAAGGTCCACGTGGGTGGTAACCTTGTGGGAAAACTTGTATAAAAGAGACAATAAAGCCTCAGTTCTGTCTGTTCCTGCTTAACCCTCAATACGTAGCCTCGTCTCGTTATTGTAGGGAACTGCTATATTCACACTGGGGATTGCTATACTTTGTATACTCCCCTGAGCTCTAATCACTTAGCACCTTTCAGAGCTGTTCCTTATACGCTCTCCTGGAGGAGAGGTCTTCCCCACACGTTTCTGAATGCAGCAATATATGGTTGCAGATAGCAAAGGCTTTTAATTTAACCTCCTTTTTCCTCAACCCTCTCCTCAGTACTGAAAATGCCATAGAATCTTGTTTTATAGCTGTCCCTAAACCCATCTCACTCTTGAGGAAATACCTACATACCCATAGACCCCATAAATCTTTACAACTATATTATTATGCTTTCAACTCACTGGTAGGGAAGCCTCCCATAGCCCTGAAGACAATTAATGTGACAGCCGCTGAACTATGAAATACTATATAGCTTGGTTGCTTCATCTAAGTGTTGCTTCTAAGTGTGGTTGGAGATATACTGGAGAGTTTTACAGAAGCTTCGACTGTCTAAGAGTTGTGCTAAGAGTTTTTCTTTTCTACTGTTACAGGTAAGATTCATCTGTAGTTGAAGCTTCTGTAAAACTCTCCAGAATATCTCCAACCACACTTAGAAGCAACACTTAGATGAAGCAACCAAGCTATATTAGCCAAGCTTATGACAACAACCCTTATATAACTCCTAAAATCAACACCCACTAGGAATGTTTAACACCTGGGTAGGCCTCTGCTTATTTGCACACAATAGCTAATTAAACAGCAATCAATAGCAAGTAGCTTACTAATCAAAACAAATGCCTTGTAATTACCAACAGGAAATCAAACCTTGTGCAGTCAGTAACCTTTTCCTATAGATGAATCTTACCTGTAACAGTAGAAAAGAAAAAAACTCTTAGCACAACTCTTAGACAGTTGAAGCTTCTGTAAAACTCTCCAGAATATCTCCAACCACACTTAGAAGCAACACTTAGATGAAGCAACCAAGCTATATTAGCCAAGCTAATGACAACAACCCTTATATACACCCCTTACCCTCTCTCCCCCTCTCCCCCCTCCCTCCCCCCCCTCCTTCCCTTCTTGTACCCCCTCTCTACCTTTACCCGCTTGGATCCCCACTTTTACAATAGGTACTCTAACACACTTCCAAGCGACCCAAGCATACGGAGGCATGACGAGACAACTCTGATTGTCGGACAAGTTTTTGCTACGCTATACGCGTATTTCTTATGCCGTAAAGGGCGACACCTTTAGAGATAAATCATCTGAGCTTACAGAGAAACCTACAACGGTACTTCTTTCTAAATCTCGATTGGGTAATCGATGTTTTGTGGCTGATTATTGCTTAATGATGCTGTGTAACACACCGTATTGACCCCCACTTTGTTTAAGAATGATGTTGCACCCTTTCTTTCTTTCTGTATCCACATGCTTTCTCGATCTAATAAATACCAGATTTGAAAAAAAAAAAAAACCCTTATATAACTCCTAAAGTCAACACCCACTAGGAATGTTTAACATCTGGGTAGGCCTCTGCTTATTTGCACACAATAGCTAATTAAACAGTAATCAATAGCAAGTAGCTAACTAATCAAATCAAATGCCTTGTAATTACCAACAGGAAATCAAACCTTGTGCAGTCAGTAACCTTTTCCTACAGATGAATCTTACCTGTGTTGCTTCTAAGTGTGGTTGGAGATATTCTGGAGATAACCTGGAGGTAATCTGAGGTATTCAGGAGGATAAATAAAAAGTTAAGATTTGTTTGATTTAAATTATTCACCTTATTGGAATGGCAGACTTAGTTCAATGTAATAGTTGCTATGCATTTGTTTCACGTTCCACTTTTTGGAGGTTTGGTTGTTGTCTAATCTGTCGACAGTTCTCTATCTTGCGGCAGGAGATTGTATTTTTGAAGACTGAGATTTGTAAATTTTCTGGTAAACAAACTCAGGCTGGAACTGCTGCAAAGCCACTGCCGCAGAGACATACTAGGAATGGCAGATGGATCAATTCATTTTCTGCACTTTCAGAGTGTAATGGTGATATGGAGACAGGCACTGATGGTAGTGGTGTTGTGGAGAGAGGCATTGAGGCTAGTGGTGTTGTGGAGAGAGGCATTGAGGCTATGTCACGTTCACAGTAAATGATGTGGAACACAACTGCAGATTTCTTAGGACTTTGATATTTTATTATTACACTTAGATGGAACTGAGACTTCAGTTCCAGAATAACAGGTACTGTTTCTTTAAATAATAAACGGTTTGCTTCAGTTAGCAATGACAAGGTTCAGAATTCATTAGAGTCCGTTATTCTTGTTAACAGTTCAAATTATAAGAGATTGTATACATTGGAATTATCAGCAGCAAGACAGGTGCAGCAGAACTTAAATAGTACTTCTTTTGAGGGATGCTGTAGCAGGCTTGCTGGACAACTTGATAGCAAACTTTAGTAAGAAGAAATAAGACCGTCTGTAGCAAGACAGGTACAGCTGAACTTGAATAATACTTGATTTGAGGGAAGCTGTAGAAGGCTTGCTGGACAACTTGATAGCAGACTTTAGTAAGTTGAAATAAAGCTTTAGCATTGTTAGCTCTTATCTCAGAGACTGTAAGATACTTAGCTTCCAGAAGTAGAGGGATTGTGTCCCCAGCTCTCCTCTGAGGCGGTTGCTTCAGTGAATGGTTGCAGAGAGTGCAGGCACTTGTCGGTGATGAGGAGAGATGTTGGGGACTTGAATAATCCTCCAGTCCGGTCTAGTAGCATGTGGTCGTCTCAGCGAGGTATGTGAGCCGGTGAGATAGGTGCGGTACGCGTTTCAATAATCCAGCGTCTATCAGCTGGTGCGGTCGCATTAAATAGCAGACCGCGTCAATGGGGGTGTGGCTAAGTTCCGTCAAACCCGGAAGCATGAGGAGACATCGGGAGGCTTAAGGCCTGACAGGCTAGTGGTGTTGTGGAGAGAGGCACTGAGGCTAGTGGTGATGGGGAGAGAGGCATTGAGGCTAGTGGTGTTGTGGAGAGAGGCACTGAGGCTAGTGGTGTTGTGGAGAGAGGCATTGAGGCTAGTGGTGTTGTGGAGAGAGGCATTGAGGCTAGTAGTGTTGTGGAGAGAGGCATTGAGGCTAGTGGTGTTGTGGAGAGAGGCACTGAGGCTAGTGGTGTTGTGGAAAGAGGCTTGGAGACTATGGTGAGGCCTAATAGAAAGCAGTTGTTGTTAGGGGATTCCATCATAAGAGGTGTGGAGATAGACAATGGTGGTCTTGTGAGGTGTCTTCCCGGAGCTACTGCTCACAGAGACAGGAGATGTATCTGTAATATTGTTAAGCGAGCAAAGCAGGAAGGCGAATTGGATGTACTTGTCCATCTTGGGACAAATGACTTGGCTTGCAATGAGGTTTCAGAGGTTAAGGACGTTTTTAGTGTTTTTGCCAATGATATACGGCAGGTTGCTTCCACACTGTCATTCTCTGAAGTTCTGCCTGTGCATAACACTCAGAACGACAGGCGGCTACGTATTAGGGACTTTAACTTGTGGCTTGGTGAATGGTGTCGGGAGCAAGGATTTGGCTTTATTTCTCATGGTAGCTCTGTTTGGAAGGGAAATAAACTGTACAAAAAAGATGGTTTGCATCTTTCTCAAAAGGGAAAAAATGTTCTCCGTGAGCAGTTCAGAGGTTTTGCTAGGATGTATTTAAACTAGGAGGGTGGGGCAAAAGGGTGATACAACATCAATCCAAGTGTCCCCCAAAACAAGGACAGAAGGTGCCTGTAGCAAGTGTGTTAAAAAATTATAAGCTTAGAGTCATGTCTCCAAATGCTCGCAGTTTAGGGAATAAGATCCATGAACTTGCGGCAATAATAGCAACTGATAGTGTAGATTTAGTCGCTGTTACTGAGACATGGTATAATGAGAAAAATGACTGGGACACAGCAATACCAGGGTACTCTTTATATAGAAAAGACAGGGAAGGCAAGAAAGGGGGAGGGGTGGCCCTGTAAGTGAAGGATAGCATAAAATCTAGTCTAATAAAAGTTAGTGAGGCGAACATAAAGTCCGTTTGGGTTACGTTAGAATTTGGCAATCACACAGTAACTCGTGTAGGTGTGATTTATAGGCCCCCAGGACAAATTGAAGAGTTAGATAATCTACTAGTTGAGGAAATAGCTAAAATGACAATGAAGAGGGAAGTTATCATCATGGGTGACTTTAATCTTGCTGATGTGAATTGGAAAACAAAAATAGCTGCTTGTGCCAGGAGCACACATATTCTAAACTCCCTACTGGGATTGTCTCTAAAACAAGTCGTTGAGGAGCCAACTCGTAAAGAGGCCATACTAGATTTAGTGTTAACAAATGGAGATTTGGTATCTGATATTACTGTAGGTGATAGTTTAGGATCCAGAGATCATCAGTCAGTGTGGTTTAATATAAGAACAGTGAGTCACACCACACAAAAACAAACGTTTTAGACTTTAGAAAAACAGACTTTTCTAAAATTAGAATATGTGTAAAGGAGTCATTATCAGACTGGAGCAATTTAAATGGAGTCCAAGAAAAATGGTAATATTTAAAATTTGCACTGCTGAAGGCAACAGAAAATTGCATTAGGCTTGTCAGTAAAAGCTAAATATTCAAGAAACCACTGTGGTACTCCGCAGATGTGGCCAAAATAGTAAAAAACAAAAAGTTAGCATTTAGTAAATGTAAAAAAAAACAGAGTGAGGAAGACAGAATGATCTATAAGATAAGGCAGAAAGAGTCTAAGCAAGTTATAAGAGCTTCCAAATCACACACAGAAGAGAAAATAGCACAGTCAGTAAAAAAGGGGGACAAAACTGCAAGGGGATATAATATCTCTACATGAATCTATAAATGGGCAGTCACGGAAAGTCAATTATGCTGCGTTCAAAGCATTTACAGATAGTGAGATGGATATTGATAGTTATTTGCAAGACTTTCAAGACTCAGCTGAAAACTATCAGATAGAGCAGCCGAAGCCTACAGGGCAGTGCCTGATGAGGATATCCAGGACTATGAGAGAGTTAAAGAGACATTGGTAGCCAGGTATGCAGTTACACCAGAGGCATACCAAAGAAAATTTTGGGGACTCAGAAAAGGGGGGAGAGATTCCTATGTGAAATGGGCATTCCACATGCAATGCGCTGCCCGCAACTGGTTTCAAGGGTGCCAGGCGACCACCTTAGCAGATGCCTTGCAATTGCTACTGTTAGAACAATTATTTGACCATACCCCATCAGGTCCTAGATTGTGTCTGAGACCGGAAACCCCTAACAGAAGAGGAAGCCGCTAGAATGGCAGACGAGTACCACGATGGCAGAAGGGCAGAAAGCAACAGAGCACTGCCGGGGTACCGCCCTAACACCTACACCCCAACACCCATGCTACCGAACAGGGCTCAACTACATAACCCAATACCCACAGCGAGCCCATATTGGAAACCAGCACCAATGTGTTACGGGTGTAACCAAGTGGGGCACATCAAAATTAACTGTCCATGGCGCCCCCAGAAAAGACGGGAGCATCCACCAACACCACCGACTAAAGCAGCAGCCCACTGTGTGTTTAGGGAGGAACCTATGAGAGATCGTCAGTGTGACAGTCACACCCCGATTGAGGAGGGGTATCAACCACCAGAGATGTCCTTTCCCCCTAGTCTGAGTAGCGCTGCAGTATTCTCCAGTCGATATCCCAGCAGACCATGAATCCACACACTACAATACAATAATTACACAATACAGAATTACAGACCAATAATAACAGGGTTATAAAGTATGACACTCCCACACATAGCATACAATCCCTCCCCTCAATTACTGTATCAACTCAATTATCTCCAGGCAAAAAAGAACATAATTTACAGACAACATGAAAATACCCCAAAAACTCATATAAACTCCATAAAAAGTATATCCCCTGATAGCCCCGATCTGGGTGAGCAACATATCCAAAAATCCCCCAGATCAGTTCAGGGCTTCGGGAGTTTTATGGAAGTCTTATTTCTGACCAACCGCACACAAGGCTCCTGCCCAGAATATCTTCCCTATCTACATCATGATAGAAGATTTTTCCTTACAAGTATTTGTGTAATCATTAAGGGGCAAATGGAATTAAATTGTTTCACCCTATTCATCTAACCTATCCCTTTAATTTGATTGACTCATGTATGCCATGTATGCTCATTTAGACTGTAAAGATTACCGTGAATACAATATACACCCAACACTTTTCGACCTAATAGTCTCTTTTGATAATGTTATTGTAGCGGATTGGTACTGGGCTGTCCTACAACATGTATGGGGATAATTGTATTTGGTCATTGTAACGGATCGCCTGGCACCCCGACTTGGTACCTCCGTTAATGGATGCTCCTAGTGCTTCCTGAGGACTCCAAGCACTCTGGCAGACACCATAATCACTGAATCCGAGAAACCTTTAAATTCTCCCAAGCGTATGAATGCTGTAGACCATTGAATAGGAACCATACGAATAGGCTTGTACTCCTAGCAGTCAACTGGAACAGCATACAATAAATCCTTCCCCCAATAATGAGACGACACATCACTTTGAGGGTAAAACAGGAACTCTGGACTGGCTCATCCAGCCTGGCTTTTATTACACTAATCCACATACAGGCCACACCCAGGGGGAGGCATAAAATAACCAATCACATACATGGTTCAGCCCACACATCCCCTCCCCTCAGATAACATTAAACTCAATTATCCGGTACACTTTTTCAGCCAAGTTCTGGATGTACCCCAAAACCCGGGGGTACACCTTTAAATCCAGCATCGCTGGATAGCCCTTATTCAGGGGGACAACATATCCAAAATTCAAGTAATTCGGATGAATGGTTCGTGAGATATGGGGTTCCAAAGATTTGACCGACCGCATGGGTAAAGTATCCGAAAACAGTTCCATGCATTTTGGCCCTGCGGTCGGTCACAAACAAGGGAATGAAAACAGGCGAATTGCCTGTGTTATAGAGCCTGGAGAGGGTTTGAATGAATTCCCTTGTTTATGGGGTTCTTTCTACCGAACGGCGGGTCATTCGGTAGTTTCCATACGAATTTCTGGAAGTATGGAGGTCTCAGCGGTGTTTGCCTAGTCAAGTGTCCGATTTTAGTTCCAGACACTCGACGGCAAAACACCGCTGTTCGGTAGTTTAAGATGGCCGCCGCCACGTGTTTGTTTCCCGAATGGCGGCCACCCAGAGGACAAAGAATACATTACACTGATTGCCAATTACCCGTTTGCAACATTGTTGCAAACTGTAATTGGAGGCACACTTATTCCTGGGTGGTCTGGTTGTTCGGTAGTTTCACTCAATATAATAAATGGAGTGATTCTACCGAACAATCAGAAGAATGCTGCATACATATCCCAGGTTAAACTTAATACACATATAATATTACAGGCAGTACACTAGAGTATGTATCACAGTCTTAAAGGGACAGTAGTCCCAAAAGTCCCAATATGTCCATAGATGCTGTTAAAAGGGCCAGTAGCAGCAATATACAGTACAATATGCCCCAAATAACCCAGGGGCCATAGTCAGCAGGTAGGAGGCTAGCAAACAGGCTTCTCCAGGGCCCAGTGGCGAGGTTGGTTTCGCCACCTGCTGCTGAGCATACTTCCTCTCTTTTGCCAACCGGAAATCTCGGTCCAGCCTTGTGTTTCGCTCGGCCATGACCTGGTTCCAGATCACCCGGCGTGTCTCCATGGGTATATCATCCCCATACTCAGCCACTCGCTGCCTCACCTCGGCCAGCCAATCATCTCCAGAGCCAGAACCTTCCATACTTGTCTGCTCCCTGCTTTACCTCGCACTAGGACGCCATCCCACCGCTTGCCACCAATGTAACGGATCGCCTGGCACCCCGACTTGGTACCTCCGTTAATGGATGCTCCTAGTGCTTCCTGAGGACTCCAAGCACTCTGGCAGACACCATAATCACTGAATCCGAGAAACCTTTAAATTCTCCCAAGCGTATGAATGCTGTAGACCATTGAATAGGAACCATACGAATAGGCTTGTACTCCTAGCAGTCAACTGGAACAGCATACAATAAATCCTTCCCCCAATAATGAGACGACACATCACTTTGAGGGTAAAACAGGAACTCTGGACTGGCTCATCCAGCCTGGCTTTTATTACACTGATCCACATACAGGCCACACCCAGGGGGAGGCATAAAATAACCAATCACATACATGGTTCAGCCCACACATCCCCTCCCCTCAGATAACATTAAACTCAATTATCCGGTACACTTTTTCAGCCAAGTTCTGGATGTACCCCAAAACCCGGGGGTACACCTTTAAATCCAGCATCGCTGGATAGCCCTTATTCAGGGGGACAACATATCCAAAATTCAAGTAATTCGGATGAATGGTTCGTGAGATATGGGGTTCCAAATATTTGACCGACCGCATGGGTAAAGTATCCGAAAACAGTTCCATGCATTTTGGCCCTGCGGTCGGTCACAAACAAGGGAATGAAAACAGGCGAATTGCCTGTGTTATAGAGCCTGGAGAGGGTTTGAATGAATTCCCTTGTTTATGGGGTTCTTTCTACCGAACGGCGGGTCATTCGGTAGTTTCCATACGGATTTCTGGAAGTATGGAGGTCTCAGCGGTGTTTGCCTAGTCAAGTGTCCGATTTTAGTTCCAGACACTCGACGGCAAAACACCGCTGTTCGGTAGTTTAAGATGGCCGCCGCCACGTGTTTGTTTCCCGAATGGCGGCCACCCAGAGGACAAAGAATACATTACACTGATTGCCAATTACCCGTTTGCAACATTGTTGCAAACTGTAATTGGAGGCACACTTATTCCTGGGTGGTCTGGTTGTTCGGTAGTTTCACTCAATATAATAAATGGAGTGATTCTACCGAACAATCAGAAGAATGCTGCATACATATCCCAGGTTAAACTTAATACACATATAATATTACAGGCAGTACACTAGAGTATGTATCACAGTCTTAAAGGGACAGTAGTCCCAAAAGTCCCAATATGTCCATAGATGCTGTTAAAAGGGCCAGTAGCAGCAATATACAGTACAATATGCCCCAAATAACCCAGGGGCCATAGTCAGCAGGTAGGAGGCTAGCAAACAGGCTTCTCCAGGGCCCAGTGGCGAGGTTGGTTTCGCCACCTGCTGCTGAGCATACTTCCTCTCTTTTGCCAACCGGAAATCTCGGTCCAGCCTTGTGTTTCGCTCGGCCATGACCTGGTTCCAGATCACCCGGCGTGTCTCCATGGGTATATCATCCCCATACTCAGCCACTCGCTGCCTCACCTCGGCCAGCCAATCATCTCCAGAGCCAGAACCTTCCATACTTGTCTGCTCCCTGCTTTACCTCGCACTAGGACGCCATCCCACCGCTTGCCACCAATGTAACGGATCGCCTGGCACCCCGACTTGGTACCTCCGTTAATGGATGCTCCTAGTGCTTCCTGAGGACTCCAAGCACTCTGGCAGACACCATAATCACTGAATCCGAGAAACCTTTAAATTCTCCCAAGCGTATGAATGCTGTAGACCATTGAATAGGAACCATACGAATAGGCTTGTACTCCTAGCAGTCAACTGGAACAGCATACAATAAATCCTTCCCCCAATAATGAGACGACACATCACTTTGAGGGTAAAACAGGAACTCTGGACTGGCTCATCCAGCCTGGCTTTTATTACACTGATCCACATACAGGCCACACCCAGGGGGAGGCATAAAATAACCAATCACATACATGGTTCAGCCCACACATCCCCTCCCCTCAGATAACATTAAACTCAATTATCCGGTACACTTTTTCAGCCAAGTTCTGGATGTACCCCAAAACCCTGGGGTACACCTTTAAATCCAGCATCGCTGGATAGCCCTTATTCAGGGGGACAACATATCCAAAATTCAAGTAATTCGGATGAATGGTTCGTGAGATATGGGGTTCCAAAGATTTGACCGACCGCATGGGTAAAGTATCCGAAAACAGTTCCATGCATTTTGGCCCTGCGGTCGGTCACAAACAAGGGAATGAAAACAGGCGAATTGCCTGTGTTATAGAGCCTGGAGAGGGTTTGAATGAATTCCCTTGTTTATGGGGTTCTTTCTACCGAACGGCGGGTCATTCGGTAGTTTCCATACGAATTTCTGGAAGTATGGAGGTCTCAGCGGTGTTTGCCTAGTCAAGTGTCCGATTTTAGTTCCAGACACTCGACGGCAAAACACCGCTGTTCGGTAGTTTAAGATGGCCGCCGCCACGTGTTTGTTTCCCGAATGGCGGCCACCCAGAGGACAAAGAATACATTACACTGATTGCCAATTACCCGTTTGCAACATTGTTGCAAACTGTAATTGGAGGCACACTTATTCCTGGGTGGTCTGGTTGTTCGGTAGTTTCACTCAATATAATAAATGGAGTGATTCTACCGAACAATCAGAAGAATGCTGCATACATATCCCAGGTTAAACTTAATACACATATAATATTACAGGCAGTACACTAGAGTATGTATCACAGTCTTAAAGGGACAGTAGTCCCAAAAGTCCCAATATGTCCATAGATGCTGTTAAAAGGGCCAGTAGCAGCAATATACAGTACAATATGCCCCAAATAACCCAGGGGCCATAGTCAGCAGGTAGGAGGCTAGCAAACAGGCTTCTCCAGGGCCCAGTGGCGAGGTTGGTTTCGCCACAGTCATATTGCTAGTTTAATGTGTGTGAACATGCATAGAAATCATTGTATCCGGGTATATTGGCAGTTGAATGTGTGTAAAGTACTGTATTCCTCTGGTTGTTCGGTAGAATCATTCGAATGAAACAAGGGAATGAAACTACCGAACAACCAGACCACCCTGTGTAAAGTGTGCCTTCAATTACCGTTTGCAACAATGTTGCAAACGGGTAATTACCTATTCGTGCAGTGTGGTCTTTGTCCTCTGGGTGGCCGCCATTCGGGATACGAACACGTGGCGGCGGCCATCTTAAACTACCGAACAGCGGTGTTTTGCCGTCGAGTGTCTGGAACTAAAATCGGACACTTGACTAGGCAAACACCGCTGAGACCTCCATACTTCCAGAAATTCGTATAGAAACTACCGAATGACCCGCCGTTCGGTAGAAAGAAACTCACGAACTAGGGGATTCATGCGAATTCCCCTTAGTCTCTATAACCCAGGCAATTCGTCTGTTTCATTCCCTTTTCTGTGACCGACCGCAGGGCCAAAATGCATGGAACTGTTTTCGGATACTGTACCCATGCGGTCGGTCAAATCTTTGGAACCCCATATCTCACGAACCGTTTATCCGAATGGGCTGATTTTAAAATATGTTGTTCCTCCAGACTAGGGCTATCTGGAGATATTGGATTTGTGGATGTACCCCAAGTATTTAGGGTACATCCAAAACTTGGGTAAAACTATGTACATGATAAGGGGATTATGATGCTAGAGGAGGGGAGGAGATGTGTGGGAGGTTACTGTTCACAGATTGGATAATGTCTTAAGTGATAGAACCTCCTCCCTTGCATGGGAGAGGGCTTTATAAGGAACTGTGGAATAAAGCTTGTCAGTTCTACTCCTGAAACTGTGTGTCGTCCAGTTATTGGGATTGCGATGGGGATATTGCTGTATTACTCTACCTGCTAGAAACCTTGCCTGTGGACTTATCATCACCTTGTTCCTGAGCCTCACTGGGATCTCTAGTGGAGAATAGCTGTGAAAGATCGGCTCTCCGCTACAGTTATTACTAAGATATGTAAGCTTCTTTATCCATCTGTTATATTTGTGATAATCTCTAGGTTTTCTATTATGTTATAATTAGGCACATACGTGATGAGTTCTGGGTCACTTGCAACTTAAGTTATGTTACATAGTGTCCAGCACTCAGTGCCAATAAAGTTTTGTGCGTTCCAAATCGACCACGCATGCGCACCGATAACTTCCTGAAAGCTACTGGTCCTTGAGGGTACCCGTAGCTGAACGGAACTCTGTGTCGTTGTGCGCATGCGCAACGGCGTTTTTGGCGCGAAGATAGAAGATTTTCGAAGACTTAAAAGAGAAGCCGGAAAAGGAACAACAGCATCCACAGCTCCTGAGGAAGTCCCGAAAGGCGCGGGACGAAACGCGTTGAGCCTGAACTTTGTTTTTATAGCAGTCCAGAGACCGTTCACTTCACCATCACGATTATACTAAGAGCCGCAAGTATATCTAGCCTTTAGAGTCGCGACCTAGGGCTACTTGGAAACATCTCTATACTTGTGTGCTAGTGGCTGGTGTTTGTATTTTATTATTGGTCTTGGAATTGTACTGCTTTATAATTATAATTATTTTTTTATATGAATTGTATTAATAAATTTGCAGTTTTTTATACTATATATTTTTTGTCACAGTGATTAGCGCCCTCAATAGGGGAGATTAACACTCTCCCCCTCTCTATTTCTAGCTTCTTGTCTATAGGCTTTTTTGGGGTGTGCCTATTATGAGTGGCAGCTTTTCTACTGTAGAATTTATCTGTAGAACCCAGAGTCTGGATCTCTTTTCCATTTTTGTATCTGTTTATACAAACACTCCTTAGATCCAGATCTAGGTCTATATTATCATTTATTAAGAATTGTTCCACTTCATTGCCTTCTCTAGTTCATATATATATTTTTCTCTCTTTACAATTAGAGCCAAAACCTGGATTTTGGTGTACTAATATACATCTTCTATTTGCTTTACTAATTATATATATATCATTTTAAACCATGGCCTATTGCAGATTGATGACCACCTCTATGCGAGAAGCCAGAAACAAAAAAGCCGATAATATCTTTTTTGGAAAAAAATGTGAACCCACAGTTTAACAGTACTTTTTTCTTTAATAAACTGGAAAGATTAGCCGAAAAAGAAGTTAAAAAGTGGTGGGAAGTCAAGTACTTCCAACAATATTTGAAGATGGGAATTATTCCCAGGGGACTGAGAATAAATAAATCCCCTGCATTTGGACATGAGGATAAAAGATTCATGTCTAGGTGGAATGAAATCTTAGAAAAAATTTATTTTCAGCTAATAGAACTACCTATAGAACATCAATCAAAAGCTCTAGCTGAAACAGAAAAAGAAATATGCACATTAGAGGCTGATATTAATAAGGAAATCAGTGAGGAGTCAGTGAGAGAATATAACCTACAATTAAAAGCAAAGATAGAAAAATTAGAAGAATCGATCATTATCAGGAAAGATAATAAGTTAAAAAGAGATAAGGAGGATTTTGAAAAGGGAGCCCATTTGGATTGGAACAAAAATCGTAATTTATCTTACTTCCAATCTAAAAAGTTCCAACAAAATAGATCTAGTGATCATAGTCTTGATAGAAGATCCCAACATGATAACTATATTAACAACCAAAGAAAACAAACCCATGATAGAAATCATAAAGAAAAAAGATTTAGAGAACAGAATACTTATAAATCTGACAACTCCTATACTACTACTTGGAGAAAAGTAGAACATGGTAAAGATAGATCTACAAATAATAAAGTTTTTTTAGGGAAGAGAACTATACAACAAAGTCCAACAAAATTAAGCCAGGTGAAACAACCCCCCAAGTATTTAGATCCATGGGTCCACAAAAACAGATTTGCACCCCTAGAGACACCAACTCTGGTAAAAAGAAGACGAATAATGGAACAAAGAACAGAAATAGGGTAACGAGAGGAGGGCGAAACACTGTGCTAACAAAAGAGGTTCCTAACGAGAGAGAAGTAGGAATATTAAATCTCTCAAAACATAAGTTAACGAAGGAAGAAATCAAATTATTAGGAAAAGGCCTAAAATTTTCCCCTCAAAAAAACCCCAATCATTTTTAACTATTTATGGACATTCAGAGATTCTTCAGAAAACTAACAGTGAAACGCTTTTTTGAAAAGAAAGGGGAGGACAATATAAGGCCTAATCCTATTACAATCAATTCAGAAAATTTATCCCTAGGGAATGTGGAAAATTAACCTGTAATAATGAATTCTAATTTGAAAACAAAATCTTAGTTTTTTCCAAACTGGGACAAAGGGGACTATATTCCAGTTTTCTGTAGTATGGTGTTAAACAATTTTGAAAAACTTAAAAATAAAAAAGGTAAAGAAAATGTATCCCCAAATGAGAAAAAAGCAATAAAAAGCCTAAAGGAGAAATTAGATATTGTCATCAAACAAGCCGACAAGGGCAGGGGAATTGTAATAATGGATAGAGAGAAATATTTGAAAGAATCAAACAAAATTTTGAGTGATGCAAAGACATATAAAATCTTAAAAGAAAATCCGAGCAATATATTTAAATCAGAATTTTATCACATGACAGGAGGCCTTATATTTTTCATAAACTTTCTTTACTTTATGCCTCCAGCAGCACAAGTCAATCAGAAAACTTTAAACCAATCAGTAACAGGCATCACATCCATATATAAAGCCCTGACAGTCACATGATTTCCTCTTTCTTTGCTGCTTCCAGCCAAGGCACAGGTCAGAGTATTATGCTCTCAAATGCTTTCTGTTTATAGTGCAATTTTAACTTGTATTTATACCTTTAAATTCTACTGTGTCTTTAACCCCCTGTCTGAGGCTTTAACCTGTCCCTCTATTATTCCTGCTTCCCCTCAATCTACCCTTCTCCCTGGACGGTCCGTTTTTTCCTCCTCACTGCCCTGGGTTTTTCCCTTCAGGGCTCTGTTCTGTCAGGCTGCTTGCCTGAGGACCCTCGCGATTCGAGGCATTTTACCGCGATCGCGCATGACCAACCGGTTTGATTAGGGTCCAGGGTGCTGGGGGGTGGATGGGGGGATACGAGGGGGTGCGATCGCGGACCAAGCGGCAAAATTTGCGCGCGAACGGCGGCCATTCTGGATCTCGCGATACCGCGAGATCCTCAGCGGCCATCTTAATTTCGCCAGTTCGTGATTCCCACGAACTGGCACTAGGTTTTTTAAAGGTAAAGTGTAATATTATTGATTCTGATGGAAATAAGAGTTTTACCACAAAAAATATATATTTGCACTGAACACACTTCTCACTGCAGTCAACCCCTGCAACTCTGTGCTAAAGGGCCACTGCAGGTAACTTACCATCGGGATTGTATTGCACCAAACCAGGAACAACTCCCATCAGGCTAAGCACACTTCTCACTGCAGTTAACCCCTGCAACTCTGTGCTAAAGGGCCACTGCAGGTAACTTACCATTGGGATTGTAGTACACCAAACCAAGAACAACTCCCATCACTGAAGAACTAGCCAGAAACCATTACAAACAAACAAACAACAAAACCTGGCATTATCTGAAGTGACAAATTTGTTTTACAAAGGGTGACCACCACGCCCAATCAGGGACTTATAACGAAGTACGCACAATCCACAGTGGCAAAATTTCCACAAAGTTCCATACACAAGGGTGACTCCTTACAAAAGCGTACTGAGGTCTTCGATACCTCCCATTACTGGGCTTACGTCCCGACCATTACGGGCTCCGTCCCGACCATTACCGGGCTCCGTCCCGACCATTACCGGGCTCCGTCCCGACCATTACCGGGCTCCGTCCCAACATTAATGACTGTTCACCCCGGTCGATAGGAGGGTGGCCCCTCTACAGACCACTAGTCAAATTCCTAGTGGTACTGAGTACATGGTACATGGGTGTCCCCCAGTTGTACGTGGAAGCCACTGTGTAGCTACATACGCACTGACGTATACTCTGTCTCCCCACAGACGGGAAAAATCATGCTACCATTGTGTCAGACACTCCTCCATCATCAGCGGTGGATTTCCAGGCCATGATCAATGCCGCGGGGTCGGCTTCGGGGAAAAGGCTTTGGCCAAAATGATGACGCAGACACCGCCGGAGATGGTGGACACCACGCCTCCGTCAAGAACAGAGGATAAGGAACCTACACAACTTAGGCCAGAGACAGGGGCGTCCAAACACCAATGGAAGGGCTCCAACGCAACCCCTCCAAGAGGTGAGGGGAAGATATTGAGGAAGCGGAGCCGCCAGTCCAAGGCCTGGACCGCTCCCCTCCACAAGACCCTCATCAGGGGATGAGGAACCATTACCTCCACCGTCATTAGAAATCATAGACGAATGGAGGGCAGAGGACTTGCCCTCGGAGGAGGAGAACTGGCAAGACATACCTCAGGAAGTTGGAGAACTCAGCCAAGGCCCGGAATGGCTAAGGACATATAGATATTGGGGTCTAATCCCCACGCCCTAGGACGGGCTGATAACCACGGAGTACGATCTGTTACTGTATGCACAGACCGGAACACAATGGATACATGTAGGTCGACAGCACCAAGAAGGAGAGCTCACGGTGCTGCCAAAGCTCCACAGTACTATATCCAATGAGTGTGACCCCTTGGATAATTTGGAGACTACCATACCTCCCCATACACGGGCCTACGTCCCGACATTTCTGACCGTTCATCCCGGTCTTATTGAGGGCGACCCCCTCCTCAGACCACTCCCAGGAAATCTCTAAGTGGTACTGATGGAAACAATTCTGGGTAAACCCCAGTTGTACGTGGAGACCCACTAGTGGCAATAAGTGTATTACCGTACCTGACACCTGTTTCGGTACCCCACAGACCGGAAGAGGGTCCCAACAGGCCATAAGAGGCATACATACAGGGGTGATCCCCTACGCTGGGTGACCCCAGGCTAGTCTTATTCTGGTGCTAGTGGCATAGGTACGAAGGGGTGATCCCCCGCGCCCTTGTCTAGGGCTTCTACCTCCAGAGTATGCTCTGGCATTGTATGCACAGACCAGGGCACACTACATGCATGTGTTCCGACACCTCTATGTTTCAATTGGGGGATCCTCACTATACTGCCAAACTCCACAATTCTAGGACATATGAGGATGAACCATTGGATTGTACATAGGGAGGCTTTCACGTCTCCCATACCCGGGTACGTCCCGGTCCTACGGAGGGTGTCCTCATTCTCAGACCACTACCCAGATCCTGCGAAAGTGGTGCTGATTAATCGAAATGCTGGGTGACCCCGGTTATACACAGAGGCACACTGAGTGGCAATAAGCGTACTGTTGTACGATCCTGGCTCCACAGACCGAAAGGGTGTGAAACAACAGGTCGGATTTCACTCAATTCACCGACCGATTTCCAGGTGAGGATTAAAGCGGCCAGGGCAGCTCCGGGGGAAGAAGTCCTCTCCAAGAGGCTGGCTAACAAGTCGGGCACCTGATCACCTAAACACCATTGGAAGGGCCCAACGCGGCTTCCCCAAAGGGGAAAGAGAACACCTCGACTTAGCGAAACCGTCTCTCAGAACGTCCTGCACATTGAACATCTCAGACTCCATCATCAGGGGACGAGGACTCCATTCCCCCCCCTTCTCTAGAGATCATAAGAGAATGGAGAGTCTCCATCGGAAGAGAACAAGTGACAGAGCCCGCCTAGCAAGAAAGGTTTCCTTTGGCACACTGGACAACCTTGGTTGACTCACGTACCACCAGATACCCAGGATCATCCGAAAGGGGTTTGCCGGAGCACCGGGCACACCTTGTCAACCTCCGGCTTCGGGGAAAAGAAGTACGAAACAAGCCCAGGATGGAATGCCCATGTCATCTAGGAACGAACAAGATAGTCCTCACCAGGGAGCTCGGTGTCACTGCGGGGATATCTATGTCCCGATCAGATCGAGGTCCACGTAAAAGTAGTAAAGAAGAAGACAGGAGACTCTCGCCCAGTCATCAACATAGGCCAACCCAATGGTTTTGTGACGTACCGACATCTCAAGAAGGAAGGTATACATCTATTAGGAGACCTACTCCTCGAAAGGGTTTTTGCAAGGTTGGAGTTGAAAGGACATTTACCTATTGGTTGACATGGTACCTCAAGAAATTTGGGAAGCTGGTCAGGACGCACTGAAGAGCAAAGGCTATCCGCTGTAGCATACCTAGACGACTTGCTGACCCTTCGCAAACCCAGTTCCTAACTACGTATACAAACGAGATTTATTGTTACAGTTTCTGGAATTGTTGGGATTCAGTGAACAGTGAATTTAGTGAACAGAGAGGAGTCGGTTCGATTTCAGTTCCGAGTAACTACGTACTACGTTCTACTTTGGAATAGATTCCACCTTGGACGGATTACACCTTTCCCACATCAACGATAGCGACTTTTCATAAGGAAAGTTGACGGGTACGGCGAATAGGCTCCATAGTACCTTGACTATTTCCCAGGACCACTTCACTACCAGGCCAGACATCGACTGAAAGCTCACTGCCTGAGATCCGGGCACACCTAGGAAATTGGGATCAGAATGGCAAAGACTTCGATAGTACTCATTGCAGAGGTAAAGGAGCTAAGCATGACAAGGGACTATCACAACCAACTAGAGTCATGGGACTCATGGACAAAATAACTTATCCACATGGAACACTTGGAGTTCACTGAGGTATGGAAAGGGACTACGATCCTTTTATTACCCCTATCTACCTCGACGTTGAATCCTTATCATAAATTTCACGACGGGCCGATCGGAACGATCCGACCGTTCCATTAATGGGATACGTTCCGCTATTTCGACAGCGCATTGTACGATTCACGACACTCCGGTCGATCATGAGCCTTCGATAGGCCATTTTTCTGCGGGGTAGCATACGGTCCAGAACCATGAGTTAAAGTATCACTGTTGTGAGACTTTGATTGGGGTTTTTCGGATCTAGTCAGATAACACGAACCTATCCCTCCGTCAACCATCAGTCATAATCACGTTACGTTAGATTTTTTTTCGTCTGGTATCAGATATTCTGGAGTTCGACGTAAATGGTCTTTTCGGTATCACCAGGAGGAAGGACCTCTACGATGTCTCGTAGAACTAAATCCTATGCACGTCCGTTTTTTACCCTGTTCCCGGCGGTTTTCCCAGTCTTTGTGCAGCCTCCTATGTTAAAGATTCAACTCAAATGATTAGAGAACTAGAAGGAATGGAATGGAAAGATGACTATAGGGGAGATTAACACTCCCCCCTCTCTATTTCTAGCTTCCTGCCCAGAATAGTTCCATAGATTTCAGGTTGTGTGGCCAGTCTCTTTCGTGAACTTTAAATGTAATGAACTATCCCAAATGACTGTTCGTGAAGAAGCTAGTCATGGGGCCCTCGTTCGAGAGTTTAGTTTCACGGAACGCAACCTCCTTCGGATTACTTGGAACGAACATAGGTGATCCTGGAAGTCTCAGCAGTGTTCAGACCTTTGAATGTCCAAAAATAGTTCCATACACTCAATGACCAAACACTGCTGGACGCGTTCACCAAAACAAGATGGCCGCCGCCACATGTTCGTTCATACGAACTATGGCAACCCAGTGAACCACTTAGAACGTTCAATGTTGTGGTAAAAGCAAGTGTTGTTAAGGTCGATTGGGTCAATTGGCGGCACACGGCTGCTCCGGGTGGTTCAAGTGTTCGGTACATTATTCGGTATACAAACCAGCTGGGGCAAATCTGTTCGGTTGGTTTCATATACCAATCCAGGCAAAGTAAAAAGTAATAGTAAAAAGTAATCTCCAGGAACAGGGCATCTGTTACAGTCAGACTGCCAACGCTTACACCCCTATCCCAAACACAGCAGAACACTGGCCTATACTGCACAAGGTGAGCCCAGTACAGGTTGCTGGAGAGCCCATAACAGACAACTAGTACATTTGAATGGACAAGAGGCCAGGGGATTGAGAGATACTGGGGCCACGCTGACCCTGGTACAGCCACACAGTCAACCCATCCCAAAATACCAAACGCACCATTACAGATAGGGTGGCAGGAGGGGCCATCCACAAAATGCCTACAGCTCGTGTACATATTGTTTGGGGTACTGGAGCTAAATCCCTGGAAGTGGGAATTATGCCAGACTTGCTGGCAGAAGTACTCCTGGGTAATTACATGGGGTGTTTAACCTCCCAGTTTGTTCCACCAGCTCTGGAGGAATCATTACCCATAACCACCAGCAGGCTCGAGTGATACCCCTCCCCCCGCACTCTCAGGAATCCTAGGTAGGAACTGATACCTCGACCCTGGCCATAACCCCACTCCCTTCTGGGGCATCCCACAAGACTTTTGGAAAGAACAGAGAATAGACGGGAGGCAGACACACCGCAGGGGGACTTAGATGAGGAACGGTTCCAATGGGAGAAGTGTACCAGGTGACCGGAGGAATCAGGCTGGGAGCGAGCCAGGTGACCAAGAGACAATTAGTGGTAACCAGGAAATACCATGCTGAGCTGCTCAGAATCAGCCATGATATACCCTTAGCAGGCCACTTAGGCATAAGGAAGACTAAGGACCAGTTGACACATGCGTTCTTTTGGCCTGGAGTCACCCGGGACTTACAGGCATACTGTAAGAAATGCAATGTGTGTCAAAGAATAGGAAAGAGGGGTGACCACCCTAGGGCTAAACTTAGACCCCTCCACATTATAGAGGAACCTTTCTAACGGGTAGCGGTAGATCTAGTAGGACCTAAGTAAGCCTAGTCCCTTGGGGAAGAAGTAGCGTAGCCTCTTATTGTGGTGGACTACTCTGAAGCTGTGGCCCTCTCCAATATCCACGCAGAGACCGCAGAAGATTTGGTTAATGTCTTCACTCTGTAGGATTTCCCCGGGAAGTCTTGTCCGATCAGGGGACACAGTTTACAGCTGCCAATACTCAACAGCTCTGGTAGAGCTGTGGGGTGAAACCCATATTAAGCTCCCCTATTGAACCGAATCTGAACGATTCAATAGCACTCTTAAACAGATGCTACGAAGCTTCACAGAGTCCTGTCGAAACTGGGAAAAGTTTCTTCCCCATCTATTGTTTGCGTACAGGAAAGTGCCTCAGGAGTTGACTGGCTCCTCCCCCATTGAATTATTGTATTGGTGGAGAGTTTGGCGACCCCTGGACCTTGTATAAGAACACTGGGAGGGAGATATGGGAGAAGCAGGCACCCCTATAGTGCCCTTTGTTTTGGAGCTGAGGGACCAGCTGCAAGCTCTAACTGAGTCCATTCAAGAGAACTTGCAGGCAGCTAAGCAGCACCAGAATGGTTGGTACGACCGGGGGGGCTAGAGATCACATTTTAGAGCCTGGACAAAAAGTTTTAGTTTTACGGCCCAGTAGAGCTGCAATTAGTTTGGGTTTCTTTAGTCCCGCTGGGTCTTGTCCCTTTTCCACCATTAGTTCTTGTAGGGTGGCTACAGTTAACTGCCTGTAGTTCTCTGCCATCTTTGTCTCTGTTGGCTTTCCACTAGAATTTCTTGCTGGACTTGGTTTGTGTGGAGGATCCTGTTTCTGGCACCAGTGTCATGGGTTTGTGAGTCTATTGCTGTTATTCCTTTAATCCTCAACAAGTCCTAATTCCAGATGTGCTGAATATAGTGAAAGTATTCCCTTTGTGTAGAGTTTCTCTTATATAATGGACGCAATTACTATTATTATTATTTACCGAGTCGTATTGGGTAAAAGCAGCAATCTGAACTTTATTAGGCCACACTCGGCTTCTTATGCAGTGGCCGTAGCATGGTATTTCTAATACCAATTCACAGGGGTTTCCTTCCCACAAGCCATTGTGTTTGAGAGATAATTGAGCTCCAATTCAGCTAATCCAATTATCTCTCAAATATGAAGACTTGCATACAATTTTTTCATATAACAAAAATACATAACAACAGCATCGGAACCCCACATTATATTCCCGAATAGCCCCGATCTGAGCGCACAACATATTCAAAAAGCATTCAGATCAGTCCTGTAAAACGAAAGTTATGTTTGTGCATATATGAACTGGCTGCCTGGTAGAGGTGGCATTGTCAATTTTAAAAGGGGTTAATTTGATTGCATGGGAGGTCAGAGATTACAACCTAAATTCTGGGATCCCAGCAGAGCTACTCTGTAAGGTGTGAGAAGTCGTGCATAGGTGGCCTGGAAGTCTAGTTTCAGTATAAATTAACTCTTTCATTTGCCATATGTTACGGTTGCCTCAGGCTAGCTGAGGATTGGACCGCTTGGATGTCCTTGTCCCCGATCCTAGAGAGCGGTAGAAAAATCCAATTCAGCACCTAACGATCTTCCTGCAAGTGTAAAGTATCCCTGGAGCTCAGAGTAGAGCTAGGGATCAGCATTTCCCTACAACACGAGTCAAGGTTGCGAGTTGAGGGTAAGAAGTCTTGTTTATTGAACGGAAAGGCACTGCTTAAAAACACATTTTCAGGCCAGAGGCACACCCCTCTGGACCTGATGGAACACAGTGTTACAAGGGACATCCACCAATAAGAACAAAGTGCATTTTTCTGAACCCTCCCCTCTATCCTGGAGATAATTAGCTTAAATGGTTACAGTAACTTAATTATCTCCAGGTACGGAAATATTCTAGAGTTGAATATATTAAATAAAAACACATAAAAATACATAACTCATATAATACAGTATTAAACTTATTTGTCCAACATATGCCCAGATAGCTTGGATCTGAGTGCACAAGATGTCCAAAAAGCGCTCAGATCTCACGAATATAATTCGGCAAAAGTCAACTCAGGATTAGTACCACAATGTTCAGGCATAGAGTCGGTCTAGCTTCCAGATTCTCAAACTACCGAACGGCACGGTGTTCGGCAGTTAAAAATGGCCGCCTCCACGTGTTTGTGCATACGGACGACGACCACCCAGCCGTTTGTCAATTAACCACAAACCGCAGCTGCTGGGCGGCTAATAAGGGGCACACTCCTAATGCAGGGTGGTCGATCGTTCAGCAGTTTGTTAGGTAATTGGGAGGTGAATGGGGTTAACAAGCACAAACTGCAGCTTCTGGGTGGTTAATAGGCGGCACACTCCATATGCTAGGTGGTCGGTCATTTGTTCATACAAATGGCTTGGTGACTGCCGTTCATGGTTTTATTTAGGTGAAACAAATAGAAACAGTGTAGCAAACATGGCAGAAAGAGGGTACTTTGTAACACCATATGTTTTGATTCCCTCTTAAATAAGGAATCCTTGTGTTCCAATATCATCTCTAAAAGAGACATTAATACCTATCCACAGATTAATACTAAAGTTTTATCATATTTAGAATGGGACAAAGCACAATCTTTATACAGCTTTTATGTCACTTTATAGGACATAGAGATTTACTCCTCCCTTCAAGCGAGTTCTCCAATTGTTGAAATAACCATCCCCAGGAACTCCCCTCCTCACTATAATCACAAGCCGATCATGGGCGCCCTTGCATTGTGCCAACTAGAGATAACTACCAGTTTATTCTCTTACACTAAGTAAAGTGATACAAACGTTAACCATTGTCACCAGGTAGTTAATCCTGGACCTTTTGATCTCACTTATTTCAGCACAGCATTTAAAGTGTCAGCCATTGCAGCCTGCGTGCTGGATCTGGGCTATCCCAGTGAAGTTAAACTGAGAGTATAGATATACTTCTGGCTCTATTATCTGTCATTTGGGTGAGACCACTTAAAGACCCCCAGCATGAAATCTTTTGAAAAAGCGTGTATTTTAGACCTAAAGAAAATCAAACCCCTATCCAAATTCCAACATAATTTGACTTAGAAGGGAAAAAAAAAGCATTAGAAGATCTAAATAAAGATAATACTATTATTATCAAACCAGTGGATAAAGGGTCATTAGGGTGGTCATTATAGACAAGGAATTTTATGTTGATGAAATTCATAAACAACTTATGGACACTGACACCTATGGGAAACTTAAAAGTAACCCTGAAAGCAAAATAAAAAAAGATTTAGTTAAATTCCTCGATAAGGGCTTGGTGATAAGCATTCTTAACAAAGATGAATTTAAATTCCTTAATAACGGTAACTCAGTTATACCGATTATTTATATCCTACCGAAGATCCACAAAGACCCAGTATGTCTCCCGGGAAGACTGATAGTGGCAGGGGTGGATTCGCTGTTATCCCCCTTGTCACATTATATCGATACTTTGCTGCAACATTTAGTAACAGCTACTCAAGCGTATTTGAAGGATTCTATCAACCTTCTTTAAATCCTTCAGAATGTCAGCTGGTTGAAAGATCTTATAATGGTTACCAGCGATGTTAACAACCTTTATGCTATAATTGAGCATGAAATGGGCTGTAAGGCAGTGGAACATTTATTATTGAGGGCATCCGGATCATCTTGGAGAATAACTTTTTCTGGTTCGAGGATGAGTTTTATTTCCAAAAAAGAGGTATTACGATGGGGACCAAGTTCGCGCCAAGCTATGCAAATTTGTTCATGGTATTTTGGGAAAGCTCCTGTATTTTTGCAAGACATAGCTGGGCGTCAAACTTGGACCTCTATAGGAGATATATCGACAATATAATTTTTTATTTGGAAGGGAAGTCAGACCTCTTTGAATTCCCTCAATACGATTGTTTTTTTAATTCCCTCAATACGAATACGTGGGGCATAAAGCTTACACCTGATGTTAGTACCCAGGAGGTTCACTTTTTAGATTTAAAAATTTATATTGAAGATAATTTTATTAAAACTGGAACCTTTTTTTAAAACAGTGGACATTAATAGTTTTATCGAGAACGATAGTTGTCATTTTAAACCATGGCTCTCAAATATACCAAAAGGCCAGTTTACTAGACTCAAAAGAAATTGTACAGAGGAAAAAATATTTATCGAACAGTCGGATCGGTTAAAAAAAATCTATTTTATCAAAAAGGATATAGAGAGGAAGATGTAGAAAAACAATTTAAAGAAATACATGCAAAATCTAGAGAAGATCTTCTTAGATACAAAGAAAAAAAGCCAAAACGATAAAGATGAGAACATTACGTTTATTAGCAACTTCAACTCTCAAAGTTATATATTTCGTAAAATTCTGAATAGACACTGGCCCATCTTGAGACAAGATGAAGACCTGCAAAAAATTTTGGGAGACAAACCAAAAGTGGTGTATAGGAGAGCTAAGAATTTTAAAAACATTCTTACAAAGAGCCATATTTCTAGAAATGATAAAGACAGAGACCTACATGGGAGGTTTTTTTTTATTATTGTAGCAACTGTAGGGCCTGTAGGACGAGAGGAGTGACTACTAAAAAAATAGAAACATTTCATTCTAGTGTCACTCAGAATATAAGATTAAAGACTTTATCAAATGTAATTAAAACAATGTTATCTATCTCCTTACGTGTGATTGTGGACTGCAGTATGTGGGGATGACCACCAGACCACTTGTATCACACTATGTATGTGTGGATTGGACAGTGGGACTGAGGTGGGCGGGTTTGTTTGTATTTTTTTGGGCGCTAAATGTGTTTTAACCCCTTAAGGACCGAGTACGGTTCAGGACCGTCATCGGCATTTTTGCCTTGCCGACCGCTGACGGTCCTGAACCGTCCTAACGGTCTTAGTTACTTACCCGATCGCCGTTGTTCTCCCGGCGGCGATCTGCGTTGGTCCCGGTGGGGAGACTGCCTGCAGCCCAGACAGTCTCCCCATAGCAGATTAGGACCCCTGGGGCCGTGTGATCGCTCAACACAGCGATCACATGGTCAAAATAGGTGTTCTAGTGTCTGCCTGCAGGTGGACTGCCTGAACTGACAGGCAGTCTCCCTGCAAGTGTAAAATAAAAAAAAAAATAAAGTTAAGGTTAATAAAAAAAAATATTATATATGTCTATATATATATATATATATATATATATGATATCTATATAATATATGTCTATATATCATATATATAATGTCATACTAAGTGTATTTTTATATTAATATGTGCATATATTAATATAAAATGTCATGCCCTAATTCTGGTATCCTCTTACTTCCGGGTTCCACGAAGCTTAGCCACACCCCCTTATGACACGGTCTCCTTACTTAATGCGACCGCACCAGCTGATAGACGCTGGATTATTGAACTACGTACCGCACTCACGAACCGGCTACAAACTTCTCTGTGAAAGCCATCTGTTACCGGACCGGACTGGAAGACTACTCACGTCCCCTTCACCTCTCCTCATCCTCGACTAAAGCCTGAACTCTCTACACACATATCATCGGATATAACCGCCTCTGAGGAGAACTTGGGAACCTGTTTTCTCTTTACCGGAAGCTAAGTAACATTAAACCTCTGTGATAAGAGTTACATATCTAAAGCCTCTATTGCCTGTTACCAAAGTCTTATTATTAACCAACCCAGCTACAGCTATCTTCAACCTATCCACTATTCAAGTTAGCTGCACCTGTCTTGCTTCAGAGAAATGCTAATGGAACAAACTATTGTAATTGCTTATCACCTAACTTGTTAACTCAACTAACAGACTCTAAATGATTCAGAACCTGCTAATTGCAACCGTTTATTATTTAAAGCTACAGTGCCTGTAATTCTGGACTTGAGCAACCGTTTATTATTTAAAGCTACAGTGCCTGTAATTCTGGACTTAAGCAACCGTTTATTATTTAAAGCTACAGTGCCTGTAATTCTGGACTTAAGCAACCGTTTATTATTTAAAGCTACAGTGCCTGTAATTCTGAACTCAAAGTCACAATATCTTCTAATTTGTTCTAATAAATATTCAAGCTCTAAGAAATCTGCAGTTGTGTTCCTTCATAACAAATGTTAAACGTGACATAAAAATACACTTATAATTAAATTACACACGTATATATATAATATATATAATAACTATATATTGTATATATATATTTATTATAAAATACAAATAATAAGTAATTTAACCCCTTAAGGACCGGACTTTTTTTGCGATGTTGTACATTTGCGACCAGGCATCTTTTTGACACTTTTGTGGTGGTTGTGTTTAGCTGTAATTTTCCGCTCTCTCATTTACTGTTCCCATACAAATTATATATTGTTTTTTTCAGGACAAAAGGGGCTTTCTTTACATACCATTATTTATATAATCTCATGTAATTTAATTTTTAAAAAATGAAAAAATATGATGAAAAATTGAAAAAAATACATGTTTTTTTGACTTTTATGTAAAAAATCTTTTACTCATCTACAAAAGCGAATGAAAAAAACTGCTAAATAGATTCCAAATTTTGTCCTGAGTTTAAAAATACCCAGTGTTTACATGCTTTTTGCTATTTTTTTGCATGTTATAGGGCTATAGGTACAAGTAGGATATTGCGGTTTCAAAACCTATATTTTTAAAATGTATCAATAGTGACATTGTAACACTATTATCTGTCATAAATCGCTAAATAACACCCCACATGTACATATTTTTTTTAAAGTTGACAACCCAGGGTATTCAATATGGGGTATGTCCAGACTATTTTAGTAGCCACTTAGTCGCAAACACTGGCCAAAGTTAGCGTTCATATTTGTTTGTGTGTGAAAAAAGTAAAAAACTAAATTGAACGCTAATTTTGGCCAGTGTTTGTGACTAAGTGGTTACTAAAAAAGACTGGACATACCCCATTTGCAATACCTTGGGTTGTCTACTTTTGCAAATGGTATGCCATCATGGGGGTAATTCTCATTCCTGGGCTACCATACGCTCTCAAAGGCAACGTAACCAACCTGGCCATTTTCCATGTAAAAATATGACCCATATATTTGACCCTGTAACTTTCAAAAACGCCATAAAACCTGTACATGGGGGGTACTGTTATACTCAGGAGACTTTGCTGAACACAAATATTAGTGTTTCAAAACTGGAAAATGTATCACAACAATTATATCATCAGTAAAAGTGCTGTTTGTGTGTGAAAAATGCAAAAAAAGTCCCTTTCACTGACAATATCATCGCTGTGATATGTTTTACTGTTTTGAATCACTAATATTTGTGTTCAGCGAAGTCTCCCGAGTAAAACAGTACCCCCCATGTACAGGTTTTAGGGTGTCGTAGAACGTTACAGGGTAAAATACAGTGATAGCAAATTAAATTCTCTGGACTTTCGGCCTGGGTTGGCAGGCAGGTCCCTTAAATTGCAATCAATAAAATAACTTAATTATGTAAAAATATTACATAAATACGCACGTAGAATTTAAATATATATGCATATTTATATATTTGAAGTCTACGTGTATATTTATATAATTATTTATGTAATTTTGTATATGGACATATGAATAGTTCGTATTCTTTTTATTTATTTATATATACATAGATATATATACAATTTCATTCTAAGTGTATTTTGATATAAATATATATATATATTAATATCAAAATACAGTTAGAATAAAATTTCGTATAGATATATAATTTTTTATTATTATTTTTAATTTTTTTAGTTTAATTTAAATTACTTATTATTTGTAGTTTATAATAATATATATACAATATATATAGTTATTATATATATTATATATATACACGTGTGTAATTTAATTATAAGTGTATTTTTATATTAATATATGTACATATTAATATAAAAATACACTTAGTATGACATTATATATATGATATTTAGACGTATATTATTTATATATATATAATATACGTCTATATATCATATATATATATACACATATATAATTATTATTTTTATTTATTAACTTTAAACTTTATTTTTTTTATGATTTTACACTAAGCAGGGAGACTGCCTGTCAGCACAGACAGTCCCCCTGCAGGCAGAGACTAGGACACCTATTGTGACCATGTGGTCGCCCTGTTGGGAGATCACATGGCCACAGGGGTCCTAAACCGCCATGGGGAGACTGTCTGGGCTGCAGGCAGTCTCCCCACACCGGGAGCACCGCCGATCGCCGCCGGGGGAACGACGGCGATCGGGTAAGTACATTGGACCGTTAGGACGGTTCAGGACCGTCCTCGGTCGGCAATGCAAAAATGCCGATGACGGTCCTGAACCGTCCTCGGTCCTTAAGGGGTTAAATTAAATTAAAAAATGTAAAAATAATTAAATTAAAAAAAATTATATATCTATATGAAATTTTATTCTAACTGTATTTTGATATTAATATATATATATATTTATATCAAAATACACTTAGAATGAAATTGTATATATATCTATGTATATATAAATAAATAAAAAGAATATGAACTATACATATGTCCATATACAAAATTACATAAATAATTATAAAAAATATACACGTAGACTTCAAATATATAAATATGCATATATATTTAAATTCTACGTGTGTATTTATGTAATATTTTTACATAATTAAGTTATTTTATTGATTGCAATTTGAGGGACCTGCCTGCAAACCCAGGTTGAAAGTCCAGAGAATTTAATTTGCTAGCACTGTATTTTACCCTGTAACGTTCTACGACACCCTAAAACCTGTTCATGGGGGGTACTGTTTTACTCGGGAGACTTCACTGAACACAAATATTAGTGATTCAAAACAGTAAAACATATCACAGCGATAATATTGTCAGTGAAAGTGACTTTTTTGGCATTTTTCACACACAAACAGCACTTTTACTGATGATATAATTGTTGTGATACATTTTCCAGTTTTGAAACACTAATATTTGTGTTCTGCAAAGTCTCCTGTGTATAACAGTAGCCCCCATGTACAGGTTTTATAGCGTTTTTGAAAGTTACAGGGTCAAATATATGGGTCAAATATTTTTACATCGAAAATGGCCAGGTTGGTTACGTTGCCTTTGAGAGCGTATGGTAGCCCAGGGATGAGAATTACCCCCATGATGGCATACCATTTGCAAAAGAAGACAACCCAAGGTGTTGCAAATGTGGTATGTCCAGTCTTTTTAGTAACCACTTAGTCACAAACACTGGCCAAAATTAGCGTTCAATTTAGTTTTTTACTTTTTTCACACATAAACAAATATGAACGCTAACTTTGGCCAGTGTTTGCGACTAAGTGGCTACTAAAAAAGTCTGGACAGTAAATGAGAGAGCGGAAAATTACAGGTAAACACAAACACCACAAAAGTGTAAAAAGATGCCTGGTCGCAAATGTACAACATCACAAAAACAGTCCAGTCCTTAAGGGGTTAAAAAAATAAAATAAAAAAATCGGAAGTTGAATGACATTCAATTATGCACCTGAGGAAGACGAGATTGGACTCGTCGAAACGCGCTGTGCTCCTGAATGTCACTATCCAGCATTCCAGTCACTTTGATGTGAGATTCTACTTGTTTTTTGTATAAATAAATGTGTATTATTTTATCTAACTGGTGTTGTTTTGATATATGTCCTGCCTCTGAGCTCTGAATCCTGAAGCTTATGTGAATCCACTGGATTATTGAAGGCTGGGATCCTATGCACTAGCAAACTATATTACTTGAGCCAGTTCTCTATAACAGGCTCATTTAAATGTGAGTTGGATATCAAATGATTACTCAGACCAATAAGGAAGGCGTTGCAATACTGCACTATGAAGGTTTTTCTTTCTTTCTTTTTTTTTTTGAGTTTTTCTTTATTTTTATCTAGGAATATCCATATCCATCATTGTACCAGGTTATATATACTTTACCTTCCTTACACCTCACACTGGTGTTGTGCATGTTATAAAGATTACTATATATATAGATAAGAATTGTATATAAGGTTCTTCTTTTGCGCTGCACACTTTTTTTTTATTCTGTTACCTCTGTATTTCAGTGGTATTGATGTGATTGAACCCCACGACTGTGTACTAGCAGCACCTCAATAGCGCCTATTGCATTTCACAACCTTCTATTCTCTATCGTAAGTGAGAGTATTTCACTTTACTTTTGTTCGCAACTCAACCAATGGTAGAGTCTGATGAACATATTTCACCAAACCTCCATAATATCTGCCCGTTTTATATTCCTAGGCAATATCACAATCGAATATCTTATCATTTATACAATGCAATATGTTCATTGATATCAGCCTCCTTTCCTTATTAGATACTTTGTGTGCCTCTTAAAGAGCAACTATTGGGACCACTGTGTTACATCAGGCATTAAACCAGACAAAGCTGGATAGCTGCCAAATTTGTCTAATAGCTCTACCACTGTAGTGAATACGTATCTGCTTCAATTATGTCAATTATGATATAGATATCATTGCACTACTTATACAAACGGGGAATGATTAGCCCCTTTATCATAGCCATTTAAATCGGTACATATTGTATATACTTATTTTCATTTATATTTATTATTTGTGTTTTTTCACTGGTTTTTCCTCGTTATTTTCACTTAGACCACCTGTATATAGAGTGTTATGTGTTCTCTGTCCAACTTGGACTTTTTAAACTACCTAATACATACTTGTTTTTAGATATATTTCGATTAATTGTTACCCTCTCCACTTCTTTTTCTTTTCTTCGCATTTTACCTTTACTTCAATCTCTAATATTTGCCAAGTACTTGCCTTTTCTTTTCCATGTTTTCTAAGGTAATTATATATAGATCTAATGTGTCCATCAACAAAATTAATTGATCATCTGTTTATCACTTTTTATGCTAATGAATGTTGTAATTTCACATTGATTATTATGTGTGTATAAAAATGTTTTCTTGTCACTGTGGTGTTAGCTTGATAAAGACCTGTTGTCAGGTTGAAATGTTGCAATAAACTGCATTGAAGAAATCAGTGAGTGCCTGAGACTTTTTTTTTTTACATTTATACAGTTCCTATTTTTGGCATACATTTGTAATAGGTCAATTCAGTATACCTGTTTGGTACCAATAATGCAATGTTATTGAAATACGTGACATTTATATTCTATATTCCAAATGGGGCATTCCAAGATATTAATGTAACATTTATGTTTCAGTTGGTGTTATTACATCTAGTGGTCTCATTGTTAATACAAAATAAATTGGGTCCAGGCACTCAGGATTGCGGCAGAAAGGCAGGTATAAGGGAACAAAAAAATGCAAGGTTTTCGGCCTACACAGAGGCCTTTATCAAACTTGATAAAGGCCTCTGTGTAGGCTGAAACATTGCACTTTTTTGTTCCAATAAACCTGCCTTTCTGCCGCAATCCTGAGTGCCTTGAGCCAATTTATTTTATCTATTAAACTGGGTTTTGCCAACCCTGGCCCTTATGAGCACCTGGATTCCCAAGTGTGAGTGCGGTATCCTCAGTTTGTGAATTACTACAATCATTGTTAATACAAGTCATCATGCAACTCACCACTAAGGTTGGTTACTGGCTTGCTATGGAGGCTTGGCATTACTTGTGAAGCACATACCAAAAGAGTTGTGGTGGGGAAAAAGTATGGCTTCAATGTATTAACTATCCACTTAATTCAGGTGGAAGGTCTTTTCATCCCCCCCTTTTTTTTTTTTTGTCAATCTGATTTTTATTAAAGGCATAAAGTATGGGATACAGAAGAAAAATCGGGGGAAACGTTTAAGTGATTTACAGCACAGGGTTGGTACGACAATACGCAAAATTAGAGTACATTTCCAAATTTTCAATGCCTCATTTTTTTTTTTTTTATATGTAGTGTAGTTAAACTCCAGTTTGAGAATACAAGCTATGGATCAAAGGATCCGGGTTGGTAACTCGCTAGATCATGTTAGTCAGGTGTCAGGAGACACATGGGTGAGAAAAACATTGGTTACTTATGCTAGGTATATGTTAACTTCGATATGCAAACAGGTCTGGCTAGTTCAGCGTCAGTAGTGCTGGTCGGGTTTGTTAAGCTATGAACTGGTTATGGTCTATGGGTGTCTGAGTGAGGTACACGATTTAAGAGTTAGAGTACATAGGCTACAGCAACGATCATAAAATTACTCGCTGAACGTAGACAAGCTAGGTCGAGTAAATAAAATAAAATAAAACATTGCTATCCATCAAGAGTGTCATCTATACTGAAGCTAAGTTACGTCGTTTAAACAGCAGGACGAACAGCATCCCCCCTTTTTTACCCACCACAGGCAACCTTAGGCTAAATACAGGCTGCTCTGTAAAAAGACGGTGCGGTTGTTTCAAGGAGCACAATACAACAATACTTGAATAAAGATACGCTGCATGGTCAAGTTGCCAGAAAGAAGCCTTTACTGGGCCAAAGCCACAAACAAAAAGGGTTACAATATGCCTAGCAACACCTTGATATGCCTAACAGCTTCTGGCACATTTTAATTTGGATTGACAAGACCAAAATAGAGCTTAATGGTCACAACCATGTTCGGTCAAAGCTATGTTTGGAGAGGGGTCAACAAGGCCTATAGTGAAAATAATACCATCCCCACTGTGAAGCATGGTGGTGGCTCAATGAGGTTTTGGGGGTATGTGAGCTCTAAAGGCACTGAGAATCTTCTGAAAATTGATGGCTAGATGAATGCAGCATATTATTGGAAAATACTGCAAGACAATTTGCATTTTTCTGCACAAAGGGATGCTCTTGGACTTTTCA
Organism: Pelobates fuscus; assembly: GCF_036172605.1. Taxonomy (NCBI): domain Eukaryota; kingdom Metazoa; phylum Chordata; class Amphibia; order Anura; family Pelobatidae; genus Pelobates; species Pelobates fuscus. The sequence goes on along the minus strand of NC_086322.1, from coordinate 42,579,454 downwards.
GCATGGCAATGACCCTACGCACACATTCTTCAGTGGTTACAACAGAAAAATGTGAAATTTCTGGAATGGCCATCAGTCTCCTGACCTTAATATCATTGAGCTACTCTGGGGAGATCTCAAATGTTGTGTTCATGCAAGACAACCAAAGACTTTGCATGACCTGGAGGAATTTTGCCAAGAGAAATGGGAAGCTATACCACCTGCAAGAATTAGGGGTCTCATAGACAACTATTACAAAAGTCTTCATGCTGTCATTAATACTAAAGGGGGCAATACACATTATTAAGAACTAAGGGTATGCAGACTTTTGAACAGGGGTTATCTAATTTTTTTTTCTTTGTTGCCATGTTTTTGTTTTATGATTATGCCATTCTGTTATATGAATATGAATCCCATAAGAAATAAAATAAATGTATTTTGCCTTCTCACTCACAAATTAAATATATTATCAATTCAAAGGTTGACAAACTTTTGAGTGAATACATACATACATGGCCAGGGACAATAAGCAGAGTTATGTTAGTGGTGCACAAGGCGGTTGTGGTGTGCCGGAACCGACATTCGGGTAGGCCTGTAAAAAGAGGGCCAACCAATTTAAATGGCTTGATAAAGGGAGTGCTGGGTGGGGTGAACCAGACAGTCTCAGCCCAGAGGGAGGGGTGACCTGTGTATTTATAGCAATATCCTCTCCCACAACTACAGGCTCCACCTTTCCATTTGTGGTCAGGGACAATAAGCAGAGTCATGTTAGTGGTGCGCAAGTCGGTTGTGGTATGCCAAAACCGACATTTGGGTAGGCCTGTAAAAAGAGGGCAAAAAGTTAATAGTTTAACACTTTAATACGTGTCTACATTCCTCTATGAATACATTTTATCAGCATTTATAACCATAACTGAAAGAGAAAATTGGTTAGTGGGAGATACTCTATAACACAAAGATACTGACTGACCAATGTTATACCAAGTGGTGAAACAATTAAGCGCAATTGGTGACTTGGGAACCTAACTAGTTGCCAAGTGGCGATGAGAGGTAGTGATGTACCGAACTGTTCGCCGGCGAATAGTTCCCGGCGAACATAGCGTGTTCGCGTTCGCCGCCGCGGGAGAACACATGGGCGGTTCGATCCGCCCCCTATTCGTCATCATTGAGCAAACTTTGACCCTGTGCCTCACGGTCAGCAGACACATTCCAGCAAATTAGCAGCACACCCTCCCATCTCCCTCCCAGCTTCATTCTGAAGCTGCATGCTTAGTGAGAGGAGGGAAAGTGTAGCTGCTGCTGATTAGATAGGGAAATTGATAGCTAGGCTAGGGTATTCAGTGTCCACTACAGTTCTGAAGGACTCATCTGATCTCTGCTGTAAGAACAGCACCCCAAAAAGCCCTTTTAGGGCTAGAACATCAGTCTGCTTTTTTTTTTTGTGTGTAATGTAATTGCAGTTGCCTGCCTGCCAGCTTCTGTGTCAGGCTCAGTGGATACTGTGCCCATTTGCCCAGTGCCACCACTCATATCTGTTTTCACAATAGCTTATGCTTGACATTTAAAAAGAAAAAAATGTTTTTCACTGTAATAGATTGAATAGCAGTTAGTTGCCTGCCAGCTTCTGTGTCAGGCTCGCAGTGGATACTGTGCCCATTTGCCCAGTCAGTGCCACCACTCATATCTGGTGTCTCTATAGCGTGCTTTTACAAAGAAAAAAAGTTTTCCAGTGTAAGCTAATAGCAGTCAGTGTCCTTAAAGCGGGTGTTTCAGGGCTTCAGCGTGTGCCCTGCAGACCCCTGCCAGTGTACTTTGACAGTTGCCACTCATATCTGGTGTCTCTATAGCGTGCTTTTACAAAGAAAAAAAGTTTTCCAGTGTAAGCTAATAGCAGTCATTGTCCTTAAAGCGGGTGTTTCAGGCCTTCAGCGTGTGCCCTGCAGACCCCTGCCAGTGTACTTTGACAGTTGCCACTCATATCTGGTGTCTCTGTAGCGTGCTTTTATAAAGAAAAAAAGTTTTCCAGTGTAAGCTAATAGCAGTCAGTGTCCTTAAAGCGGGTGTGTCAGGCCTTCCTTCAGCGTGTGCCCTGCAGACCCCTGCCAGTGTAATTTGACAGTTGCCACTCATATCTGGTGTCTCTGTAGCGTGCTTTTACAAAGCAAAAAAGTTTTCCAGTGTAAGCTAATAGCAGTCAGTGTCCTTAAAGCGGGTGTTTCAGGCCTTCAGTGTGTGCCATGCAGACCCCTGCCAGTGTAATTTGACAGTTGCCACTCATATCTGGTGTCTCTATAGCGTGCTTTTACAAAGAAAAAAAGTTTTCCAGTGTAAGCTAATAGCAGTCAGTGTCCTTAAAGCGGGTGTGTCAGGCCTTCCTTCAGCGTTTGCCCTGCAGACCCCTGCCAGTGTACTTTGACAGTTGCCACTCATATCTGGTGTCTCTGTAGCGTGCTTTTAGAAAGCAAAAAAGTATTCCAGTGTAAGCTAATAGCAGTCAGTGTCCTTAAAGCGGGTGTTTCAGGCCTTCAGCATGTGCCATGCAGACCCCTGCCAGTGTAATTTGACAGTTGCCACTCATATCTGGTGTCTCTATAGTGTGCTTTTACAAAGAAAAAAAGTTTTCCAGTGTAAGCTAATAGCAGTCAGTGTCCTTAAAGCGGGTGTGTCAGGCCTTCCTTCAGCGTGTGCCCTGCAGACCCCTGTCAGTGTACTTTGACAGTTGCCACTCATATCTGGTGTCTCTGTAGCGTGCTTTTACAAAGAAAAAAAGTTTTCCAGTGTAAGCTAATAGCAGTCAGTGTCCTTAAAGCGGGTGTGTCAGGCCTTCCTTCAGCGTGTGCCCTGCAGACCCCTGCCAGTGTACTTTGACAGTTGCAACTCATATCTGGTGTCTCTGTAGCGTGCTTTTACAAAGAAAAAAAGTTTTCCAGTGTAAGCTAATAGCAGTCAGCGTCCTTAAAGCGGGTGTGTCAGGCCTTCCTTCAGCGTGTGCCCTCACGACCCCTGCCAGTGTACTTTGACAGTTGCCATTCATATCTGGTGTCTCTGTAACATGCTTTTACAAAGAAAAAAAGTTTTCCAGTGTAAGCTAATAGCAGTCAGTGTCCTTAAGGCGGGTGTGTCAGGCCTTCCTTCAGCGTGTGCCCTGCAGACCCCTGCCAGTGCACTTTGACAGTTGCCACTCATATCTGGTGTCTCTATAGCATGCTTTTACAAAGAAAAAAGGTTTTCCAGTGTAAGCTAATAGCAGTCAGTGTCCTTAAAGCGGGTGTGTCAGGCCTTCCTTCAGCGTTTGCCCTGCAGACCCCTGCCAGTGTACTTTGACAGTTGCCACTCATATCTGGTGTCTCTGTAGCGTGCTTTTAGAAAGCAAAAAAGTTTTCCAGTGTAAGCTAATAGCAGTCAGTGTCCTTAAAGCGGGTGTTTCAGGCCTTCAGCGTGTGCCCTGCAGACCCCTGCCAGTGTACTTTGAAAGTTGCCACTCATATCTGGTGTCTCTGTAGCGTGCTTTTACAAAGAAAAAAAAGTTTTCCAGTGTAAGCTAATAGCAGTCAGTGTCCTTAAAGCGGGTGTGTCAGGCCTTCAGCGTGTGCTCTGCATACCTCTGCCAGTGCACATTGCCACTCATATCTGGTGTCACAATAACGTGCATTTAAAAACCAAAAAATGTTTTCACTGTTATAGATTGAATAGCAGTTAGTTGTCTTCAAGCGGGTGTGTCAGGCCTACAGCATGTACTCTGCCATTGCACATTGCCACTCATATCTGGTCTCACAGTAGCTTGCACGCATAGTACCACTAATCCCCCAAAAAATGACAGGCAGAGGCAGGCCACCCCGCAGGGGCCATCGTGGTCGTGGCCCTAGAATAATGCCCAGTTTTCAGAGGCCACGTACCCTGAACTTGAAAAGTTCTGAGGACATAGTTGACTGGCTAACACAGGACACCCGATCTTCTACAGCTTCCGCTCGGAACCTTGACGCACTATCCTCCTCCAGCTTAACTTCAGGCACCTCTCAAGATACCACTCACCTGCCGCCACCACCAAAACTAGCACCACAGCCGCTTTACTTGGTATGTCAGAGGAGTTATTCACACATCCGTTTGAAGAAATGAGTGATGCGCAACCATTATTGCCAAAGGATGTAGATAACAGGGATATGTCTCAGGCAGGCAGCATTACACACATGGACGTATGGTGTGATGATGATGATGTTGTATCCGCTGCTGCTTCCTTTTCTGAGTTGTCAGATACAAGTGAAGCGGTTGATGATGACGATGCGTCCATGGATGTCACGTGGGTGGCCGCTCGGCAAGAAGAAGAACAGGGTGAAAGTTCAGATGGGGAGACAGAGAGGATGAGGAGACGAGTTGGAAGCAGGGGGAAGTCGTCGCAAGGAGCTAGTGGCACAGTCAGACAGCATGCATCGGCACCCAACAGCACCCATGCATGGCACATGTGTGTAATCTGATTGTACAACGCTTTGTGCATAAGTACACAGGCTTACAGGACATCCTGAAGCAGGCCAGGAAGGTGTGTGGCCATTTCAGGTGTTACTACACGGCCATGGCTCACTTTGCCGATATCCAGCAGCAAAACAACATGCCAGTGAGGCGCTTGATTTGCGACAGCCCGACACGTTGGAATTCAACATTCCTAATGTTCGAGCGCCTGCTCCAACAAGAAAAAGCTGTTAATGAATATTTGTATGACCGGGGTGCTAGGACAGCCTCTGGGGATCTGGGAATTTTTTTGCCACGTTACTGGACGCTCATGCGCAATGCCTGTAGGCTCATGCGTCCTTTTGAGGAGGTGACAAACCTAGTCAGTCGCACCGAAGGCACCATCAGTGACATCATACCATTTGTTTTCTTCCTGGAGCTTGCCCTGCGAAGAGTGCTGGATCAGGCCGTAGATGAGCGTAAAGAGGAAGAGGAAGAGTTGTGGTCACCATCACCACCAGAAACAGCCTTATCAGCATTGCTTGCTGGACCTGCGGCAACACTGGAAGAGGATTGTGAGGAAGAGGAGTCAGAGGAGGAATTTGGCTTTGAGGAGGAGGAGGAAGACCAACCACAACAGGCATCCCAGGGTGCTCGTTGTCACCTATCTGGTACCCGTGGTGTTGTACGTGGCTAGGGGGAAGAACATACCTTCATTGACATTAGTGAGGAGGAGGAATGGAAAATGAGTAGCTCGGCATCCAACCTTGTGCAAATGCGGTCTTTCATGCTGTCGTGCCTGTTGAGGGACCCTCGTATAAAAAGGCTGAAGGAGAACGACCTGTGCTGGGTGTCCACGCTACTAGACCCCCAGTCTCTATTCTGCTATTTGTCAGTGTGTATCAGGGGCTTTGAGGACGGGGAACTTTCTCTATTCTGCTCTGTGTCAGTGTGTATCAGGGGCTTTGAGGACAGGTGTCAATCCATACCTGCCAAGTGACCCTATGTAGGGGGAACAGTCTCTTTTCTGCTCTTTGTCAGTGTGTATCAGGAGTTTGAGGACGGGGAACAGTCTCTATTCTGCTCTGTGTCAGTGTGTATCAGGGGCTTTGAGGACAGGTGTCAATCCATACCTGCCAAGTGACCCTATGTAGGGGGAACAGTCTCTATTCTACTCTGTGTGAGGAGGAGGAACAGAAAATGAGTAGCTCGGCATCCAACCTTGTGCAAATGGGGTCTTTCATGCTGTCGTGCCTGTTGAGGGACCCTCGTATAAAAAGGCTAAAAACGACCTGTGCTGGGTGTCCACGCTACTAGACCCCTGGTATAAGCAGACAGTGGCGGAAATGTTATCGAATTACAAGTCGGAAAGGATGCAGCATTTGCAAAATAAATTAAAAAGTATGCTTTACACAGCGTATAAGAGTGATGTCACAGCACAACGGGAATCTAACAGGGGAAGAGGTGAAAGTCATCCTCCTCCTCCCACGACCACGCCATATCTGCCAAGTGACCCTATGTAGGGGTAACAGTCTCTATTCTGCTCTGTGTCAGTGTGTATCATGGTCTCTGAGGACGGGGTACAGTCTCTATTCTGCTCTGTGTCAGTGTGTATCAGGGGCTTTGAGGACAGGTGTCAATCCATACCTGCCAAGTGACCCTATGTAGGGAGAACAGTCTCTATTCTGCTCTTTGTCAGTGTGTATCAGTGGCTTTGAGGACGGGGAACAGTCTCTATTCTGCTCTGTGTCAGTGTGTATCAGGGGCTTTGAGGACAGGTGTCAATCCATATCTGCCAAGTGACCCTATGTAGGGGGAACAGTCCCTATTCTGCTCTGTGTCAGTGTGTATCATGGTCTCTGAGGACGGGGAACAGTCTCTATTCTGCTCTGTGTCAGTGTGTATCAGGGGCTTTGAGGACAGGTGTCAATCCATACCTGCCAAGTGACCCTATGTAAGGGGAACAGTCCCTATTCTGCTCTGTGTCAGTGTGTATCAGGGTCTCTGAGGACAGGTGTCAATCCATATGTCAAGGTGTCAATCCATATGTCAAGGTGTCAATATGTCATATGTCAGGTGTCAATCCATATCCATTGCGATTTAGGAATGTTAGGTGATTTCTGCCCTTTATGGATTAAAACCAGACTCTGCATCAACTGTGTAATTTTCCATGGGAGTTTTGCCATGGATCCCCCTCCGGCATGCCACAGTCAAGGTGTTAGTCCCCTTGAAACAACTTTTCCATCACTTTTGTGGCCAGAAACAGTCCCTGTGGGTTTTAAAATTCGCCTGCCCATTGAAGTCAATGGCGGTTCGCGAACGTTTGCGGAAATTCCCGTTCGCCGTTCGCGAACCGAAAATTTCGTGTTCACGACATCACTAATGAGAGGCTCTACCTATGATTTGGCCCGTTGGGTATGTTTGCTTCTGAGCGTTGTGACAGGGTGTTGGCCTCTCGATGAGGATTAAAGAGCTTCAAAATAAGTTGGCTGTGACAGGTGAGGCCCTAACTGCTTTGCCAATAAGGCGGAGATGCGAGACAGTAACTATGTTTTGGCCTGAGGGACGAATACCTCCATAGTTGAGGATGGGAGTTGGCCTCGCAGGTCCGCTATATAATGGCACAAGAAGCCAAATACTACTTATGGCCACTTAGGGTAACCTAACAGCCAGTACAAGCTAAAGATAAGTTTTGTTGAGCGAGTGGTTATTTTAAGAATAGAGGTAGTATCGTAAAGCGAGTCACTTACGTGGTGACTTAAAAAATGTAAAAGCAAAGAATAAATGTGGCATGATAAGATATACACCTGGCAGATAAATGAAAGCTATGCTAGAAATTGAGGGTAAGAATAGGTGAATGGAAAGTGGAGGGCAAAAGAAAAGGTTTACCGAGATCCAAAACCAAAATCCACAAGAGAAAGAGAGACCCAAGAACTTAGTGTTCATAATTCAGAACTACAACACCAATGAAAATGCAACAGTTTGCCAGTAAGGTAAGTGCATGAAGCCCAGAACCCAAAAATACTCTATTAATATCTGTTACCAAACTAACAAAGGAAATTGAACAGTGTGATAAATGCTCAGTTGACTATACCCCCAGATACGCAGTGGTCGACTTTACTTTATGATATAGGTCATGAAAGAGTTGGCCAGAATAATTTAACAACAAGACCCCTGTGAAGTATATGTCAGGAGGTGAGGGTGCGGTTCCCAAATTATGAAGTTGAGGATAACCATCCGCAAGTGGCATAGTGACACAAAGGCATATTATAAACATAACAGTGCAGAGAAGTGGAGTAACTGAAAATTAACAGTTTTCATCAAAAGCCCCGACCCGACACCTGTTTGTACCGAATTTAGGCATGAGTTCCCTCTGCACATCCTTCCACTAGAAGGACCTGAAGTGTGTATAAGAAAGAACACCCTGAAAAACCCCAACCATCACATTAATCAAATCCCATAGCATACTGCAGAAAGTGAAATACCAGAACTAGCAAGTGCCTTAAGGTGGAGATACTAAACACACACAGGTTCTCGGGTGTGTGCCGAGAGAGGGAAAAGATTTGCGTGGGCCTAACGAGGCCATGTGTAATATTGGAATTTAGTATGAAAGGTTGTATTTCTTTTACCCTCGTATATTAGAAAATTGACGTATGTAATTTCCAAAATGAGGGGGCGAAATTGACGTATGTAATTGCCAAAATGTGGGGCCGAAATAGACGTATGTAACTGCCCAAACGAGGGGCTGGAATTGCCATAGTGCCCGTAGAGGGCCATGTGTAAACGTATGGAGTGAAAGCTTAGTGAGGGCCATGTGTAGAGGTATTGTAGTGGAAGGCAGAGTAGTCAATGTTAGTCCTGAGCTGCTGGATGGAGAAATAGGGCTGGACGAGGGATATGGATGTATGGAACGAACAAAAGAAGGATAAGCATTTCAAAGTGCAGGTGTTGTGAAATGGCCAATAGTGAATACCTAGCTTTTGTTTTTTTTTGGTCCAGTCCATTTGTAAAAGTAGAATTATTAGTTAGGCTAGAAGGATGGTAACTTGGCATGCAGTGGAGGCCAACTATAAGGCCCATGCCAAAGGATGACAAGTATACAACCAACAACATAGATTATATGGTGTCTCAATGTAGTTGACTTGAGACATAACATTTCTAATACTGCGCAAGAACAAAGTGACAGTATGTGAAGTAAGGATACAATGCATAGAATAAGGGATTAACATACCATGGAGTTTTACAGGCAGAATAAGGGCTGTATAGATCTTGCGAGTATAAGTGGTGTAATGAAATGTTGTAAGAAAGAGTGGTGTATACATATAACCCCCATGCAGCAAAAGGTACTTATGCATTTCGTTCATATTGGGCTGCCCACATATGGGAATGAAATGAAGGCCCAGTACGGCTGCGTGTGAAGGCCTTGGACCTGAAACAAGACCAATATAGCATTTACTCACAACCTTGCTATCTGTAAGCAGTTTCAATATGAGTTCTATGAAGGATATAATAAACTTGTCTAAATAGATATAGGTGAACCGAAATGCTTAATGTGAAGTCAAGATAGTGTACATAATGGAAGGATTACAACTATCCCATGAGAATGGCCAAATGAGGGTTTTAAGCATTGATGTGTTGTCAATAACATGTAGAATAATGGGGTAGTATGCAAACCTTGTAAGACCGATGTAATGCAAATGAAATGCCTAAATTAGGTTTTGAATTAGGACATGGCATGTAGCCCACTGTGGGGCATATGACCGCACATTGTAAAGGCCTAGTGAAGGCCATGTGTAAGAAATTTCTTTCCTCATCAACATGTATAGGCCCGAATTTGGACAGTTGCAACACCTTGCCACATAAATACCAAATAATGTAGGCCTAGAGTGCATGAATACACGAAGGGAAGACAAAGAACACATAAAAAGAAGGGTGACAACCGAATTACATGATAAAAGTCAATATGGCCAAATACAGTAAGTAAAAGCATGAACCTAATTGAGGTATCACTGTAATGCTATGTACTATTGAAATAGGCTGTTTGCATTAGCGGTAAAATTTGCCATATCTGAATTAACAAACTTACAGTTTGTAGAGAAAAAAATAAAATAAAATGTGCAAACCGTAACAGCCACGGCTGGGCCAGACACAGCGGTGCCCCATGAGCTTCTAAGGTGGAGGCTGTTGTTTACTAGAGTGAGGTAAAATGAAAACTTGCATGGGCCGCACTAGGCCAAGACCAGCTTGTTTGGAGTTTAGGCAGTTTGTGTTGATGACCTTTGAACTGGAAGTAGATGGTTCTGTACTGAACCAGACAGTCTCAGCCCAGAGGGAGGGGTGACCTGTGTATTTATAGCAATATCCCCTCCCACAACTACAGGCTCCGCCTTTCCATATACGTATATATAATATGAGTACTTATATTGAATTAATAAAATTAATAAAGTGTTTTCAAACTTATATTAGACTTTGAAAAACGTTCTAACAGGCATTAAGGGGACTGTCTGACATTCCAGGCAGAGCTGCAGATAGCCATTTCAGCCATGTGATCGCAAGGACCCCGAGTTCTCATAGAAACATATAATGTGACTGCAGATACGAACTGTTTAGCCCATCTAGTCTTCACAATTGTCTAAATACTTTCTTTAGTCTCTGGCCTTATCTTAAGTCTAGGTTAGCCTTATTCAAGGCCCAGAAGGGCAGAGATCTGCTGCAGGATTGTGACCACCAGCGGGAAATTGGTGGGGACCGGGTAAGGAAATAAGCCGCAGGGGACGTTCTCTCCAAGCCTGCAATATTTAGGATCGGACCCTTAAGAACGGAATAGTTACTCTGTGAGGCCATAAGCTTTCCTAAAGAGATGGATTTTAAGGCACTTCTTAAACGATTGAAAACTAGGGGGAAGGGAGCTGCCTGCTAGAAGTCCTGTAAGCGTGAGTTGGCCATACGGATGCGAGCAGCAGACAGGAGAAGCTCACAGGCAGAGCAGAGAGACTGAGAAGGGGCATACCTATGGATCTGTGAAGAGATATAAGAGGGGCTAGAACTGTTCAGTGCTTTATACGAATGGGTTAGAACTTTAAAATGACTCCTATAGGATACAGGACTGTAAGGACTGACAGAGGGGTAAAGTGTGAGAGGACCGACGAGAGAGGAAAATCAGTCTGGTGGCAGCATTCATTACAGACTGTATCGGGGCAATAGGGCTTTTGGGAAGACCAACTAGGAGAGGGTTACAATATTCCATGCGGGAAGTTACTAGAGCATGGACAAGTTCCTTGGTAGCATCTTGCTAAGAAAGGGACTGATGCGGGCTATGTTTTTAAAAAGGAATCTACAGGATTTGGCAACATACCGGATGTGAGGCTCAAAGGTGAGGCCAGAATCAAGTATGACGCCAAGACAGCGCGCTTGCAAGGATGGACTTATGTGGATACCACTTACTTGAAGGGAGAGTGAAAGAGGAGGATCAGTATTAGGAGGAGGAAAAACAAGCAGCTCAGTTTTAGAGAGAGAGTTTCAGAAAGCGGGAGGGCATCCAGTCAGAAATGGAGAAAGGCAAGCAGTGACACGTTGCAGGGCGGCAGGGGAGAGGTCCGGGGAGGAGAGATATATCTGGGTGTCATCAGCGTACTGATGGTAGTGAAATCCAAATGAGTTTGCCAAGAGAAGCAGTATCCGTATCATTATACAAAGCGGCATGTTTAAAATCAGTGTAGGAATACAAATTAATTTTATACAGAGCTGAATGTTTATTATAGTGTACAGATACTCTGTATTATTATACACAGGCCATGTTTATTATCAGTGTATATATACTCTGTATTATTATGTTTAGCAGAATGTTTGTTGTGGCAAAATTGGTATATTTATTAGTTATTATCTCAGTTGCATTGTATGCCCTAAGAAACATTCCAAAGAATTAACGCAAATTCAACATGTGTTTTACAGACACTAGATTTGGTTGTACAAATCTTTGTTTGAAGTATACAACTAGCTTAGTCCATTTGGTTGTACAAATCTTTGTTTGAAGTATACAACTAGCTTAGTCCACTGACAATACGCTTCAGCGAAGAGACAAGACACGCTTGTTACTGGCAGATTTGTAGAATCCACTTTATTTCTGAGCTCCCAGCTCTTAGAAGACAACTGCACACACAGGAAATGCATTTACAAAATATTTTTTTACCAATGAAAATACAAACTGGGATGGGATACCAGGGTTCTGATTGAGGAATGTAAATTAGATTGAGCTAATTATCACCAGGTAATCACTAGCCTTTCTCTAGGAATATCCAGGGATATTGTGTCATGGGACAAGAACACAGGATACCTGGTGATAATTAGCACAATCTAATTTACATTCCTCAATCAGAATCCCATCCCAGTTTGTATTTTCATTGGTAAAAAAATATTTTGTAAATGCATTTCCTGTGTGTGCAGTTGTCTTCTAAGAGCTGGGAGCTCAGAAATAAAGTGGATTCTACAAATCTGCCAGTAACAAGCGTGTCTTGTCTCTTCGCTGAAGCGTATTATCAGTGGACTAAGCTAGTTAGTATACTTGGTTAGAGCCAGAACATAAAAGCACAGTATTTCCTGGGTTGCCAGTGAGTCCACTACTAGGCAAATGTAACGTTGGGGCTTAGTTGAACCGTTAGCTTTGCAGGTTAGGCAAAGAAATCCATGGACTATAGCAGGCTAGAGATGTCAGGGCCATATCGTCCCATTTACTATCTGTGTAGACTCAGTATTATTATAAAGAGGGGCATGTTTGCATGTTCATTATCAGCGTTTAAATACTCAGTTTTATTATTTTATAGAGCGGCATGTTTATTATCAGCATATAGATACTCAAAATCGTCATACAGAGACATGTTTATCATCAATGTATAGATAGTATTATTATCCAGAGGGACATGTCTCTTATCAGCATGTAGATACTCAGTATTATTATACAGAGCGGTATGTTTCTTATCAGCGTATATATATATATATATATATATATATATATATATATATATATATACTCATTATCATTATACAGAGTGGCGTGCTTATTATCTGTGTACATATAGTATTATTATACAGAACAGAGTTTTGGATATCAGCGTATAGAGACTTAGTAGCTTTATACAGAGTGGCATGTTTATTATCAGTGTATAAATATTCAGTATCCTTATATAGAACAACATGTTTATTGTCAGTGTATAAATACTCTGTTCATTATACAGAGCTGCATGTTTATTAATAGCATATCAATTATCTATATATTTATACAAAGTGGAATATTTATTACCAGTGTATAGGTACTTAGTATCATTTTAAAGCAAACACAGTACATTATCAGTGTATAGATAATATGGTGTATACTTGTAGTATATCAAATTCCCCTACTCCTAAACATTCCCTAAAATCTGATGGAGGCTGAGAGCATGTCAATGATAAGCCATCTGCTGTACTGGGGACTCAACACCAAGGTCCTGGAAGGTACATAAAGCGTGTTCATTTTTAATGTTATTCCCCTAGTGACACAAATCACAAAATAAAAACGAACCCCCTACATTTAACCCTAATTTGAACCTTAACATTAACCCTAAATATCCTATGTTCCTGTGCTTAGTGAATGCACTAACTATAATTTATGTGTAAACTAGCTTTACCTTACCTTCCAGGACCTTACAGTGGAGATGTTCCCAGTACAGCTGATGGCAGCATGTGCAGAACAATGGCCAGCTGGACAGTTTGTCCCTAACCAGCTCCTGTAGTAAGTGTGCAAGGTATGCTGGGATGGCAACACCTCCAGATTTGCTCGTTGCAGCATGTGTATGGAGCTCAGCCATATTGGGTGGTGTCTACAGCAAAGTGATTGAACGTGTTTAATATCTGACTTGTGATCAATAAACCCTGGCTGATTAATAGACTGCATTATGTTATTGTAAGTCAGCTATCATCAAATACAACAGGTATGTTTTATCATTATACCAAGATTATTAGCCCATAGATACTCAGTATTACTATTCAGGGTGGTATCATTATACAGAGCAACATGTTTATTATCATGGTATAAATAATATTATACAGAGCGGAGTGTTTATTATCAGTGTATATATACTCCGTATCTTCATATAGAGTGGCATGTTTATTATCTGCTTATAGATACTTAATTATTATACAGAGTGAAATGTTTATTATCAGTGCATAGATACTCTGTAATATTATATAGAGAGGCATGCTAGTGTATAGATACTGAGAATTAATTTACAGAGTGGTATTTTTATTATCAGTGTCTGAATACTCATTATTATTATTATTATTATTATTATTATTATTATTATTATTATTATTATTCAGAGCGGCATGTTTCTTATCAGCGTATAGTATGTTTATTATCAGTGTCTGGATAGTCATTATTATTATTATTATTATTATTATACAGTGCGGCATGTTTGATATGGAAAATTGTTTCATACTTACCGTAACTTTAATTTCTTGATCATTCTGAATGGCAGCATTTACTCATGGGTTAGCTGCTTCTATGTATAATGATCAGGAAAAGAAAATTCCGTTAAGCATGAAAAGATTTTTCATATTCCTAATCATACATGGCAACATTTACTTATGGGTAATACCCAAGCAGCATACATAGTGGGAGGGACAGAGTTCAAATGCAACTAATGGTTATGAAACCAAATTTGAGCTGCTTTGGTGTGTACGCATTTACAGGGACACTGTAGGCACCCAGACCACTTCAGCCCATTGAAGTGGTCTGGGTGCCAACTTCCATGACTCTTAAAGGAACACTATAGTCACCTAAATTACTTTAGCTAAATAAAGCAGGTTTAGTGTATAAATCATTCCCCTGCAATTTCACTGCTCAATTCAGTCATTTAGGAGTTAAATCACTTTGTTTCTGTTTATGCAGCCCTTGCCACACCTCCCCTGGTTATGATTGACAGAGCCTGCATGAAAAAAAAAAAACTGGTTTCACTTTCAAACAGATGTAATTTACCTTAAGACTGCAGGACGTTCTATGCCGTCCCTATTTGGGCGGCTCTAAACGCCGCAGGACGGCATAGAACGTCCTGGGCTGTCTTGCCTCCCACGTGGCCGGCGGCACATGGCCTGGGGACCGCGGTCTGCAGCTTCCGATCGCAGTGACAGGCTGTCACTGAGATCGGTATTTACCATGTGTCAGCCGATTTTAAAATCGGCTGACACATGGAGCCGCGGCATTTTCACTCTGCAGATCGCGGTTGGGGGACATGCCTGGCCCCCCAGGCAGTCCCCCTGCGGTCAGTGACCGCGATCTGCAGAGTATGATCGCAGTGAGAGGCTGTCTCTGCGATCTGAATGCAGAGACAGCCTCTCCCTGCGATCTGATCGCAGTGACAGCTTGTCACTGTGATCAGAGTTACTATGTAACTACAGGCAGGTGGGGCGCATGCCTGGCCACCCAGGCACTCCCCCTTTGGCCAATTACCGTGATCTGCAGGAGGTGATCACAGTGACAGCCAGTCACTGTGATCACTGATCCTGTGTGTCAGCCAGTGTATATATAAAGGTGAAAATCAGGAGCACTCGCTTGGATTTTTCAACCGTGAATAAACTGTTTAATCACAACTTTAACATCAACGTTTCGACCCTTCAGGGTCTTTATCAAGATAGTGATAATGCACATGAAATACAAATATATACACCATCATAATTGGTTAACTTACCCCACCTGTGTGAAGTGATTCCGGAAGTGAGACTAGCCGGACGGAGTGTGCATGTAGAAATGAGAACGTCCGCATCATGACGTTCGTGCGTGCGTGATGACGTGTATGCGTGCGTACGTGATGACGTGCGTGCGGCAAAACGTGCCCCCCCGCATCCTGACGTCATCACGGGTAAAATATAACAAAACCATGGTAACCACACAATCCCCGTGTAGCTAAACCGTTCAAGGAGGAACATACTATTGAAAAACTGTAACCAGTACATGAGGGAAAGAGGCATGCAAGAGCCACATTGTAAAGTGAAGTCAGAGGTTGTACCTAGACATGCAAACCGAAATTAGTGTGGACATAAAGTGAAAGTGTATGATGTATTAAAAATAAGCACAACATCTGCAGAATAAATCCTAAAAACATGACAAATAAACCAAAGTAAAAACATACAATGCAAAAAATAGCAGTCAGATCGAATAGAACATGTGTGTGAATGTGAGGGTAAGATAAGTGTGGAAAGTCTGAATAAGATATGTGTGTAAATGTGAGCGTGAAATCTGATGTATGTAAAAGAAGTGAGTAAGTAAGTACTATATGAAGAGTGAGAAAATCTGTACCGAAACAAAGAACAGAAGACAAAAACAGAAACGAAAAAAACCAAGGAAAAAGACAGAAAAAAGAGAAGAGAGAAAATGAAAATACACCCATACCCACAAGAAATTTGTAAATGCAGAGTGACATCATAAGACAACGTAAGAATATTAGCATCTCCAGAATGAGTAGCCCGTAGCCATAGACACATGGCCAACCTCACTATAAATCTCATCTACCTAAACAACTGGTTAGATCATGCTAACCCCCTAAAATAGGGGATAACCAATATTAATAATAATAAAGTAACGTGTCATATATCTCTGCTGTGGCCCTCACTACCCTCATAAACCTACATACAATAGAAAAGAAGAAAAAACCAAATAAAACTAAAAATACACATAAAAATAAATATAAATAAAGATATACGACAGGACATGGCCGATAACAATATATACAACAAAATATATACATCCTAATTATTAACGTATATTCAGCCTCGGGTCAACGCCCCATGGCCATAGCAATAAACTTGTCTAACTCTGAACTGCAAACCAATATCTCATAGCGATAAGCAATAAATCAACTGATCTCAATCTACACCAATAAAAACATTGATAACCTAGCGAGTTTCCAAAAATGAAGAAAATGAGATATATTCATTAAGTCCCCTGGGTTGTAGGGTGTCCAATTGTTTAATCCAGAAGGTCTCTTTCTGGAGCAGTAATTTAGACCGGTCACCACCTCTCACAAGGGTTGGTATCACATCAATGGCAATACATTTCAAAGTGGGTAGTCTGTGATTGAATTCCAAGAAGTGCTTGGCTACCGGTTTGTCTGTTCTCCCATCTCTGTAGGCTGTCATAATTGATGACCGATGACCCCTGATTCTATCTCGAAGCGTAAGGTCCGTCTTACCCACGTAACATAGTCCACATGGGCACGAGATGAGGTATATCACGTGGTCTGTCAGACAAGAAATCTAATGCTTGATCTTATATCTAGTACCAGAGTGTGGATGTGCAAACGTAGAGCCAGTTAACATGTGTCCACACGTGACACATCCCATGCATCTAAAACACCCCATCCTAGTGGGTTTAGTAGACGTCAGATTTTCCCTTGGTAAGTCTGTCTTCATCAGTAGATCTTTGAGACTTTTATTCCTACTGTAAGCAATTCTGGGAGGATTGGAGAAGATGGTACTCAGAGTTATCAGCAGATAAAATTTCCCAACGTTTTTTAATACTCCGTGAGATATTAACGCTAGCCGAATTAAATTTCATCGGGATCGTAATTTGTGGAACATTATGTCGGGTAGTACCTTTATCAAAAATCTCTCGGGCCCGTTTGAGGGCTTTCTCCAACGTATCCTTGTAATATCCCCTTTCCAGAAATGCTCGTTGCATCATCTCAATTTGTATGTCACAATTTGTGCTATCCGAATTGTTCCTCAGTACCCTGAGGAATTGGGAGATGGGTAAAGACTTCTTTAATGCATGAGGGTGAAAACTAGTGGAGTGTAATAATGTGTTACGGTCAGATGGTTTCTTATACAGGCTGTAGCCAATTTTATCATGACATCTGTACACCTCTACGTCCAAAAATTGTATCTTATCAGTACTCCAATTAAGTGTGAGTTCCACAGGGGATTCATCGTTGTTGATCACGTCAATCATGGACTGTAATTCTTCCACTGATCCAGACCAAATAATAAAAATATCGTCCACAAACCTATGGTACGAAATCATCTGTGCACCAAACACCTCCACAATCTTGTTACGTTCAAAAATATACATGTAACAATTGGCGTAGGATGGAGATAAGATACAATTTTTGGACGTAGAGGTGTACAGATGTCATGATAAAATTGGCTACAGCCTGTATAAGAAACCATCTGACCGTAACACATTATTACACTCCACTAGTTTTCACCCTCATGCATTTAAGAAGTCTTTACCCATCTCCCAATTCCTCAGGGTACTGAGGAACAATTCGGATAGCACAAATTGTGACATACAAATTGAGATGATGCAACGAGCATTTCTGGAAAGGGGATATTACAAGGATACGTTGGAGAAAGCCCTCAAATGGGCCCGAGAGATTTTTGATAAAGGTACTACCCGACATAATGTTCCACAAATTACGATCCCAATGAAATTTAATTCGGCTAGCGTTAATATCTCACGGAGTATTAAAAAACGTTGGGAAATTTTATCTGCTGATAACTCTGAGTACCATCTTCTCCAATCCTCCCAGAATTGCTTACAGTAGGAATAAAAGTCTCAAAGATCTACTGATGAAGACAGACTTACCAAGGGAAAATCTGACGTCTACTAAACCCACTAGGATGGGGTGTTTTAGATGCATGGGATGTGTCACGTGTGGACACATGTTAACTGGCTCTACGTTTGCACATCCACACTCTGGTACTAGATATAAGATCAAGCATTATATTTCTTGTCTGACAGACCACGTGATATACCTCATCTCGTGCCCATGTGGACTATGTTACGTGGGTAAGACGGACCTTACGCTTCGAGATAGAATCAGGGGTCATCGGTCATCAATTATGACAGCCTACAGAGATGGGAGAACAGACAAACCGGTAGCCAAGCACTTCTTGGAATTCAATCACAGACTACCCACTTTGAAATGTATTGCCATTGATGTGATACCAACCCTTGTGAGAGGTGGTGACCGGTCTAAATTACTGCTCCAGAAAGAGACCTTCTGGATTAAACAATTGGACACCCTACAACCCAGGGGACTTAATGAATATATCTCATTTTCTTCATTTTTGGAAACTCGCTAGGTTATCAATGTTTTTATTGGTGTAGATTGAGATCAGTTGATTTATTGCTTATCGCTATGAGATATTGGTTTGCAGTTCAGAGTTAGACAAGTTTATTGCTATGGCCATGGGGCGTTGACCCGAGGCTGAATATACGTTAATAATTAGGATGTATATATTTTGTTGTATATATTGTTATCGGCCATGTCCTGTCGTATATCTTTATTTATATTTATTTTTATGTGTATTTTTAGTTTTATTTGGTTTTTTCTTCTTTTCTATTGTATGTAGGTTTATGAGGGTAGTGAGGGCCACAGCAGAGATATATGACACGTTACTTTATTATTATTAATATTGGTTATCCCCTATTTTAGGGGGTTAGCATGATCTAACCAGTTGTTTAGGTAGATGAGATTTATAGTGAGGTTGGCCATGTGTCTATGGCTACGGGCTACTCATTCTGGAGATGCTAATATTCTTACGTTGTCTTATGATGTCACTCTGCATTTACAAATTTCTTGTGGGTATGGGTGTATTTTCATTTTCTCTCTTCTCTTTTTTCTGTCTTTTTCCTTGGTTTTTTTCGTTTCTGTTTTTGTCTTCTGTTCTTTGTTTCGGTACAGATTTTCTCACTCTTCATATAGTACTTACTTACTCACTTCTTTTACATACATCAGATTTCACGCTCACATTTACACACATATCTTATTCAGACTTTCCACACTTATCTTACCCTCACATTCACACACATGTTCTATTCGATCTGACTGCTATTTTTTGCATTGTATGTTTTTACTTTGGTTTATTTGTCATGTTTTTAGGATTTATTCTGCAGATGTTGTGCTTATTTTTAATACATCATACACTTTCACTTTATGTCCACACTAATTTCGGTTTGCATGTCTAGGTACAACCTCTGACTTCACTTTACAATGTGGCTCTTGCATGCCTCTTTCCCTCATGTACTGGTTACAGTTTTTCAATAGTATGTTCCTCCTTGAACGGTTTAGCTACACGGGGATTGTGTGGTTACCATGGTTTTGTTATATTTTACCCGTGATGACGTCAGGATGCGGGGGGGCACGTTTTGCCGCACGCACGTCATCACGTACGCACGCATACACGTCATCACGCACGCACGAACGTCATGATGCGGACGTTCTCATTTCTACATGCACACTCCGTCCGGCTAGTCTCACTTCCGGAATCACTTCACACAGGTGGGGTAAGTTAACCAATTATGATTGTGTATATATTTGTATTTCATGTGCATTATCACTATCTTGATAAAGACCCTGAAGGGTCGAAACGTTGATGTTAAAGTTGTGATTAAACAGTTTATTCACGGTTGAAAAATCCAAGCGAGTGCTCCTGATTTTCACCTTTCTATTTACTGGCCTGGAGGCACCCTGGTAATATACCGTATATACTCGAGTATAAGCCGACCCGAATATAAGCCGAGGCCCCTAATTTTTCCCCAAAAAACTGGGAAAACTTATTGACTCGAGTATAAGACTAGGGTGGGAAATGCAGCAGCTACTGGTAAATTTCTAAATAAAATTAGATCCTAAAAAAAATATATTAATTGAATATTTATTTACAGTGTGTGTATAATGAATGCAGTGTGTGTGTGTATGAGTGCAGTGTGTGTATGAGTGCAGTGTGTGTATGAATGCAGTGTATGAATGCAGTGTGTGCAGGGCCGGTGCAAGGATATTTGCCCCCCCCTTATGTCCTGACCTCCCCTCCTCCTCCCTCAGTGGTCCTTACCTCCCCACCCCCGTGTTCCTTCACCCCCCTCCCCCAGTGGTCCTGACTCACCCCTCCCCTAGTGGTCCTTACCCTCCCCTCCCCTAGTGGTCCTTACTTCCCCCTCCCCTCCCCTAGTGGTCCTTATCCCCCCCCCCTCCCTCCCATAGTGGTCCTTATCCCCCTCCCTCCCATAGTGGTCCTTATCCCCCCCCTCCCTCCCTCCCATAGTGGTCCTTATCCCCCCTCCCTCCCATAGTGTTCCTTTTCTCCCCCCCTCCCTCCCATAGTGGTCCTTATCCCACCCCCCTCCCTCCCATAGTGGTCCTTATCCCCCCCTCCCTTCCATAGTGGTATAGTGGTCCTTATCCCCCCCCTCCCTCCCATAGTGGTCCTTATCCCCCCCCTCCCTCCCATAGTGGTCCTTATCCCCCCCCTCACTCCCATAGCGGTCCTTATACCCCCCCTCCCTCCCATAGTGGTCCTTATCCCACCCCCTCCCTCCAATAGTGGTCCTTATCCCCCCCTCCCTCCCATAGCGGTCCTTATACCCCCCCCCTCCCTCCCATAGTGGTCCTTATCCCACCCCCTCCCTCCCATAGTGCTCCTTATACCCCCCCCCCTCCCACAGTGGTCCTTATACCCCCTTTTTTTTTTATTATTATTTTTTTTATTATTATTAGTGTTGTGGACAGAAGAATTAAACCAAAATAGCTATTTACTAATGTCTATTTATTCTGTGTTCACTATGTTAAAACTGGCTGCTAGAGTAAATATTCCCTTCCCCCTTTATGGTTCAGTCATTATTTCCTCTGCAAGTTTCTTGTTACACATTCTTGTGTTAATAGGTAGCCTCCTTTGCTAACTCCTCCCCCACTTCCTTTGTGCCAATTCCACGTGCAACAAAATGGAGAATCACTGTTAAAGTAACAAAGAAACTACTCACTTCCCCTTTCTTCATGTATCCAAGCCAGAGCTGGAATATGGGGGGAAGAGCTCTGTAATGATGACATCACATCCTGTAGGGTGGGACCCTTTTTGAATGTTAACCAATTGTTGAATTGATATTGTATGTTTAAACTGTGACGTATTTTTGCTTTAAGAAGGAGACCCCCCTCTGGGGAATAAAGCATTCCTTAGTATTTCACTGATCAGAAACTTTGTCTCCGGTGTGAATTACTTCTAGGGAAAGCGTGCACGCATTCATCAATCAATTTGGAAGGTGTAGATAGACAAATAATCAAAGTTTTCTTTGATCCAAAACAATTTGGCGCTTTTCCGAACAGGGACATTAAGGGTAGTTAATTCACTTCAAAGCCGTATATACATTACAAGACGGGAGAACAAAAGGACTACCAGAGATTGGAAAAGGAGACTGATCAACTCTGGCTATGGTAAATGAGTTAATTACCTACCTATATTTTCCTTTCTTTGGATTTCGTTTATTCTCCGTGGCTTCACTACGGCTTCGTGTGAATGACGTCTTCAGACAGGTGTATATATATAGCCATATGTCCCCTTATAGAACTGTATAAACCCTGTCACTTGTCTATCTACAGCCTAACTAAATCCAGAGTTTGAGTTTTTATGTGTGAAAGTGTCTGTTTGAGAATCTGTTTTGCTTTCTTTTGATTATTTGAGGTCGGGGTGTTGAAACCTGGCGGTTGTGGCCGGATTATATTAATTGTAAATCCTGGCGTAGTTTTTATTTTGAGATCAGGGGGTGTTGAACCCTGGCGGTTTTTGGCCGGATTATATTAATTGTAAATCCTGGCGTAGTTTTTATTTTGAGATCAGGGGGTGTTGAACCCTGGCGGTTTTTGGCCGGATTATATTAATATTTTAATATTAAATCCTGGCGTTTCTCTATTGTTTTTATTTTAAGTTCGGTTTTGGGAAATACCAAACTGGCGTAATTGGTTTTAGTTTGTTGAAATAATAAAAACAACAAACAAAGAGTTAAGTTGTTGTATGTGTGCTTGAGTGTGAGTTTCTATGTGTGTATGTACTGAGTTTATTTTAAGGAGTCTATTTTCAGCTGGCATTAATTTTAAAGAATTTGTGTGCTTTGGCATATATATATTGTGCTTTTGCATGTATACTGTTTTTTTTGTTTGGTTTTTTTTGGGGGTATATGTTACTTGTTATATATTCTATCTGTGTCCTGTAGTTCTCCTATTCTATCTTTTGTCTTCAGGAGAGCTGTGCTTAGGCACTCACATGGTTAAAAACTTTGTGCTTGCAACTAACTTGTCCCCCCCCTTCCACCCCTCCCTCTTTCCTTTGACTCGCTCCTTCCTCTGAGTGAGGTTTGTCCAGTTGGAATTCCTTTGTTAGTGATATGATTGCAAGTGTATGTGTAGCTTGATGTATCCTTGATTTATGTTTGTGTCCTTACTTATTTATGTAATGTAACTCCTTGTGTTTTTGTTTGCAATGAATGTAGAGTTATTTCCTGTTCTTTTGTATTCTTTATGTTTCTGTACAGCACTCATATAGTTGAATGGGTGATATGCTTGTGAGCCTCAGTGAGGACTGTGTGTGCTGGACAAATATTCTAGTTAAGAACTTTATGTAATCACAGGGACTGATTCTAATTTCCCTGAAGCTCAGTTAAGTAATGAATTGTAATTGCTAGAGAAAAAAAAAAAAAAAAAAGTACTTTGATGGAAGTTGGTTTTATTCTTAGATATCAAGAAATGAAGGGGTTACACTAACTTGTGAAGAGGCAGAGAGAGGAGTGCAGATTCGACCCCCTCCTTTTTTTCCTTTAGGACTATAACTACTTAACTATTACAGTTATTTGTGTTTGGTGCAATAACCAACATTATTTAAACCAACATTATTTAAGATCTTGCAGATATTTGATTCCAGAGTTAAAAACCAGCACAAGAATAGTGATCTATGTGTGTTTGTTTGTTTGACTACGTTGTTAGTCTGTACTGTCTTTTTTTTGGTTTTTGTGTTTTTTTTTTTTTTTTTTTTTTTCCATTGTTTTTATGTATGTTATTTTGGTGTATGCAATTATACAGTAAACTCCATTCCTTTTTACGGAAGGAAAACCTTGTTACTTCTGGGGTTGAATTAAAATCTTTGATTAATTCATGAGAATGAGATTTTAATATCATGACCAAAATGGATTACTGTATATTGTATACTGGACATACATGTGTTTTGGATATACAGAAGACAATGGAATAGTATATGAGAATGGATGAGGCAGATTTACTACTATCCACAGCCACGCCTACTCCTAACTTAACATTACTTCAACTCTTACTATGCCCTTTTACTGTAGAATTGCCCGAATCCTAATGACCCATTCCACTTCATGGAGTGACTTGTTTAAGCCTAAGATAAATTGGCTGATTAGGCTACCTTTATTACCAATGTCCTCCACGATGAGTTAGCATCTGTGGAAAGTATCACTTCAGGTTGTCCCAAATTTTCCTCTGACTTAGATTTCAGTACATTATAAGGCCCGTACCCATCGGCTATATGTGGCCTTGTATAGCAGGCCACATGGAATCTATTTGTAGCCTGCCTGACTCCTCATTCCTGTCTAATATTGTTCTCTCCTGCATACATGTAGATGGCTCTCCTTGGAGTAGCCTGTTAACTAAGTCTTGCTTTGTAGTTACCTCTACCTGTCCAATCAATCTGCTAGGTGCAGATGTCCTTCCCCCATTTGCAGGCCTCTAACACCTTTCTGCCTGATGGCCAAATTCATATGTCTGAACCAATCTCTGCTGCTGACAAAACAGCCCTCTGCTTATTATTTCTTCTGCTCCACATAGTGAAACCTGACCAGGAGGCAAGGGTCCTAGCTAGTTGCCCCAATACCCTTACCTGAATTAGACAGGCCCTGAAGATTTGCACACCTCAATGTTTTCCCCACTCCAAGTTCCTGTGAAGTTGCTCCCAGGGGCCAGCCTGTCCCTTAAGCCATACTACCCCCTCTCTATCCTCCGCCCCGAAGCCTGTCCAAGCTCTTGCTATTCCCTAACAGGTTAAGGCTCTGGTGTCAAACGGTGCCTTGGTTCCCTGAGACTCTCCCTGCAATATCCCACTTCTCCCTGTAATAGGCTAATCCTGTGCTGGACACTGTCACCATGCAGAGATGACACTCTATTACCTGGCCACTCTTCTACCACTTCCCAGGGGGGGAAATGAGATGACACTGACTCTATTATTTTCAGCCTTCTTCCTCATTACATCTTGTGGTTCAGAAGACCTGTTCCTGTTGGAGATGAAACTCACCATAACAGATCTGTTCCAGATTTACTGTCACTACAGTGGACCAAGTATCTCACCTCAACAATGTCTGCACAAGAAGCTGAGCTATAGGCTCTCACCACAGCATGCAAGACCTCTGAAGGAACTAAGAAGATTTCTTACAGCAACTGGCACACCAGTTAAGTACAGCACGGCTAAAAAGAGCTGATGGATGCCCTACACCTTCCTGAAGAAGTGGCCGTACTGAAGATAAAGGCTCACGGAAGATTGAACTCAGAGGAAGCATGTGGCAACTATTTGGCTGGCCAAGCTGTCCAATAAGTTGTAAGTGCACTAAGGGAAGTGGACAGAAGAGTGTCTGCTGAAGAAACTCCCATATTCACCATGTAAGATCCTACCCACAGACCTCAAGATCCTGAAGGAAACACAAGCAGCTACTGACCCTGAAGAAACACAAGCTGGAAACAGAAAAGGGCAACCCTTGCAGACGGACTGTACCCCAACAATTTAAAGTTCTGCTTACCCAAGAACATATACTCAGCAGTGGTCCAGTGGGCCTACGGAGCATCATATCTGTCCAGAACCTTCATGAACTCTTTTGATCAGCAAATACTCTGAAATACTAGGAATTGCCTCTCTGACCAACGCTTACTGTAGATCTTGTGCCATTTGTACCAACAGTTACTGTAGATCTTGTGCCATTTGTGCCAAGGGCAACTCAGGAAGAATGGAGGAAAGCCCCAAGCATCTAGCCAAACTTCAGTATCTCTTCCAGAGGAGTCAAGTTGACTACACCCAGAATGCCAAAGAGTGGCTGGTTCAAATATGCATTAGTTATAGTAGACATGTTTTCAGGATGGCTAGAGGCCTACCCAGCCACCAAAGTGATAACCAAGACAACATGCTGAGTAGTGCACCTTGAAAGATACAGGGATCACCACCCCGTGGATTCATCATTCCAGAATAAAGCCTGCCTCTGCTTCATGGGAAGTAGAATTTGTTGATCTTGACAATTTTTGAAACTCCATTCTTAAAGAGCAAAGATACTTGCTGAAGAAAATATCAACAAGTGGGTGTTTTGATGGCCATAATAATGCCTGACCACCTGTCATCGATGGAAAGCCGAAAACCCTAAAAGGGGACCTCGTGAAACTAAAGAGAAACAGACGTACTCCTTACTCTGCAGCCCTCACGCCTGAGGTGCCTACGCACAGTCGAAGCTTCTTCAGAATGATCTGCTTATCATGAGTTTGTGGTGATATTAATATTGAACTTTTAAATGATCGGAGTCTGCTAGTATTAGGGTAGCATGAGACAAGATTTATAAGATTAAGAATAAGTAAATGTGCCCTAGCCAATATTATGTCCATACACATAATACATGACAATCATCAAGGTACTCTTGACATACCACATTCATGCTCCAGGACAAAAAGGAACACTCCTATAAAGGGCGGTGTTACCCACACATATATATTAATGCCATAGGGGTGTTAAGGGGGGTACCAACTGATTTTAAGGTAATAAACTAAGTTTGAATCTATTCTCCCAAGCATTACAGCTAATAAAATCTGAATTGGAAGGGAGGAGGTTCATACAATAAACAGGAGACCTTTTACTTATGGGACATGTAGGACTCACCTGAATGGGTAAGTGCCACGTACATGACTGTTAATCCCCTCAAGCCATACATTAGGACTTTAAAAGACATGGTAGTCATCCCATATTTGAGGATACTATGACTGTAGAGACAGATTTCTCTGACACTAACTTGTGACTTGAATGGATGAAATACAATGCTACTACACATAACAAGTCTACTGCTATGTCTGCGGAGGAGCGAGGCCTCACCCAGGTACTGTATCCCTGAACCTTCCTCCGGATATGAGGTATGCTTTTTAATTCTCTACACTATATGTAAACCTAAGCGGTCAGCATGCGAGTCATGGAAAATGAATACCCAATCATTACTAAAAATATTAACCTAGACGAAGGTATCACCATATATCCAGGGAACTACACTTGTTATGGTATATATGATGGGGTAGGCCAATTCTTTGGTAATTTCACTGGTAAGTACTGTGCCACATATAGCCCAATTCCAGTTGCCTTTATCCAACAACACATAAGATCCCTTGGAGATATATATTGGATTTGTGGGGATATGCAGATTAGAACCAGATTGGAAGGCGTATGGTGGGGAGAATGTGCTCTAGCTAAGGTAATTATGCCTATACACATAATCTCTGACGGACACCAAGATACCCCAGGTACGTTACACCAATACTCTAGAATAAAGAGAGATACTCCTGTAAAAGGCAGTTTTGATCCCCATATTTATATAGATACCATAGGAGTGCCAAGGGGGGTGCCAAATGAATTTAAAGCAAGAGATGAAGTGTCCGCAGGGTTTGAATCTATTTTTCCAATCATCACGGCCAATAAAAATTTAAATTGGATTAATTACATCTATTATAACCAACAACGTTTTGTAAATTATACAAGAGATGCCCTCCAGGGTTTGGCGGAACAATTACAAGCTACTTCCCAGATGACCTTCCAGAATAGACTGGCCTTAGACATGATTCTGGCAGAGAAAGGGGGAGTATGTAAAATACTCCCAGACACCATGACATGCTGTACCTATATCCCAGATAATACAGGCCCTAATGGTAAGGTAACGTTGGCAATAGAAAAGTTAAAAAGTTTATCCAACGAACTGAAAAGGAATTCTGGGGCCACAGATCCTTGGGAAAGATGGTTTGGATGGATGTCTGGATGGCAAGGTGCTCTGGCCCAAATAGGTGTTGCCATTTTAATAACGATAATCATCCTCGCTCTTCTTGTTTGTTGTGTATTACCTTGTCTTAAGAAATGCCTACAAAAGACAGTTGATCAGACAGTCGACCAGACCACCCCGACCTTCCTTCACCAAGAGATTGATGACATAGACCGTGATACACCACATACACCCTTACAGTCCCACCGCACTAAATCAATAGCTACTTCTTCTTAAGGACATTCAGGGATAGCGTCTGTCTCTACGGGCAGAAGTCTGGCGCGGAAGAAGTAGTGGACAAGCTGCTATGGGTAACCCGCACAGTGAAGCGTTCGAGGCCTGTTCAGACAGATGTGCAAAATAGCCTTTTGTTATTTTTCTATAGGGACAGTATTAGAGTTAGAGATAGTAGTTATTAGTAAAATAGCCATTTTAAGGGGGGACTGTTGTGGACAGAAGAATTAAACCAAAATAGCTATTTACTAATGTCTATTTATTCTGTGTTCACTATGTTAAAACTGGCTGCTAGAGTAAATATTCCCTTCCCCCTTTATGGTTCAGTCATTATTTCCTCTGCAAGTTTCTTGTTACACATTCTTGTGTTAATAGGTAGCCTCCTTTGCTAACTCCTCCCCCACTTCCTTTGTGCCAATTCCACGTGCAACAAAATGGAGAATCACTGTTAAAGTAACAAAGAAACTACTCACTTCCCCTTTCTTCATGTATCCAAGCCAGAGCTGGAATATGGGGGGAAGAGCTCTGTAATGATGACATCACATCCTGTAGGGTGGGACCCTTTTTGAATGTTAACCAATTGTTGAATTGATATTGTATGTTTAAACTGTGACGTATTTTTGCTTTAAGAAGGAGACCCCCCTCTGGGGAATAAAGCATTCCTTAGTATTTCACTGATCAGAAACTTTGTCTCCGGTGTGAATTACTTCTAGGGAAAGCGTGCACGCATTCATCAATCAATTTGGAAGGTGTAGATAGACAAATAATCAAAGTTTTCTTTGATCCAAAACATTAGTATTATTTTTTATTATTATTTCTTATTTTATTTATATTTGTATTTATTTTTCGTCCCCCCTCCCTGCTTGATACATGGCAGGGAGGGGGGCTCTCCTTCCCTGGTGGTCCAGTGGCAGTTCAGTGGGGGGGAGAGGGGGGCTGGCAGAGCTGTAACTTACCTGTTCTGCAGCTCCTGTCAGCTCTCTCCTCCTCTGCGCCGTCCGTGCAGCTCCTTCTATCAGCTCACACTGTAAGTCTCGCGAGAGCCGCTGCTCTCGCGAGACTTACACTGGGAGCTGACCGAGGTGCTGAACGGACGGCGCGGAGGAGGAGAGAGCTGACAGGAGCTGCAGAACAGGTAAGTTACAGCTCTGCCAGCCCCCCTCTCCCCCAGTCTGTATTATGGCAATGCAAATTGCCGCAATACAGACTCTGACTCGAGTATAAGCCGAGTTGGGGTTTTTCAGCCCAAAAAATGGGCTGAAAAACTCGGCTTCTACTCGAGTATATACGGTACATTTTTTTATATAATTTTTTTTGGGGTTGAGTGCCAGAGTCTGGTCTGATATATATATATATATATATATATATATATATACACACACATTTATACATACACTAAGTGTATTTTAATATTTATATATATTAATATCAAAATACACGAAGGATATTGATTAAATATATACATAATTATTATTGTATTTTTATATTAATATATATATATATTGATATCAAAATACACGTAGAACGAAATAATATATATATGTATATACCTATCTTGATAAAAGTCCTACGAGGACTGAAACGTTGAACCTATCACTGGCACATATGTGAATGAATTGGAATAATTTTCTACCAAGTCCTTCCGAGTGCACTCGTTTTTTGCGTTATACATCCTGACGGCCGAGGTAGCACCAAGGCAAGAACAAGACAGGTACATTGAGTGCGGAGTCCTCGATATTTTTGTATGTATATACCTAAGTATATACGTATACATCGCTATATGTATACCTATATATAAATAAAAATTATTGTAAAAAAATTATATATATATATATATATATATATATATATATATATATATATATATATTACACACACGTGTGTATATATAATAATTTTACATATATAGTTATGTAATAATTTTACATAATTAGGTCCTTTTATTAATTACAATTTGCGGGACCTGCCTAACAACCCAGGCCGAAAGTATAGGGAATTTAATTTGCTAACACTATATTTAACCCTATAACTTTCCAAGACACTATAAAACCTGTACATGGGGGGGTACTGTTTTACTCGGGAGACATCGCTGAACACAAATATTTGTGTTTCAAAACCGTAAAATGTATTACAACAATGATATCGTCAGGGAAAGTGAATTTTTTTGCATTTTTCGCACACAAACGGCACTTACACTGACGATATTTTTGCTCTAATACTTTTTATTGTTTTGAAACACAAATATTTGTGTTCAGCAAAGTCTCCTGGGTATAACAGTACCCCTCATGTACAGGTTTTATGGTGTTTTCAAAAGTTACAGAGTCAAATATAAGGCTTGCGTTTCAGTTTTTTCACAATGAAATTCGCCAGATTGGTTACATTGGCTTTGAGACCGTATAGTAGCCCAGAAATAAGAATTACCTCCATAATGGCATACCATTTCCAAAAGTAGACAACCCATGGTATTGGGGTAAATGGGGTATGTTCAATCTTTTTTAGTAGCCACGTAGTCACAAACACTGGCCAAAATTGGCTTTCAAATTAGTTTTTTGCATTTTTCACACACAAACAAATATTAACGTTAACTTTGGCTAGTGTTTGTGACCAAGTGGCTACTAAAAAAGACTGGACATACCCCATTTGCAATACCTTGGGTTGTCTACTTTTGCAAATGGTATGCCATCATGGGGGTAATTCTTATTCTTGGGCTACCATACCGTCTCAAAGGCAACGTAACCAAACTGGCAAATTTCAATGTGAAAAAACTAAAAAGTGTAACATGCTATATTTGACCCTGTAACTTCCCAAAACACCATAAGACCTGTACATAGGGGGTACTGTTTTACACGTGAGACATCGCTGAATACAAATATGTGTATTTAATTGCAGTAAAAGCAAACAGTATTATGACATTCACAGTTAGAATGTCACATAGAACTAAGAAAATTTAAAAAAATCTTATTTTCTCTCATTTTTTTTTATATTGTATTCATATTAAGTTATGTTCCATACCTAAATATTTGATGTTAAATGAAAGCCCTGTTTCCCCTGAATAAAATGATATATAATAAGTGTGGGTGCATTTAACCCCTTAAGGACGCATGACGGAAATATTCCGTCATGCTGGTCCTACCCTTAAGGACGCATGACGGAACATTTCCTTCATGCAGTATTTTTCCAGCAGGGTCTATTACCTTGCTGGTAACTATGAGCCCCAGGTATCATTTGATTCCTGGGGCTCCTCTCTCTCACCTGGGGCCAGAATTAGCGTCCCCAGACTGACTGATGCTCTGTTTGCAGAGCTCAAAGTGAGCGCTGCAAACAAGCATTTAAATGGGGATTTAAATCCCCACTATTACAATTTGGTGTGACCAGGGTTACATCCCTGCTACCACAAGGGAGTTCCAGGTATCAATGGAAACCTGGGGCTCCCCTCTATCAGCTGGGGACATTTTTAGTGACCCCAGCCTTTTTGATGAGTTACATGCAGTGCTGGAAGTCAGCGCGGCATGTATCTGCTTAAATAGGCATTTAAATGCCTATATCTAGATTGTGGTGTAAGCAGGGTTAAATCCCTGCTCACACCAGGAAACTCAGGTATCATTAGAAACCTGGGTCTCCCCTCTGTCAGCTGGGGTCGTTTTTAATGTCCCCACACTGACAGCTGAGCTGCATGCAGAGCTCAAAGTGAGATCGGCATGCAGCTGTTTGAATGGGGATTTAAATCCCCATAGAGCACAATGCAGTGTGAGCAGGGTTAAATCCCTGCTCACACTAGGAAACCCAGGTATCAATAGATACCTGCGGTTTCCCTCTGTCAGCTGGGGTCATTTTTAGTGGCCCCAAGCTTTTTGATGAGCTGCATGCAGAGCTCAAAGTGAGTTCGGCAAGCAGCTCTTTCAATGGGGATTTAAATCCCCATAGACAGCAATGTAGTGTGAGCAGGGTTAAACATGTATGGATTAAAAATGAATATCTGGCTAAAAAATGAATAGCTCAAAAATGAAAAGATGAATATTTATGTATCCAGTAATCATGGGACACCCTTTAACATCCATATCGTGTAAATGTATATCACAATACTATTTTTAAATACTATTTTCAAAAACATACACATCTATTATAAATGTAATTGGGATAGATAGAGCAGAAAAAAATTGGAGAGGAGGCAACAGATCTATATTATTGAACAAAAAGGAAGCACAGTGGATTTATAATTTGGGCACCCTTAAACAGGGCCTAAATATGGATATAGATCTTACAGGACTAATTTAAGTTTTTCCTAATATACATCTTGCAGGTTTTTTATTTTTATTTTTATTTTCTATTTTTTTTTATTTATTTTTTTCCTTCTCTCCCACTTTCTCTTTGTCTTTTCCTCTTTTTAGACACAATATACAATTCTGTTTATATTAAAAATTATGTATTTTTGGTTCTGGTTTTAATTTCTGTTTTTTAAGTTTCAGAAATATCTTTGGAGCAAGAATTTCATATTTATTTCATTCATATTTATTCATTTCATTTCATTTTTATTCTTATTGGAGTGTCAATATCAATTAATAAATATTTGTATTGGAGTGCCCATATGTATATTCATATTGGTTTTACATTTATAATAGATGTGTATGTTTTTGAAAATAGTATTTAAAAATAGTATTGTGATATACATTTACACGATATGGATGTTAAAGGGTGTCCCATGATTACTGGATACATAAATATTCATCTTTTCATTTTTGAGCTATTTATTTTTTAGCCAGATATTCATTTTTAATCCATACATGTTTTTTATATTATTAATAGCCATATATCTTTTCATTATGGGACATCTTACTGTAACTATGTAAAGGGTTTTTTCTATGTTCCGTTTTTTTCGCCTATGCGTTCCAACATGGAACGCACAGAAGGGTTTTATCGCCAAACCGGAACCGGAAGTGACGCCGGACGGATGTAGTGCGTTCCAAGCTGAAACGCACACGACGGAGAATCGATACAGGTGAAGCACATTCCGGTATCTTGGCGGCATATTTTTTTTTTTTTTAATTCTTTATTTTTTGTTGTGCAAGTTTTAACAATAGGCTTACTCAGCCACGACAGCAGTCGTAAGCAATAACAGGCATAACAGTCAAAACGTGGCATATGAATAGACAGCACAATTTTTGATTATGTTGAAAGAAGGTATAGACGTAACATATAAAAGAGAATTTTAGCTTTCTTGTCTGTGGTGAACATGTTAGGTGTTGGTCTTTATCTTTCGCTTTAGTATGTGTGTGTGACAGGTTATCTCTCGCTTTAGTGTGTGTGTGACAGGTTATCTCTCGCTTTAGAGTGTGTGTGACAGGTTATCTCTCGCTTTAGTGTGTGTGTGACAGGTTGTCTCTCGCTTTAGTGTGTGTGTGACAGGTTGTCTCTCGCTTTAGTGTGTGTGTGTGACAGGTTGTCTCTCGCTTTAGTGTGTGTGTGACAGGTTGTCTCTCGCTTTAGTGTGTGTGTGACAGGTTGTCTCTCGCTTTAGTGTGTGTGTGTGACAGGTTGTCTCTCGCTTTAGAGTGTGTGTGACACATTTTAGTTTTAAATCAAGCTTAAACATTTGGCTTTAAACACAGATTGGAATTATAAGTACGTTAGAACGGTGCTATAATCACGCTGTAAACAATTCAAGTAACGTAAATGCATATCATTTAGCTATATCTGCATAGGTGCAGAGTGGCAGTGCGTGGAGTCGTTTAGCTAGTGATAATTTTTATACCAGCTATCCTAGCTGTCCTTATCATGAGTGACTAAACATAAAACATAATGCATGAAACTTTGCTTTGCCATTAATCAACTAGGTGAGATAGCAATTATAAACAGGCTGAAATAGAATATCTGACTATACTGCGACTGTATCTCTGAGTCTCAATAGCAGCTATGGGAGTAGCAAGGTACAGATTAAAACATAGATTAATATAGTTCGACTCTGTGTGAGACACCTCTGTGGGGGCCAAGGAGTAACCAATACTCTGTGTGTTGGCCACTGATCGATAGTCATAGGAGTTGGAGTCAGAGTCCGACCCAGAGTGTAGTGCCGGCAGGGTATTGTCCCGTGAGACCATTAGGTCCGTGGAGTTCCTGCTGTCTGTCAGCATCTGCTTTAGCCGATACCTGCAGGGGGGAGCATATCTGCCCCTAAGTGTGGTAGTGTAAGGCAGTTGGGAGGGGTGTTGCCGCCAGACCCAGTGGGCCTTTGATTGTCCCATGCTCTCTCACCCTCTCCACCCTGGATCATGCTGGTATGATGTGCTGTTCTTGGAGGGATCCGCTGACTTTTCGCTTTGGACCGAAAGTCCCGTGATCTCGGGCGGCGGTGTATCCTCCGCTTATGCGGTCTACAGGCTGATGCTCGGGGCCGCTTTGTCCTCCGTTTGGGAGTAGGGCGCTGCTCCAGAGCTCTGCCTGTCGGTTGCGTCTTGGGAGCCGGTATGGTCGATTGCCGACTCCGCGCCTCCACTCTCCTCCAAAACTGCCGGCAGATGTCGTCAAATTTCTTCAGGAACCGAGTCTCCCAGTCAGGGGCGAGAACCCCCTCACCCCGCTGAGTGACTGGGTTATTGGCTGCCATCTTGTACCGCATGGGTGCTGCTTAAACCGAGCAAGTTTGTGTGGTGAGTTTGTTTGTCTCCGTGTGGACCGGGATAACCCCCACCGGTCTGAGGGGGGGGACGGGTGCCCTTTCCGAGAGTCTTCGTTGATTGCAGCGGCAGGAGAGCGGCCGCCTCTCCCGCGCTGGCCAGGCTTGTAGGCCGCAAAGGCCGCGTGGTAGGAGCCGGCTAGAAATTTGTCGTGTTTGGCATGAGTGGGTAGCTTATACTGTCCCTTGGTTCCCGGTAGCAGGCTTTGGGTCAATGGGAGCTTGTTTCGGTCGGTAAGTGGGTAAAAACCGCCCCCGGGAGCAGGAGCTGTGATAACGTGCGGCTGCTCTGCTCAGAGGTCAGGCCCCGCCCCTCTTGGCGGCATATTTAAACCGCGACCTGTGGAACATAAAAATAGAATCCCTGAGGAAGTCATCTAGACGAAACGCGTCGGATTATACTATTTGGGGGACTTACTCTGTATGCTGTCGTTACCACCTTCGGAGTGGATTACATGCTTTTTTATTTGGACCCTGTTGTAAGTGCATTGAATAATAAATTCTGTCAAGTTTTATTTCCATCTGCACTATTATTTGGTCTCTTTTACCTTTCAA
The DNA here is from genome assembly GCF_036172605.1 of Pelobates fuscus. Taxonomy (NCBI): domain Eukaryota; kingdom Metazoa; phylum Chordata; class Amphibia; order Anura; family Pelobatidae; genus Pelobates; species Pelobates fuscus. The sequence goes on along the minus strand of NC_086322.1, from coordinate 42,544,718 downwards.
GGAAAAATAGAAGATTGTGTTTCATATATTCTGAAGATTTTTTCTGACTGAGGATGATGGGCTTGATTATCACTGCAATCTTGTGAGTTCCACATTATCATCCTGCGTGTCCTCTATGTTTATTCTGTAATACACTATGTGCGATTTATTTATTTTTATATAGATATCGCCTACTTCGCTATTGAAAGGTTGTATATATATTTTATATCTGCACCTTAGAAGTGTATCTCTGGTTCTGCATCCCTGCTTATTTATTTGTTAAAAAATAGGATATACCTAAACCTATAAAATAAAGAAAGAACACACTCATAGTGGATTAAAGGACCACTCTAGTGCCAGGAAAACATACTCGTTTTCCTGCCACTAGAGTGCCCTGAGGGTGCCCCCACCCTCAGGGACCCCCTCCCGCCCGGCTCTGGAAAGGGGAAAGGTGTTAAAACTTACCTTTTTCCAGCGCTGGGCGGAGAGATCTCCTCCTGCTCTCCTCCTCCGATCCTCCTCTTCTCCTCCCCGTCGGCTGAATGCGCACGCGCGGCAAGAGCTGCGCGCGCATTCAGCCGGTCACATAGGAAAGCATTCATAATGCTTTCCTATGGACGCTGGCGTGCTCTCACTGTGAAAATCACAGTGAGAATCACGCAAGCGCCTCTAGCGGCTGTCAATGAGACAGCCACTAGAGGACATAGGGGGAAGGCTTAACCCATTCATAAACATAGCAGTTTCTCTGAAACTGCTATGTTTATGGAAAAAATGGGTTAACCCTAGAAGGACCTGGCACCCAGACCACCTCATTAAGCTGAAGTGGTCTGGGTGCCTAGAGTGGTCCTTTAACGTAAATTCACAGGTAACCCCTTATTTACATGTCACACTCTCAAAATTGAAGTGATTTTCAGGCTCATCAATTTTGTAGATTCTCACGAATTCCTCGTAATTAGGATGATGGATATTGCATGCAAAAGATAAAAAAACTTGCAATGAAGTGTTAGGCAGAAAAACAAATAAATAATTCAAATAAAATTCAAATAAAAATACAAATATATATTTGTATTTTTATTTGAATTATTTATTTGTTTTTCTGCCTAACACTTCTGTGAGGATCATCTTACTCCATATTGATGGGACATACAGAATTGTATTGATGGGCCTTTTTACATCTTTTACATTGTAAGTGCAACCATTAAAGCTGATTTACACTTTATGACAGTGCTGTACTATGCTGTTTTTTTATCTTTTGCTTGCAATATCCATCATCCTAATTACGAGGAATTCGTGAGAATCTACAAAATTGATAAGCCTTAAAATCACTTCAATTTTGTGAGTGTGACATGTAAATAAGGGTCTACCTGTGAATTTACGTTAATCCCCTATGAGCATGTTTTCTTTATTTTATAGGTTTAGGTATATCCTATTTTTTCAATCTTCAGACTTTTTTGGAATGAAACAATCCTATCCTATATGTTGGTATTATTATCAGTCAGTGTCCTCTTCTTAACGGAAAAATTAGTGTTCTGAATGTTTCATTAGCATATATGCATTCCTATACTTGTATATTGGTGTATATTGGTCCCTTTCTACCATATTCTATATTATTAAAAGACCGTATTTAAGATAATTTGGACATTTAAAGTGATACATTTATAAAACATCCTTTAAATGGACACATAATTCGAGTGGTATATGATTTAGCACACACAGAGAATACATACAAAATAAATAGTCTTAGATAAATATCAACAACAAGATCAGTTCCTAAAAGCCAAAGGATTAAAACAGAAGTTAAATAAAAACTGATGCATAAAACCAAAATGATAAAATAGATAAAATGTTTATTGGAAGGGTTCTAAAATAGTACTCTATTTAAAACCTAAAAAAGTTTTCAATTCAAAAAATTGCATAATTCAAAATCATTGTTTAACCCATGCAACATCATAGTGTTAACATTGAAAATAAATTTAATTTCTTCCATTCCTATTTTTTTTTATATAGTCTCCTCCTCTCCAATCTTTTTTCACAAGTTTAATAGCACTAAAAACATTCCTTCAGGGTTTTGATTGTGAACTGTTTTAACCCCTTCAGGACGGGTGACGGACGAGGTCCGTCATCCAGGGGATACCCTTAACGACGGGTGATGGACCTCGTCTGTCACGCGGTAAAATTAACCCCAGATCGCCACCATCGTGGGGTTAATGGTGCTCCGGTCTGCCTCTGTATTAGAGGCAGACCGGGAGCACCGGATCGGGCTGCCCCAGTACTTGTGCCCGCTCTGACAGCATGTCAGAGCGAGCACATGTGCTCTGTATACTCACCTCCGCCTCCCTGCACTTCCGGGTTCACTGTGAAGTGCAGGGAGACGGATCAGTGCTGATCCTGCCCCCTGGTGTAAAAAAAAAAAAACTTTAAAAGTTAAATTGTTAAAAAAAGTTTTAATAACGTTTAAGTAAAAAATTAAAAAAATAAACCCTTTACCCAGTCCAAATAAAAATTAACCCCTTCCCTGCCAGTCGATCACTGCCTACAGTGATCAAAATACAGATCACAGTATTATACTGTGATTTAATTTTTTTTAACCCCTGACGATTAACTTTTATTTATTTTTTAACCCTCAGGGGTTAAATTTATTTAATTAACGAATTTAAATATTGTATAATTAAATATTTTGCTAGCTGGGTGGGTGGGAGTTATGGGAAAATGGGGAATTTACTGTTAGTGCTGCTTACTGCTAGTTAGGGGTTAACGGTAAAAAAAAAAAGCTTAGAAAAATTTTAAATCTGTAAAAAAAAAAGTTTTACGAAAGTTTAGGAAACTTTAAAAAAATTAATAAGCAAAACAAAAGTTTAAAAAATAGTTTTAAAAAGTTTCAAAAAGTTAAAAAATACATTTAATAACGCTCATTACCACTACACCTGGTACAAGCTAGCGGAAAAATGATCCCACGCTAAGGTTCATAATAAGCCTTTTGAAATACCCTGGGATGTCTTCTTTAAGAAATGGTATGGCTTTATGGGCTATTTGGATTATATAGCCTGGTAAAATACTCTAAAATGGGACATGGGCACAGCGTAAAAATTTAAAGTTTGAAAAAAACTGGAATGACTATGTCCCAAATGTGCCCCTCTGATGTCCACATATACCTGGGAAAGGTACATACGGGGGTATTTTTGTACTCAGCTGACATAGCTGAGCAACATATGAAGTATTATACAGTCGTAGCACACATAAGGTTTGCAAAATATACTGTGCAAACTCACTTTGTGTGTCAAAAAGGCAGAAAAAACGCTTATTACCACTACACCTGGTACAAGCTAGCGGAAAAATTATCCCACGCTAAGGTTCAAAATATGCCTTTTGAAATACCCTGGGGTGTCTACTTTAAGAAATGGTAGGCCTTTGTGGGGTAGTTTGAATTTAAAACCTGCGAAGATGCTTGGAAATTGCACATAGGCCCAGCGTCAAAATTCAAAGTTCTGTAAAAACTGATATGGCTTGGTCTCCAATATGGCACTGTAGCTTCACAAAATAGTGCCAAAGACATTCAATGGGGATGTCTTTTTACTCAGAAGACTCAGCTGAGCATAATTTGGAGGTTTTGACCTTAGTGGCACATATGAAATATACAAAATGCCCAGCAAAAATGCAATCCGTATGTAAAAAAAAAAATGCCCCAAATTATTTTTTACCACATACTTTGGCATGTATTGGGGAAAAAATGGGGGCATGCTAAGGCACAATATGCACCTTATGATATACCCTGGAGTGTCTACTTTTACAAATGGTAGGCCTTTGTGGGGTGTTTTTGAACAGTCAAACTGTTATAATACCGCAAATGGAAGCATAGACTCATTAAATCTGTCTCTCAAAATTCTACTTTGAATACTGAAAAGGACAGGTCTCCTGTATGGCACTGTAGCTTCACGAAATAGTGCCATAGACATACAAGGGGGTGTCCTTTAACTCAGAAGACTTAGCTGAGCATAATTTGGGGGGTTTGAACTTAGTGGCACATATGAAATATACAAAATGCCCAGCAAAAATGCAATCCGTATGTAAAAAAAAAAATGCACAAAATTATTTTTTACCACATACTTTGGCATGTAATGGTAAAAAAATGGGGGCATGTTAAGACACAATATGCACCTTATGAGATACCCTGGAGTGTTTACTTTTACAAATGGTAGGCCTTTGTGGGGTTTTTTTGAACAGTCAAACTGTTATAATACCCCAAATGGAAGCATAGACCCATTAAATCCGTCTCTCAAAATTCTACTGTGAATACTGAAAAGGACAGGTCTCCTATATGGCACTGTAGCTTCACAAAATAGTGCCAAAGACATACAATGGGGGTACCGTTGTACTCAGCAGAAGTAACTGAACACATAATAAAACTTTGTACAGGAATAGCACACACCAACTTTACAAAATACACATGAGAATTTCTTTGTTATAAGTTTGTGTGCGAAAACCCCCCAAAACACAATTTTACTCCAATAGTTAGCAGAGGTTGGCGGTAAAATGGCTACGTAGAAAGTGTCAAAACAACCTTAGGTAAATAGCCTGTTGTGTCTACTTTATATAAATATATACTTTTGTGTGGCAATTTTGTTTTCTTTTATGGCTATTAAGCTTACAAGACAAACATACCAAATTCTAAAATCGCTCCACATTAAAAGTTTATTTTACTCCTTGTGCTTTGTGACCTGTAACTACCAAAAAAAAACTTAAAATCCCAGACACATTATATATTCTGTAAATCAGAACAAGTAAATGAATTTATTTTTAATTACTTTCCTTAACCTGCACTAATTGTGCACACATTATTATTGCAAAAACTGTAAAAAAAATCAAGATTTTTCATTTTTTTTTGCATTTTTCTGTATTTTTTTTAATAATAAATAAGCATTTATGTAAATATATTACATCAAATTAAAGCCCTTTCTGTCCTTTAAAAACGGTATATAATATGCGTCGGTGCAATAAATTAGTAAAATGCAAATTGCAGTTGAACGCAAACAGCAAAAAAGCTTGTGTCATTAAGTGAAAGACAAGCTTCTGAAGCTGTGTCCTTAAGGGGTTAAACTCGTGAAAAAAGATTGGAAAGGAGGAGACTATATAAAAAAAAATAGGAATGGAAGAAAGGGGTAAACGGTGACACTCACATGGCTCCAAACCGTTCTTTTCCGACTGCCGGTGCTTTATTCGTCTGACTCTGGCTCTGCAGGATGGTCTGGGGCTCCGTCCAGGCCACGTATGATGGCAGGTCCTACTGATAGGTGCCTGAGGTCTCTAACATGGTCCTACACCTCTTCCCAAGGTATGACTTGGTTGGGTTTAGGGTGATTCTGTGGTCTAGATTGCTGCCTGTTGGCCGGATGGTTGGCATGTCTCTGGTCTCGCAAGGAATGGGCTCCCGGGGATCTCTTCCCCATACTAGTGGCGTTTGGAGGTCCCAGTCTCGGGATAAATCGGTTGTTTTTTCACTGCGGCACTCTGGGTGGGTTCAAGCTGTCAAACGTCTGACGGCCTCCTCCCCTCCAGTAGGTGGCTTGCTGTGGCATTTTGGAGCTCCGATGTTTGTCTAAATGTGTCTTGTAGGTCAGAGCATATTCCTGGCATTCACGTTGTAGTAGCGGATACTCTCTCGTTCACAATGATTGGGATTTCCGTGCTGTTGACCTGTGGGCGGAGCTGGAAGGGACTCCATGCCCAGTGGAGATTTGGTCGCTTGGTCTGGCAGATTGAGGGATTTATCCGTGGGTCAGTCTCCCGGACCTCGTGGACCCGAAACTGTATTGTGTGGACAGGGTTTCTGTGGTGTAATGGTTGTCACTTACGCCTAACACGCGAACGTTCCCCAGTCTGGACCGAGCAGAAACATTTGCTTTTGGTCTGGTGGGAGCATACTCCAGGGGGTTTTGATGTCTCAACTGCCTGCCTCTCAGGACTTTAGCAGGGAGTATGCAGGTGGGCCCCCCTCCTCACGTTTTGCGGGTCTTGGCTTCCTGTTCAAGCTATGTGGGTGGGAAGATTCTGCCATGGCGTTTGTAGTGTGCCAGGCGCTATCAGGCTGGGGGGGGGGGGGGGCGGGTTGCTTCTGCAGATGCGGAAAGGTCAAGCTATGCTATGCTCCTGACAAGATTGGGTGGGGTGCCCCCTCTGGTCTGGTACTCTATTTTGAGGCCTGTCACTTTGCATTGGCCTATTCCTTGGCATTCTTTGGGGCCATGCGCGTTGGGGAGCTGGTGCTTCCTAGTAGGCCATGCTGTGGTGGGGTGTTGATTGCCGCTGTTCGGTGCCCTGCGGATCATATCGCTATATGAATTTGACACTCTAGGTCGGATGTCTTCCGGAAGAGTATGGGGGTTCAGCTATTTGCACTTTTTTCCTTTGCGGAGAACTGTGAGCTACGCCCAGTATTCATGGGTCTCTTATGGGTCATGCAGATGGGATCTTTCTTTCCCATTCCCAGTTCATTGGGTCTTTCGCTCGAGTCTGATGGTTGTGGGGATTCACAGCAAGGAATATTGTGGGCATTCCTTTCGGTTTGGCGCTGCCTTGGAGGCATTTAGGATGGGTATGCCAGCGCACACGGTGCAGAGAATCGGGAGGTAGTATGCTGAGATGGCTCAGTGAGCTAATGCTGTGTTAGAACAATTAGTTCAATCCTTAAAGGTTGCAGATTCAATTATCAGCAGCGGTGGCTCAACCCTTCATTCCTTTGAGGTAGAGAAAATTAGTACAAGTAATTTAGGTTAAAGTAACAATTCCCAGGATGCACTTGGAAAACAGAAAATATCTGAATGTCTCTGGTTATACTCCCAGGTGGCATGTGGCTGTCCGTCCAGGAGGTGAGCTATTGGGTTGTGCCTTCTGAAGCGAAGGTTAGTTGGTTTGGTGTCGGAGGTATGGAATGGGTTCGGCTCCTCCCGGAGCAGGTTCCGCTTTCCCACCTTTGGGGGGTCCCTAATGTTCGGGTTATCCACCTGGCTGGCAATTAGCTTTTGATGATATCAATGTGGTGTTTGGCGTCTTGGTGCGTATTTTAGTTGTTTCGTGATGTGTGGCTCAATTGGTCAGAGGTAATTTCCTGTATCTTTTGGCAGCGGGCCCATAATCAGTGCATGGTATGCTGCCGTATGTAGCTAAAATTGGAGGGTCTCTAGGTGTGTTTGAGTGTATGGGGGAGTGTATTTCGCCACAGGGTGTTTTTGCAAGGGTGGCAGCTGTGTTTCTGGGTAATGGAGTTCACCTCCTGAAAGTCGGGCTCGATCTTCTTTCATCTTGCCATGCAGGAAGTGGTGGAACAGGCCTTTGGTGGTTTGGGTGGGGCCCCATGCTGATTTTAGGGTTAAAACAGTGGGGTTGTGGCAGGGGGCGTGTCACAACCTCCCCTGCTTTGTAGGGTAAACTATTAAGTTACCGACTTGGATGTGCTCACCGAACTTAAAGCCGGATGGTGGTAAGCATTGAAAGGAAAAGGGAATTTTGGTTTGGACGAGGGGGGAGTCGAGAACCCTGTGAGCAAGTTTGTCTTTCATTGGCACGTGGTCTTTCATTGGCAAGGATGATTATGTAAGCGAAGCCTGTAGGGCACTAGGTTATAATAATATGTAAAGTTATGGATTATTTATGTATTTATTTCTGGTTATAATTGAATGATAAAGTTTAATAAATGTGGGATGAGTCCTACAGTCTTATGTTTAATAAATGCTGTGGCCTGTTCCATCCAAAATCTATTTTTTTTTTTTTTTGCAAGCGATTTATAATTTTCAAGTATTTATTTATGCTGGCAATGGTAGCAACCTGCAGGGTAATGTTTTAAAAAAGGAAAACTGTGCCTTTAAGAGTTAACTGTGTGGTGGCTTGCCAATGCTTGCTAGCCAGAAACTACATTTAATAGTTAAAAAACAAACAAAAAACAACCATAAAGTCTATGGGGGTCACTATCATAACATGTGTAAAACGTCGCTTATGTCCCCACCCCACCCATGCGATATGCAGGGGCTCATCTACTAAACTGCAAGCAATAGCTGGCTGTATTTATAAACTAGCGACTGAGGGGAGACCTAATCCCCTCATGCCCCAACCCATTGCTGAATAATGTTTATAATCGAATTCAAAATACATGTAGTCAAATTATTTATTTTTATTTTTTAGAATAGTGCTGACTATATATTTTGCCTAAAAAGAAGACCCTGAGAAGCAGCTTACATGCTCTATAAGGTAAGTTGAATACCTTTATTTCTATTTTGTTTTTGTCTATGTAATGTACTCAAGTGTGTGTGTGTGTGCATATATATGTATTTATTTTTGTCATAGATGACAAAAGGCCAAAGGTATTCAATGTGATTTGAGCTATACCAGTAATAACATGTTGCTTGTGGTGTGTTGAAACCAATCAACAGGTAGGTCTGAAAAAGAGGGCAAAACATATGAATACCACCTTATCTCAGAACAATAATAATTACTTAAGTTTCTCCCCTATTATTACTCCTGACTTGTACCTTGGCTGATTTAGCAACTGTTATATAGAGTAGAAGTCTTCCCCGTCTGTCAGTGCGTTAGTGTTTTTCTGTCTGTTAGTGTGTGTCTCACTCAGTGAGTGTGTGTGTGTGTGTGTCAGTTAATGTGTATGTTTAGGTCACCAGCCCCCCCTTAGATTGCATGGTTGATTGCATAGGAATACTCTCCTTTTTTCCCAACACTATGACGGTCTCAGCGTGGCTGTCCTGTCTTCATAGCTGAGATTATCAGTCTTGATGAGCTCAGCCAATCCAATGTTTTCCTATAGGAAAGCATTGGGAGCTATTTAGCATGTGTGGCAAAATGCTGCACCAATCGGCATCTCCTCGTAGAGATGCATTAAATCAATGCATTTCTATGGGGAATGTTCAGCGCCTCCATGCAGATAGGAGACACTTTAGTGGCTGTTTGAGCGACTGCCACTAGAGATGTTACTAGGCAGCAATGTAAACACTGCCTTTTTTAAGTATGGACAGGCTATAGACACCGGAGATGCTACATTAACCCCTTAGTGACAGGCCGTTTTTAAATTTTCTTTCCGTTGGGACCACGGCTCTTTTTACATTTCTGTGGTGTTTGTGTTTAGCTGTAATTTTCCTCTTACTCATTTACTGTACCCACACATTATATACTGCTTTTCTCGCCATTAAATGTTTTTTCTAAAGATACCATTTATTTTAATCATATCCTCTAATTTACTATAAAAAATTATAAAATATGATGAAAAAAACATACTTTTTCGAACTTTGACCCCCAAAACCTGAGTTTAGAAATGCCCAATGTTAGCATGTTCTTAGCTTTTTTTGGATAGTTATAGGGCAGTGATGGCGAACCTATGGCACGCGTGCCACAGGTGGCACGCCGGGCCCTTTCTGTTGGCACGCGGCCATAGGTCCGCCATTAATGCAGAGTTGGCACCTGCCTGCCCGAAACGGCAGGCGCCTACTCTGCTTCCGGGTCGGGAGGCAGGGGAAGGGATCTGTGATGCAGCTTCCCTGTCCTCCCGCGCGATGCTGTGTGGAGCGTTGCCGAGCGTTACCATGGCAACGCTCAACACAGCATCGTGCGGGACGACAGGGGAGCTGATTCACAGATCCCTCCCCCTGCAATGCTTACCACCACCGGACCACCAGGGATGGCTGTGCCGCCCCCCCTCCCCCCCCTACTTCATTAAAGGTAAGAAGGAGGGAGGGAGGGGGGGATACTGACACACAGCACCCCTACCGCCCCAGCAGTACCCCTCCCCCCACAGCAGTACCCCTCGCTCCCACAGCAGTACCCCTCCCCCCACAGCAGTACCCCTCCCCCCCACAGCAGTACCCCTACCGCCACAGCAGTACCCCTACCGCCACAGCAGTACCCCTACCGCCACAGCAATACCCCTACCCCACAGCAGTACCCCTACCCCCCAGCAGTATCCCTACCACGCCCAGCAGTACCCCTACCACGCCCAGCAGTACCCCTTCCCCCAGCACTACTCTTTCCCCCCCAGCACTACCCCTCCCCCCCCAGGACTACCCCTTCCCCCCCAGCACTACCCTTTCCCCCCCAGCACTACCCCTCCCCCCCCCAGCACTACCCCTTCCCCCCCAGCACTACCCCTTCCCCCCAGCACTACCCCTTCCCCCCCAGCGGTAGCCCTATCCCCCCCAGCAGTAGCCTTATCCCCCCCAGCAGTAGCCTTATCCCCCCCAGCAGTAGCCCTATCCCCCCAGCAGTAGCCCTATCCCCCCAGCAGTAGCCCTATCCCCCCAGCAGTAGCCCTATCCCCCCAGCAGTAGCCCTATCCCCCAGCAGTACCCCCACACACAGCACCCCTCCTACTCACACACACATTACCCCTCACACGCACCCTCCCACACACACACACAGCACCCTCCCACACACACACACACAGCACCCTCCCCCCCACACACACACACACACAGCACCCCCCCCACACACACAGCACCCCCCCACACACACCCAGCACCCCCCCACACACACACAGCACCCCCCCACACACACAGCACCCCCCCCACACACACACACACAGCACCCCTCATACATACATACACACACACACACACACACACAGCACCCCTCATACATACACACACAGAGCACCCCTCATACACACACACACACAGCACCCCTCATACACACACACACACACACACAGCACCCCTCATACACACACACACCACACACACACAGCACCCCTTTAAGGAAAAAAAAGTTGGCATGTATTGTGGTTTGGGCACTCGGGCTCAAAAAGGTTCGGCATCACTGATATAGGGCTATAAGCACAAGTAGCACTTTGCTATTTCCAAACCAATTTTTTTCAAAATTAACGCAAGTTACATTGTAACACTGATATCTGTCAGGAATCCCCAAATAACCCTTCACATGTATATATTTTTTAAAAGAAGACAACCTAAGGTATTAAACCTGGGGTATTTTGAATCTTTTTTCATGCAGCCATTTTACCACCAATCTAAGCCAAATAATAAAATAATAATAATTGGTGATTTCTTTGAGACACATAGCAATTTAAGAATATTAAGGGTTACTGCCAAAAACACCCCATTATGTGTTCAGCATCATCTCCTGAGGACATCAGGGGAGATGTGATACAGCTGATATGGTGAGTGTTTATTGGTATAGATGCCCTATATATGTTATATGCCTTTTGTGTCCTGATGAAAGCTCTGATTGGGAGCTGAAACATTAACCTAGCTTGAATTGACCAACAATAAATTGGATGAACTAAACCCAAGAGTGCCCATGTATAGGTGTGTCGGGTTCTCTGGGGGCTAACAGACCTTATTTGGAGGGTGCGCATTCCAGTTTTCCAACTTGGAATTTTCACAGTCATCATGCACCCATGTGCCATTTGGGACATTTTTGAAGCCGGACAATATAATTTACCCCCATCAAACCATATATTTATGAAATGTAGACACCCTAGGGTATTTCAAATGGTGGTATTTTAACACTTTCCATGCACTAATTCTATCACCAGTCTCTGTCAAACGTTTGGGTAGTTGTATTTTTTTTTTGTTTTTTTTTTTCTCTCACATTGTACTGTAGGCATTGATTTTTAGTTCAGTTTATGTGTTACTGACACAGAAACCCCTAATATGTGTTAAGCAACATCAGTACAACAGTGCCTCCAATGTACAGGTTTTATGGGATTTTGCAAACTTACAGGGGTCAAATGTAGTGCTTTCCCCTTTTCCATGTTTGCACATTGAAATTTGCCAGATTGGTTTGCTGGGCCTATGTTGCCTTTGAGACCGTATGGTAGTCCAGGAATGAGAATTACCCCCATTATGGCATACCATTTGTAAAAGTAGACAACCCAGGGTATTCAAAATGGGTTATGTCCAGTCTTTTGTAGTAGCCATTTTTCTTTGTTTTTGTTTTGTTTATACACAAAAACTGCACTTTTACTGGTGATTTAATCGTCTGAATATGTTTTTTTACTGATTTAGAACACTCATATTTGTGTTCAACAAAGTCTCCTGAGTATAACAACCCCCCCCCCCCCCCCCCCATGTACAGGTTTTATGGTGTTTTTTTTTAAGTTACAGGGTCAATATAGTGCTTGCCCGATCTAGTTTTCCAGATTGGTTTGCTGGACCTTTGTTGCCTTTTGAGACCATATGGTAGCCCAGGAATGTGAAATAACTCCATCATGGCATACCAGGGTATTCCAAATTGGGTATTTCCAGTCTTTTGTTGTAGCCACTTAGTCACAAACGCTGCCCAAAGTTAGCTTTTTTTTTTGTTTTTGTTTTTGTATAAATGTATGTATATATGTGTGTGTGTATGTGTATGTATATGTGTATATATCTATATCTAGATCTATATCTATCGAAAAATTACCAGCACTCTTGGGTTTAGGTCATCCAATTTATTGTTAGTCAATTCAAGCTAGGTCAAAGTTTTAGCTCCCGATCGGAGCTTTCATCAGGACACAAAAGGCAAGTAACAAACATATATAGGACATCTCTACCAATAAACACTCACCATATCAGCTGTATCACGTCTCCCCTGATGTCTGGCGTGATACATTCAGCTTTTGTAGCTACTGTGTAACCTGCTACCATTGGGAGAACAATTTGATTTAGGTATCTTTTTAATTTTATATTTATTTTTTGATTGGATTTATATCATATTCATTTATAATATGTTCACAAATATGACAGTCATTTTATACCCTGTAGATGAAAGTGGCATTTGGTTTTAGTTGTAACCACTTGCTAATACATTTGTATCTGTTGGTTTTCACGTATACGCGTATGCACGGCCGGAACTCGTTGCCATAGCATCCGAACCCTATGCCGCGGAGTGGGTGGCCTTTTCTTTGAAAGGAGATGTTCTCCCAATGGTAGCAGGTTACACAGTAGCAACCAAAGCTGAATGTATCAGCGGTTGCTAAGATACCGTGACGCTTCCTGATTTTAGACTCTGCCCCTCCTGTCACGTGACGTGAGTGTTCAGATTGGCGGCACACATGCGTAAATGCGCCGAATCCACGCCGGACATCAGGGGAGACGTGATAAAGCTGATCTGGTGAGTGTTTATTGGTAGAGATGCCCTATATATGTTTGTTACTTGCAATGTTATGCCTTTTGTGTCCTGATGAAAGCTCTGATCGGGAGTTGAAACGTTGACCTAGCTTGAATTGACCAACAATAAATTGGATGAACTAAACCCAAGAAGTCCGGTAATTTTTTGATATTTTTTATACTATTGGGACTTGGCACCTGGTATTATTTATTTTAGTAGGAGTGCAAGAGGTTCTAATTTGTCTTTATATGCGTGTATGTGTGTATATATATATATATATATATATATATATATATATATATATGTGTGTGTGTGTGTGTATGTATATATATATATAAATATATATATATATATATATACATACACACACACATTTATTTCGTATATATGTATAATATATTATAATTAAATCATTTTATAATATATTATACATATAATGCATCTATGATTTCATCCTAAGTCTACTTTGAGATACATATCAAAGTAGACTTATGATGAAATCATATAGATATATTAGAAAATGATTATATTATTTTATAATATAGGGATCGACCGATATTGATTTTTTTATTTTTTAGAGCAGATACCGATAATCTGTGAACTTTCAGGCCGATGGCCGATAGCCGATAACTTGCCGATATTCTGTACATTTACAATTTAAAAAAAATAAACTCTTTTTCTAAAGGTATGAAATAAAGAAAAAACATTGACCCAGGAGCGATAAGTTTGACCCATGGGTCAGTGTTTAAGCGAAAAATCCCCAATAACTCTTCCCATCGGGGAATAACCCACAAAATCAATAAAAGAGAAGTATGGAACCAAAGGTCCCTAGTGGAAGAGTTATTCAGAAGGAATCCCTACCTTTAATAATCCTAAGGGTATAGACAGGAAAAGTAGACAGGAAAAAGTAGAGGAGCCAGGGTAGAGAGGGTGAGTATGACTAAATACACACAGACCCTAATAATTCTTTAACAGAGAAATTTGCTAAAGCCTAATAATTAAGCCTAGATCAAATAACATACAAAACTGTAAGGAAATTAGACTAGGTAGAGGAAAAGTTGGGTAGGTAGGGGAGAAGGGGGAAACCCTCCTAAACAGAGGAATGAAAGACTCCCACAAGAACCTTATCCCATAAGGGTCCACTCACTAGGAGAGGATCCTATAACTAAGTACCTCGGCACTGTGATGAATCACAAGTGCCTACCTATTACCCTGCTCCCTTCCTGACTAAGTAGCAAAAAAACGAATTAAATTAAGTAATCCATAACGTGCTACCTAAATGTGCAAATTAAAGAAAATAAATAAATAGAACGCCGAAACGCGCGTCGAGTTTTATTTATTTATTTTCTTTAATTTGCACATTTAGGCAAAACAGTAGCTCAGCGCTAATTAACAGACAATATGTTATAAGGCAGCAACCCTAATGAAGGGTACCCCTCAAACCCTTCAACAAAAAAGGAGATGAATACACAAAGAATGGGGTAGACCTGCACCAATAAAAGTTAAATAGTCCCAAGTATAAAGTCTCACTGAAGCAGCAGTAGACGATCAGGGATACTTGGTAAAATGTAGATACATGAACTCTTCAGTAGAAATAGGTGCTTCTGAGTATCTCAGGATGTTCGCATATAGTTCGTATAACTATATATACACATATACACAACAATAGTCACAGGCAACCAATAGTGCAATAAGTCTAAATCCATAATAAAATATGGTAGGAAGAGGTAGAGAACTCATATATAAAAGAACTACGGCCACCTATGGTGTGAAGGGCATACAGCTGTAATATCCCCGCTTATGGGGTATGTAGAAAGAGTGCATTTGTCCACACTGTCCGGTTTTCCAAAGCTCCAAAAGGGAATAAAAAAGCAACAATAGTGCTCTCAATTGTGACAAAATTGAATAAAAGTAGATCAAATTATACTCACAAGTATAGAGCAGAAATACTGCTCTATCGGTGAAGTGTTGGTGGTATAATCTCCACATGGGATTTTCTTTGAGTATAGGAACAATAAAATGCCAGGAAAGATAAAAAATAAAGTGTGTATATAAAATACAATAGAAAGAGGATTGGCACAGCAAAGTAACCAAAAAAAGTCTCTCTCTCTTTGCCACAAGCTCCTGGAGGAGCCTGCTTGCCAGCCTCCTGCCCACAGACTATGGGCCCTGCAGGGAAACCTGTTAAAGACTACCAAACCTGACCGACTGTAACAGAATGGGTTGTAGTTCAGTACCCCTTTTTGGTACTAGAGGCTGTCCATAGCGCTGTGTGTGTATTTTGTTCTTTTTTTATTGTATCCCTCCATTGCAACACTGTTTCTGTGATAGTTCGTTTAGTTGTTCGGTACTAATAAGTTATATTGGAATACACTTTATGGTTCGACAAACGAACAAAGTACCGAACAACCCGGCCACCCAGGAGGGGAGTGTGGCACCAATTGACTCTCTATTAAACTTCTGCATATCTGGTTAACCGCAAATGCCCGAACCCCTGTGTGATCTTCAGGGTGGCCTTCGTTCGTATAGACGAACACGTGGCGGCGGCCATCTTGTCATACGAATGACACCAGCGTGGGTTTGGTTGTCGAGCGTCTGGAACCCAAATCGGACACTCGACGGCACGAATACCGCTAAAACCTCCAACATCCTGGAAGTTTGTGAAAACCCACCCGAACAGAACGGTATCCGCTGAGAATAAGTACACGAACGAAGGGATTATGCCGAACTAAGTCACAAACACCCTAGCCCTGGGATTTCATATGTTTTGGCTACTCGAGCAAAGTCGACCACACAGCCCTTTCGTGTTTCTATTTTGGGCATACACCTCGTGTGCGGTCGGTAAAACTAAGACCTCCAGGAAATTGGCAAACCGATCTGGGTGGTTTTTCAGTATGTTGTTCACCCAGAGTGGGGCTATCAGGGGATATGTTATGGGTTTATGTTATTGTTTTGGGGTCCATTCAAGAATTGGGTTGTTTTACTACTTACAGGTAATTAAGTTCTCTCCTGATGAGGGGAGGGAATATGTGTACTGTATCCATCTATTGATTGGCTGATTCCTAATTCTCTGTGGGTGTCTCCCTTGCATGGGAGAATTATATAAAAACTAGACAATATATTACACCAAAGTAAACAATTCTTAAGCAGTCAGATACAGATAGTATATAATAATACTTAAGGGAACACTATAGTCTCCTAAATCACTTTAGGTAAATAAAGCAGTTTTAGTGTATAGATCATTCCCCTGCAATTTCACTGCTCAATTCCCTGTCATTTAGGAGATAAATCACATTGTTTCTGTTTATGCAGCCCTAGTCACACCTCTCCTGGCTATGATTGACAGAGCCTGCATGAAGAAAAAAAACTGGTTTCACTTTCAAACAGATGTAATTTACCTTAAATAATTGTATCTCAATCTCTAAATTGAACTGTAATCACATACAGGAGGCTCTTGCAGGGTCTAGCAAGCTATTAACATAGCAGGGGATAATAAAATCTTAATTAAACAGAACTTGCAATAAAGAGAGCCTAAATAGGGCTCTCTTTACAGGAAGTGTTTATGGAAGGCTGTGCAAGTCACATGCAGGGAGGTTTGACTAGAGTTCATAAACAAAGGGATTTAACTTCTAAATGGCAGAGGATTGAGCAGTGAGGCTGCCGGGGCATATTCTATACACCAAAACTGCTTAATTAAGCTAAAGTTCAGGTGACTATAGTGTCCCTTTAACTTTGAGGTAATAAACGCCTCCCAAGGTCATTACTCAAAAGCGACCTGTATCAACAGAGATATTCCAGAGCAAAACAATACGGGATATGGCTGCATGAATCTACAAAGGGATATAAAACACAATATAGTGTAATACAGTTATAACACAAAATTGTGCGCAACAATGTGTCCACTTACTAGATGTATAAAAGCTGAGTGTGTGGATTAAAAATGAGTTTTGCTCCTAATACGGAGTGTCGTCCAGTTATTGGGAAGGGTGATGTGAGATTTGTGGATTTGCTTGCTGTTTATGCTGTTCTTCTTGTGATATCCTGCTTGTTCCTAAGTAGCTGTTGGAGTATCAGCAGAGGAGAGTGCATGCTGAACTAGCGCTCTGCTACAGGCTGTTAGCACTGATTGCCCTGGAACTGTTTTGGGCATAGGACCATGTGCACTGTCGGTCAAAACTATGACTTCCAGGAAATTCCTGATCCCCTGAATCGATCTGGGTGATTTTTGGTTGTTGTTCACCCAGATATGGGCTATCAGGGGATGTAACTTTTATGGGGTTTTATGTGTTTTTAAGGTACTTTTTGGGGTTTCATAAAATGGTATGTTTTTCTGTGCTTGGAGATAATTGGGTTAGATCAGTACAGTTCCTGATTCAATTATCTCCCAAGCACAGAGGAGGGATTCTATGGTTTGTGTATGGGAGTGTCTCACTGAATGACTCTGTTTCTATTTTTTTTTTCACTTTGTGTCCCTGTGCCCAACAAGGTCCACCTGGGTGTCACCCTTGTTGTGAAACTTGCATAAAAGGCCAGCTGTGGCTTCACCCTCAATCTAGAGTCTTGTCTCTTATTGGGGGAAAATGCTATATCACTACAAGGGCTTGCTATAATCCCTGTACTTCCTTGGATTCCCTGAGCTCTTGTAAGAGCTATTACTGCTTGACTCTCTGAAGGAAGAGAGGTTCACCCACTGGAATCTGGAGCCTTGTCGTAGGTCCAGGTTGGGTAGGAGACGGCGAGACCCCAATCAAGCTGCGGCGGTTCGTGGGGTCTGCAGTGCTGATGGTGTCTGGTGGAGTGCTTGGAGTTATTGGGGAGCACTAGGAGCATCCGTTGGCGGAGGTACCCAAACGGGGTACAGGAAAAACTCCGTTACAGCAAACATCCTGAGGTACTCAGACGCACCCATTTCTACTGAAGAGTTCATGTATCTACATTTTACCAAGTATCCCTGATCTTCTACTGCTGCTTCAGTGAGATTTTATCTCCCTGAAGCAGCAGTAGAAGATCAGGTATATTTGGGACTATAACATTTATTGGCCCAGCCCATTCTTTGTGACTAATTTATAGACAGATTTTCTTTAACTCACAGTACATTTACACAGTCAGGTATCAACTAAATTTTCAATATCACAATTTTCTAGTAAAAGTGGTAGACGAAGTGTGTTCTAAAAAAAAAAATGGAGATACATGCAACACCCTTCCTGTGACAGTTGTGAAAACTAATAGTGTTATAAAAAATGCTCAGTATATGTAATCTGTTCCTCTAGCATGGATAAGTGAGGCTTTAGGCACTAAATTTTATTTTGCAAATTAATAGAGTACACAAATTTGATAATGAAGTGAATTAAAGCACACGTAATATTGTTTAGGGTCCTTCTCATTCACCATGATATTTCACAAAAATATTCAGTTTTCCTAGGTATGGTAAACTATAAATAACTTGTAGTGACCGATTTCTTTAACTCCCAGTATATTTCTTTCAGGGCTTTCGGTCAGCCAAAGTTATTCAATTGTGACAAGAGCAGAAATACACAGAGCAATACTATGAAGACATCTTTTAATATAAGGACCAAGGATTCCAACTCTGGAAAATCAAGGAATACCTCAAAATCCTATAGAAAGATAAAGAAGATAGTAAACGGAAAAGCAAAATGGACAGAAGAGAAACCGTTTGCATGTTCTGAATGTGGAAAATGTTTTTGCTATAAAGCATATCTTGTTACACATGAGAGAACTCACACAGGAGAGAAACCATTTGCATGTTCTGAATGTGGAAAATGTTTTTCCTGTAAAGAATATCTTGTTACACATGAGAGAACTCACACAGGAGAGAAACCTTTCTCATGTTCTGAATGTGGAAAATGTTTTCCCTGTAAAGCATATCTTGTTTCGCATCAGAGAACTCACATTGGAGAGAAACTTTTCTCATGTTCTGAATGTGGAAAATGTTTCTCTTGTAAAGCATATCTTGTTTCGCATCAGAGAACTCATACAGGAGCGAAACCTTTTTCATGTTCTGAATGTGGAAAACATTTTGGCAGTAAACGAGAGCTTGTTATACATAAGAGAACACACACAGGAGAGAAACCTTTCTCATGTTCTCAATGTGGAAAATGTTTTTCCTGTAAACCATATCTTGTTTCACATCAGAGAACTCACACTGGAGATAAACCTTTCTCATGTTCTGAATGTGGAAAAGGTTTTTCCTTTCAGTCAGCTTTTGATAGACATAAGATAACTCACACAGGAGAGAAACCTTTCTCATGTTCTGAATGTGGAAAATGGTTTTCCTGTAAAGCATATTTTGTTTTGCATCAGAGAACTCACAATGGAGAGAAACCTTTCTCATGTTCTGAATGTGAGAAATGCTTTGTCAGTAAATCAGAGCTTGTTTCACATAAGAGAACTCACACAGGAGAGAAACCTTTCTCGTGTTCTGAATGTGGAAAATGTTTTTCCAGTAAACCAAATCTTGTTACACATGAGAGAACTCACACGGGAGAGAAACCTTTCTCATGTTCTGAATGTGGAAAACGTTTTGGCAGGAAATCAGAGCTTGTTGCACATCAAAGAGCTCACACAGGAGAAAAACCTTTCTCATGTTCTGAATGTGGAAAATGTTTTTCTAGTAAACCAAATCTTGTTACACATGAGAGAACTCACACGGGAGAGAAACCTTTCTCATGTTCTGAATGTGGAAAATGTTTTCCCTGTAAAGCATATTTTGTTAGACATCAAAGAGCTCACACAGGAGAGAAACCTTTCTCATGTTCTGAATGTGGAAAATGTTTTGTCAGTAAATTAGAGCTTGTTGCACATCTAAGAGTTCACACAGGAGAGAAACCTTTCTCATGTTCTGAATGTGGAAAATGTTTTTCCTTTAAAGCATATCTAGTTACACATCAGAGAACTCACACAGGAGAGAAACCTTTCTCATGTTCTGAATGTGGAAAATGTTTGGTCAGAAAATCAGAGCTTGTTAGACATCAAAGAGCCCACACAGGAGAGAAACCTTTCTCATGTTCTGAATGTGGAAAATGTTTTCCCTGTAAAGCATATCTTGTTAGACATCAAAGAGCTCACACAGGAGAGACACCTTTCTCATGTTCTGAATGTGGAAAATGTTTTTCCTTTCATTCAGCTCTTGTTAGCCATAAGAGAACTCACACAGGAGAGAACACAATCTAATGTTCTGAATATGGAAAACGTTTTGTCAGTAAATCAGAGCTTGTTACACATAAAATAACTCACACAGGAGAGAAGCCTTTCTTATGTTCTGAATGTGGAATTTTGTTTAGCCAGCACTCAAACCTTCTTAAACATCAGAAAACTTACATAGCGAAACCTTTCTCATGTTTTGATTGACAAAAATATTTTAGATTTCATTCAAATCTTGTTCACAGAGAACTCGGATAGCAGAGAGAGAATTTTCATGTAGTGAATGTGGAAATGTTTTACCCATCATTTCAGGCAACTCTTAAAGGAGATACCTTTCTCATGGTTTGAATGTGGAGGGTAACACTCCACTTTCACCTTCCAGTTCTGCTACTTCCCACCCTGTTGCTTGGTTGCTATCCCCCACTCTGCCCTTATTGCGGTGCTTTTATATCCCTGCTCCTCTAGATTTAAAGCTCTTTCGAGCAGGGTCCTTATTAATCTATTATTTTTGAACCAATTTGTAATTGTCTTAATAATTGATAAATTTCCCCTTTGTAATATTTTATAGCACATATAAGCATATCAATGATATATTTTCCACAATCTTATATAAAGTCTGCTTGACATCTACCTGTGTGCCCAGAACATTTATTTTATTTTCTCATTATGAGTGACTGTGTTGTGTTTGTCACTGTGTATGTAAATGTGTGACTGTGTATGTGCTTTTTCTTTTTTAGATTAGTGTATAAGGAGTATGTTGGTTATTTGTAAAAGCAGTCTACTATGATACACTGTAAATCTAACTCTAGTATGGGATTGTAAATTCCAGAATTAATTTATGTGGGTAATCCCCCACCTAGGGCTTACACGTTTATTTTGGGGGAAGTGCGCAAATAAAGGATGTTCACCACAGGTGTGTTACCTTTTGTAACTTTAGCAGAATGGACGTTATAATACACTTTTTTTTTTCCCTTTGGTTGGCTGTCCGTACCCCCCATTTGTTTACTGAACCCATACCTGTGTGGTCCCTGGGTTCGGTAAACTCAATGTTGTTAACCTCAAATTGCTCATTAAAGAACGTGTTTCCCCTGTGTGGTCTCCATTCATATTACCAAACTCACGTGTTCAAACAAACGGCTGCCATTTTGTCTCTTGAACGTGGACAGCGGTACATGGTCGTCGACGACCTGGAACTAATTTCGCTACTCTACTCTGCGAACACCCGGTCAACTGATACCGCTGCCCATTCAACTTCCCGAACCAGTAGAACGGCTTTTGGGAGACCTAAACTATTGAACAGGGGCAACATTGGTATGCTAGCAGCCAGGGGGAGCCTTCGTCGGCATTCGGAAAGAAGACCGGTCAATGCCTAAATTCCCTGGAACTGTTTTGGAGTGTTTTATGCTGTTTATAAATATTTTATATTTCCTGTACCTGCAAGATAATTTTATTAAAGAGTTGTTCTTACTCAATTATCTCCCAGACACAGAGATGAACTGTGAACTGTTTACTTATCCATTGTCCCCACTTAGGTCCACCAGGGGAAAACCCCTGGAAAAATTAGTTAAGAAACCCTTTGCATGGGGAGTTGCATAAAAGCCAGCTGTGGCTGAATAAAAATCAGTTGACTCCCAGAATTGTGTGTCGTCCAGTAACCTGGGGGATTTTTGGGCGTATTGCTTCCTCAGCTACAAGGATTAAACAGCGGAGATATTTATGCTGAATATTGGAGCTTTGCTAGTAATTACTTTCCTTAGTAATAATTACCGTATATACTCTAGTATAAGCCGACCCAAAATAAGCCAAGGCCCCTAATTTTACCCCAAAAAACTGGGAAAACATATTGACTCGAGTATAAGACTAGGGTGAGAAATGCAGCAGCTACTGGTAAATTTCTAAATAAAATTAGATCCTAAAAAAAAAAAATATTAATTGAATATTTATTTACAGTGTGTGTATAATGAGTGCAGCGTGTGCATATGAGTGCAGCATGTGTGTATGAGTGCAGTGTGTGTATGTGTATGTGTGCAGTGTGTGTGTGTTGCAGAGCTTTGGTGGGGGGTGGGCAATTTTATTATTATTTTTTTTAATTATTTTCATATTTTTTTATTATTATTTCTTATTAGTTTTTATTTAAATTAATTATTATTTTATTTTATTATAGATTTTTTTTCGTCCCCCCTCCCTGCTTGATACATAGCAGGGAGTGGGGCTCTCCTTCCCTGGTGGTCCAGTGGCATTGGCAGTTCAGTGGGGGGGGAGTGTGGGGCTGGCAGAGCTGTAACTTACCTTTCCTGCAGCTCCCTCCTCCTCCGCGACGTCCGTTCAGCTCTTCTGTCAGCTCACACTGTAAGTCTCGGCTCTCGCGAGATTTACACTGGGAGCTGACCGAGGTGCTGAACGGACGGCGCGGAGGAGGAGGGAGCTGACAGGAGCTGCAGGAAAGGTAAGTTACAGCTCTGCCAGCCCCCACAGCCCCAGTCTGTATTATGGCAATGCAAATTGCCATAATACAGACTATTGACTCGAGTATAAGCCGACTTGTGGTTTTTCAGCACAAAAAATGTGCTGAAAAACTCTGCTTATACTCGAGTATATACGGTATATGGCCCCGGAGTTTCTGATACGGAAGGTGTTCCAGCTCAAGTATGCTGTCATCCGTGGGTTTCTTTTACCTCACCTGCACTACTAACTGCTCCACTAAATACTAGGATTTAGCTTTAGCAGCGTGTCACTGTCAATGCAGGATATACTGCAGGGTTGTCTCCAGATACTACAGGATATTCTACCGCTAAGGGCCACTATCAATTACTGAGCTAGTAACACTCTATAGTGAGTAATAGATGACGGTAGGAATAGTTACTTTGATAAAGAGACAAACAAGCTTCTTCATGCAGCAAGAAGGAGAATTTACTGTATTTCACACTTCACATCAAGACATACACACTATATCTCTCTACAGTTTCCTTCCCTTCCTGTTCAAGTCTGCCATGGCAACAAAAGGCCTCTTGATCGGTCAGGTGGATATCTTGACCTGCAGTTACAAGTGGAGACTTTCTGGCTCCAACATCAGGTGGTTACATACAGTACAGAATTTAACTTACTTGTGAATATTAACTTACAAAATACATTTAACTGAGAGCTGCTGTCCCTCTACCTTTCCCAGAGCTGCATACACAGACACAGTTCTCTGTGTAGAATACAGGTACACACACTAAACAGAGATAACTATGTATCTCATAGCGTCCGTTCTAGGGATCGACCGATTATCGGTTTTACCGATATAATCGGCCGATATTCGGTATTTTCGGCAATATCGGTATCGGCCAATAGGGATACCGATATTGCCGATAATACCTCCCAGGACCGCCAGGCTCATTACAAGCTCGGCGGTCCTGGGGGGGCGGGCAGCAAGCATTTACTCACCTCCCAGCAACTCCTCCAGCTCCCCAGTGTAAATCTCGCGAGACCCGCGGCCAGCTCTGACGGCCGCGGGTCTCGCGAGATTTACACTGGGGAGCTGGAGTTGCTGCTGGGAGTTGAGTAAACGCTTGCTGCCCGCTCCCCCCCCCCCCCCAGCAGCCTAAGCCAATGCCACTGACTGGTCCCCCCTCCCTGGCAAGGCAAAAAAGAGGGAGGGGGGACAAAAAAAAATTAATTAAACATATAAAAAAATGCCCCCTCACACACATACACTCTATTATTATACACATACACTACACAAACACACTGTGTATATAATTCAGTGTTTGTATAGTGTGTGTGTGTGTATATAATGCAGTGTGTGTTTGTATAGTGTGTGTGTGTGTATATAATGCAGTGTGTGTTTGTATAGTGTGTGTATATAATGCAGTGTGTTTGTATTGTGTGTGTGTGTATATAATGCAGTGTGTTTGTATATACACACTATACAAACACACACTGCATTATATACACACACTATACATACACACACTGCATTATATATACACACACTATACAAACACACTGCATTATACACACACTATACAAACACTGCATTATACAAACACACTGCATTATATAAACACTACACAAACACGCTGCATTATATAAACACTACATTATATACACAGTGTGTTTGTGTAGTGTGTTTATATAATTCAGTGTGTGTTTGTGTAGTGTTTTTATACAATTCAGTGTGTGTTTGTGTAGTGTTTATATAATGCACACTACACACGCACTCTGCATTATATACATACACTAAACAAACACACACACTCTGAATTATATAAATACACTACATTCACCATACACACACTACACAAATACACAAACTCTGCATTCCTTATATATACACACTACACAAACACACACACTTTGCATTTAGTATATACAGCATTCACTTTACACACACACACTGCATTCACTTTACGCACACTACCCACACACTACACAAACACACACTGCATCCACTACACAAACACACACTGCATCCACTACACAAACACACACTGCATCCACTACACACACACTGCATCCCCTACACACACACACACACACTAAACAAACACTGCATCCTCTACACACACACACTACACAAACATACTACACAAACATACACAGCTCCCCTGTCTAAACACACTGCATCCACTACACGTGGCATGTATATTTTGTGCATTTACCTTTAGAAATAGTTTTCATTTTCCAAAATGGTAAATGTACAGAATATCGGCAAATTATATCGGCTATCGGCCTGAAAGTTCACAGAATATCGGTATCGGTATCGGCTCTAAAAAATCAATATCGGTCGATCCCTAGTCCGTTCTCTTAGCCTGACAAAACACCATGAAGTGGCACAGAATGGTGCCATGAACTTGTGACTTGTGCAAAACAAATCAGTGGGATCAGGCCATCCCTTACAACTTGCAACACATCTGAATACACTAGCACTTTAATTTTCTTTGTAGTGTTATACTTTGACAAGCCCTTTTCATTTCTTAAAAAAACAACTACTTTGAAATATTCTACAAGAAAGGTTAGGGAGGGTCGAGTTTTAGCCACCACACTTACCATAACCACCAGCAGTTGTACTAGTGCACTACTACTCAATCCGTGCCTCTGCACAATCACCTAAGTATCAAGGAAGCCAATGTTTACATTATGACCTTTTTCTTTTCCTCTGGACAAAAAAAACAGGTAAAGTAATGGCATTGGTTCCAGCATCAGGCAGCAGTAGTGCATCCTCAGTTTAACCCAGTACTAGCAGCAGTGTCAGTAGGAACTAGCAGGGCTACTACAAGATTCCATTTAAGTTAAGCCCCATGCCCCTCCACAATAGGTGGCCCTTTGTAGGTGACCACAGGAAAGCATACACGTGAGAAGAGTTTCTGGAAGTAAGTATTGCAATTAGCATGTTTATCTCCTATGTGTTGGACCCACAAATATTGGGGTACTATGACAAAGTGGTGGATGTAAATGTGGGCTTGTGGTGCAACAGAGTCCCCATGTTTGCTTGAAATATAGGTGAGTTTAAACAGCCTTGTGTGGTGTATCACCAAATTAATATAAATATTACACAAGGTTTGTCTACATTAAAAATTTATTTATTTAGAAGACAACAACACAATACTATAAATGTATCACAAACACACAGCCCAGACCCACGGAGCAACAACCCTTTTAAATCTATCTATCTATATAGTAATCCCCTTCCCCACACGTTTGATCTCACCCACGGTTAGGCCTTCACATCTAGTAATGGCTCACTGCTGCAAGTCCAACATCACATCCACCAAGGAAGAAAAGGAAGCAATAGAGTATAACATGGTTCACCAAGATAGCACATGGCGTCTGCACATCTGCTCAGTAGCACAGCCAAGAAGGAACAGAGAGGAATGAGGATAGTGGGGGGAGTGGCTATCTCTCTCCTGACTTGTAAAGGTATTGAATTACCTACTTACCATATCAAAGTAAAGCTTATCCCCCTGTAAGAAAGATCTACATGAACTTGATCACATGACCCCTGGTCACCATGTTAGTTTGATGACAGAATGTCACCACATTCCCTCACTTTTTCTTCTCTTATGTTGAGCACATTTAAAAATAATAATATATCCCTCTTATCTATCTAAACTATGAGATCTGAAGTAGGAAAGGGGAGCACAGGAATTAGTGTGAGTGAGATCAGTAAGATAAAATAAAACAGTCAAATAGGGGTTGCATCACCCCACATTCCCCCACTTTTTCTTCATCTATGTTGCTCCCTTATCTAGTTATCCCTCTAGTACAAGAGAACCTAGTGGGAGCAAAAACCTGATATACAGGAGAAATTCAACCCACCGTTCTTCCGGAATAGTTCCCTCAGTGACATAAGTTCTCCTGTACTTTCCTATGGCTGTCAATTCACATTTTATACAAATTTGTCACACAAAAATGTAGGTGACTGTGTGTTTGTGTGTGTGTTAAATATGTATGTATGTGCAATGTAAAACTTTTATTGAAGAATGTATGAGAGAGAGAAAAACAAAAACAAATTTCAAATATATCCCCCTTTTCAAGTTTCTTCCTCATCTATATCATTGCCACACAAAAGTATAGTGTAATTATGAGAATGAGTATTAGTGGCAGAGTTTGTAGAGTGTGTAGGACTGGATGTGATATTTGCGGAATTCCATATTCTTAATCCAGTTCCGACTCCTCCCAGAAGGGCTGCAAATATGTCCAGTTTTTCCTGACTCCCTGCTTTGCCTAAACCACTGCCGCCGTTGTTCCGGGCACCTTGGAGGAATAGAAGGATTATTAAAATGTAGACTCTAATCTTGTTAAACTGACTCCCTTATTTGGAGTATCTTCTGCCCGCATTGCCTGTCTCCCATCCCTACTGTGATACAGCTTATACTTATCCATCCTGTAACAAGGATCCACCACAATCTTCTGTTGACACACATTATCATCCTAATGCAGCTTTGCCTTGCTCTGTGGGAACACTAGATCTCATCATTAGAAATGTATAGCTATATGGGAGACTGGAAAACTCAGAGAAAGAATCAAAAGAAAAACAAACATACATACAGATGTAGAGAGATACAAAAATTATGAGAGTTATTGATTGCTGGGACCCCCCAATTGATCAATCTTTTCCTCCTCTCTCATCTGTTCCCTCAGTGCTTTCACATCTGCCTCCAATCTTTCAGTCTGTCTCTTTAGGTCCCAGTAGTCTCTATTCCCTTCTTTATTCCTCCAATTATCCCAGTCCCGTCTATTGGTCTGATGCTCATCCCATCTATGGTTCCTTCTCCAATTATTCTCCCAATAACTGTTCCTGTTGTTTCTCCGTTTTTCTCCCCAATTGTGATTATCTGTCCTTTTTAGCCTCTCCCAGGTATTTTTATTATTCCAATTATTATTGATTACCTTAGGCCCCTCCCATCTATTTCTCCAATTCTCTCCCATTACATTACTTCCTTTAGCACTGTCCCCATTCCTATGGTCCCTCTGTGGATCTCTCCATCTTTTGTCAAAGTCCTGTTTTGGTCTCCAGTTCTCATTATCCCTCTTGTTCTGGGGTACATCCCACCTCTGGCTTCTCCATTTACCATCTATATCTCTACCAGAGTCAACCTTGAATGGTCTTATGGCTGAAACAGAGAAGACCTGTTCTGAGGAAGGATGCTTGATCCACCAATTGTCAGCTCTAGTTAGTATCATTTCTAAGTCTGCTGGTGTTGGATCAAAAAGCCTCACAAATTCTTGACACTCCCAGGGAAGGGCTTCCATTACTTTAGCAATGTGTTCTGGTGAGCCCAAGACCAGAGGCTGTTGAGGTTGGCGTAGCGTATACCAGTACAATATCCTTTGAGCTACCTCTCTAGGACCATCTGCTGGCCTCATCGTAATATTAGCTATTTCTTTCTCAATGCTGAGTAAATAGAAATTTGTTGCAGCAATTCTTCCTGCCTGATCAGACACACTGTTATTAAATCCAAATAGTCTGCTAGCCAAAGGACCCATAGCATATTCTAACAGTTCTGTCCATTCTTCTAAGTTAAGACCTCCTTTTTTCGCTCTATTTGCTCCCCTCATAAACCAATGTGTAAAGGTGTTAAAGTCGTCAGTTGGCATACTTCCCCACCATTTCTGGAAATTATCTTTGTCTAGAGAAGCTAGTAGGCATTTCTCTTACATTAAAATGTTCAGTTATTATTATAGGGGCTTGTGGGACACAATTCACAATTGGCACATTTCCATTGTGTTTTGTTCCCACTACTGGTTCTTTAATAAAATAAGACTGGCCTGGGCATACTCTAGGAATCTCCTTATCCCATTTATTTGTGTTTTCTTTAATTTTCATTTTATATTCCATGACTAGGTCTTGGAGTTCAGTGATCTTAGCACTATATGCATCTCTCTGTTGTTCTATTTCTCTTAACTCCTTTTCCAACCCCTCAATCATTTTGTTTGTTCTTAGGGCAGCTACTTTAAAACAATCTCTTTCATCAAGAGCATCTTCCATTTTATTAGTGGTTACTAAATTAGCTTACTGCAATTCGAGTACCATGCTTGCCAAACCCCCTATTGCAGCAACAACCACTTGTGCCACCAAGCTTTTCCTTTTCTTAATATTGCACTTTTTATTAGTAACAATCTGTGTCAAAACATCCATGAAACCTTCATATTTTCCACAATTGGGGCCTGCTGGTTCTGGAAGCTCATATGGTCCATCATGTTTGTCAATGTCATTCTTGAAGTACTCTAGTACTTCTACAGAAAAATACTTAGTACCCAGAAATGACATTTTAAAACTGAGCTCTCCCTGAGTCTTTAACAATGGGATTTATTTAAAAAAAACTGAAACTGGCTCCAAAGAGATTAAACCATTTGAGAAACTTAATTACATTAACCTATTCAAACAAACTCTTGTCTTTTAAGAAAAAAAAAAACTTCACAGTTTCAATACAACAAATGCCCACAGAAAGCAAAACACAAAACCACCCTTTTGCCTTTGTTTAAGTGCAGTAGGGGGGAGGAGGGATTTACAAATAAACAGAATGATTTAAAGGAAGATATGGGAACTGGAAAATACCTGACTGTAACTTCACAATGATAATTCCCAACCACATAACAATCTAACATAGGCACCTTTACTTCATAATATTTACCTCAAATACAAACTGTTAATTTTCTATTAAACACACTCCAGTGTAAAAATGGAACTGTTAACCTGGCTAAACAATAGCCACCGCACTGTATTAGCCCCAATACCTTTATCATGTAAACACAATGCTCCTACCCAGAATTCAATGGTTCAAACAGACAAAAGAGAACCAAAAAAAAAAAACAGTTTACTATTTAAACTTAGAATGCAGTGAAGCCACAAAATGTACAAAATGTAACATCTAAAAACAATTACAATATATTCAGTTTAGTTCTAGTTAGTTGCAACAGGAGAGAGACAATACAGCACATGGGCTATTAAAAATGGCCGAAACATCAATAATACCAATGCAGTGCAACTATTCAATCTTCCCCTTTAATCACCAATAATTTAAAACTGTGCAGAAACAACATTAAACTATAAATGCTACAATTTGCAACAAAATACGTTCTGTCAGTCATAATGCACAAACATTATGCTCCTATCCTGAATTCAATTATTCAAACAGACAAAAGATAACAACAACAAAAATGTTTGCTATTTAAACTTAAAATGCAGTGAAGCCTCAAAATGCAACATCTAAGAAAACAATTAAAATAGATTAAGTTTCATTCTAGTTAGTTGCAACAAGAGAGAGACAATACAGCACATGGGCTATTAAAAATGGCCAAAACATCAAAGGTTCCAATGCAGTGAAACTATTCAATTTTCCCTTTTTATCACCAATACTTTAAAACTGTACAGAAACAAAGTTAAACCTATAAATGCTACAATTTGCAACAAAATATGTTCTGTCAGTCACAATACACAAATTCAAAACAGTCAACAAAACACATATGTATATTTGTTTCAACAATAAATCCTATGCTATAAAGTCTCTTGCTCTTAGATTATGTATCAATATGGTAGTTATTGCGCCTCACAAACATTTGTTGTAGAAGTCTAAAATTCATGGTCGCCACATGTGGTGTATCACCAAATTAATATAAATATTACACAAGGTTCGTCTACATTAAAAGGTATTTATTTAGAAGGCAACAACACAATACTATAAATGTATCACAAACACACAGCCCAGACCCACTGAGCAACAACCCTTTTAAATCTATCTATCTATATAGTAATCCCCTTCCCCACACGTTTGATCTCACCCACGGTTAGGCCTTCACATCTAGTAATGGCTCACTGCTGCAAGTCCAACATCACATCCACCAAGGAAGAAAAGGAAGCAATAGAGTATAACATGGTTCACCAAGATAGCACATGGCGTCTGCACATCTGCTCAGTAGCACAGCCAAGAAGGAACAGAGAGGAATGAGGATAGTGGGGGGAGTGGCTATCTCTCTCCTGACTTGTAAAGGTATTGAATTACCTACTTACCATATCAAAGTAAAGCTTATCCCCCTGTAAGAAAGATCTACATGAACTTGATCACATGACCCCTGGTCACCATGTTAGTTTGATGACAGAATGTCACCACACCTTGTACATTTAAAAAATGCATTTATGTGTGTTACTTAATCTCTATTTTGTATGCGATAGACAGACCGTGTATATGATAAATAGAAAGTAAATGTGACAGGCAGTGTAGGTGAAAGTGTGTAAGACTAAGTATGAAACAAAGTGTGACACAGTGACAGAAAAAGTGTGACAGAAAGTGGGATACACAGAGTGTGAAAGACTTTTTGACAGTGTGTCAAACCGTGTAACAGATGGAGTGAAGTGGCGGAACCAGCCTCGCCACTAGGCACTGGAGAAGACGGATTGCTAGCCTCCTGCCATGTGACTATGGCCCCTGGGATGTATTGCCTGCTATCCTGTACTGCTGAGTATTGCTACCAACTAGGTGGATTTAGCTCTGGAGCTTGTGTAGTGCCCTCTGTTGGTAGCAACAGTAATATGCACTACTTGAATAGTAAGACTGGTAATTTGCATATTCTGGTAGATTTGCATTTCGCTAATTCTGCATGCAGGAGAGACATTTTGTGTTAATTATGGTCTTCCCCACCCATTTATAAATATGTAATTATGTTATAATAAGTCACTGTATGTTGCCTGCTATGATTTGACTGTTTGTAACTTTATTGAGTTTTTACAGCAATGTTAATGTAATGACCATATGGGCTATTCCCAAGTAAAATACAGTTTGAGTTAGTTGTACTTCACCCTCAATTTGGAGTCCTGTCTCTTATTGGGGGAATCTGCTACAAGGGATTGCTATGCTCTGCATATTCCCTTGCTATAATCACTCCTAAGATCTTTTAAGAGCTCGTTCCTGCTTCGCTCTGAAGGAAGAGAGGTTTGGCCTGCGGTGGTTGTGGTGTCGGCTAGAGTGCTTGGAATCCTCAAGAAGCGCTAGGAGCACTACTTCAGAGATGGAAGGCCGTGCAGCATCTCCCTTTGACGCCAGGCTCCAGCAGCGACTAAAGGATGTGATGCGCAGTATGGAGAGACAGAATGGAGGTTGGATACCGCTTTGTACCGATCTCTGGAAGGTGGACATCGACGAAATTCGACCCTTCTGGTGCGAGGAAATCCTGACCACTAACCAGCGCCAAGCAGAACAACTAGAGCTGCGGATGCCGTTATTGGGAAACCAGCCCTCAGAGGAATGGGTAAGCGAACTGGAGACACTAGTTGTGACTGAGGTGTGGCTGGATGATTCCTATCGGGCCCTGCGGTGGCATGCTTACCACCTCTACCCATGGCTGATCGAGTACAAGTGTATTGAGGGGGAAGACTACGATGGCCCTGGATTGTTAAGGGATACTATTGAAACTAGTCTCTGGTTCGGAGACACCGACATTGCTCGCTTCTGGTCCATCCGAGCTGAGCGGGCAGACAATTGGGACCTTACGGAGATCGATGCCATTCAGCCAGATCTATCTTTTCTTGCCAACCGGGAGTGGGAACTAGAACAGGATTATGTTTGCCTATTCCAACGTATAACGCTGCTTGCGTCTGACATGATGGGGCTTATTGACTGTATACCACCGGAAGCATTGAGTTTAGTTCCTCCTCCCCAGCAACCAAGCTTGTTATCAGGGGACCTTGGTACTGTACCACATACGTCCCAACCAGTCCCAGAGATGGAAGACCTTATTGACTTGCCCTGGGAAGACACCCAGCTGGCAGGTGGAGATGGGACCGAGGTCTCTCTACCGGCCCTACAGGGATGCTGGACAGTCTGCCCAGATCCCCAGCGGCAGTATGTATCCCAGGGAGCTAAAGGTGCCATCCTTCCTCCTGTGTGTCCTTAGGAGAGGAGACAGCTGGTCCCTCTCCCCAGCAGTCTCAGGGAGCCAAAGGTGTTACAGCTCCCCAGCGGCAGTGTCTGTTACATGGAGCTGAAGGTGTCGTCCTTCCTCCCCAGCGGCAGTGTGTGTCTTTAGGAGAGGAGACAGTTGGTCCCTCTCCCCAGCGGCTGAAAGTATGCATGGGAGAGGAGCTTTTTAACCCCTCTCCCCAGCGGCAGCTTAGCCCACTAAGGGGAGACAGTAAACTCCACAACAGTGCAGATGGGACCATGGTCTCTGCACCACCGGGGGTAGTGACAGTCGGTCCTGTCCACCAGCAGCAGGGCTGTTTAGCCAAAGGGGAGACAGTTGGTTCACCCCTCCAGCAGCAGCCCCAGATCCCCAGAGAGGAGCCTTCCAATTCTTTTCAGCATGGCTCCAACCAGGCTACTCCCGTTGTAGCGCTGGCACCAGGGCAGAGTACCGCGGGTCTCTGCCCACTCAGCAACCCACCAAGGCAGCCTATCAGTACCCCACACAGCTGTGGTGAGGCACCTGGACATGGATGAGCTAATCTTTTACCCATGTATTGTGGGTGGGCTGTATTACTGTTTGTGCTTCGTGGGTGGGTTACTGGACTAACCAGGGCACTGACCAGCAGGAGGTCAGATACCCTGTTACTCTGTTTGGAAAAGGGGAGAAATGTGGCGGAACCAGCCTCGCCACTGGGCACTGGATAAGACTTTTTTGAACGGGATTTTTTTTTTTTTTGTATAAGGGGAAATAGGGAGTAATGGTAAAATAATATGAGCAATTAAGTACCAAGAGTAACACTAAATTTTCACCAATGGAGTTATGAGATGTATTTTGGGACTTAGAGAGGATTTTTGATGAAAAGAGCAAAGGATCACAGGAGCTATTATAATTAATAAGATGGATATAAAGATATTTGCACAAATGGAGGGGTGATATTTTGATTGTGATATGTTGATAAGGGATATGTAAAAATGGATAAATTAACAAGAGATCTCCTAAACAAAAGGGAAAGAGGAAAGGAGAAGAAAAAAAGGAAAGAATTTATACAATAGATGGAGTGTGTTTAGGGGATATAATTGAACACGATAATATAGCACTTTGTATGATTAAGGTGAAACAAGGGATTAAGGGTAAATTAATAAAAACAAGTAAATATTAAGGGAAAATATATAGTTTCACCAACAGTTTTGAGAGATGAAAAAGTGATCTATGGAAGATTATAAATAAATAGAGTGGATATATTGCTATGCGCACAGTGGAAATGGAGGGGTGATATTTTGATTGTGACATGTTAATAAGGGATATGTAAAAATGGATAAATTAATAAGAGATCTCCTAAACAAAAAGGAAAGAAGGAGAAGGACAAGAAAGGAAAAAGAAAAAAAGGGAAAAGATCTATACAATAGATGGAGTGTGTTTAGGGGATATAAATGATCACGACAATATAGCACTGTGTATGATTAAGGTGAAATAAGGGATTAAGGGTAAACTAATAAGAACAATTAAGTATTAATAAGAACAATTAAGTATTAAGGGAAAATATATAGTTTCACTAAAAGATTTGTGAGATGAAATAGTGATTTAGGGAAGATTATAAATAAATAAATAGAGTGGATATATTGTTGTGTGCACATTGGAAGGGAATTTATTTTTTTTTTTTTTTTTCCTCTTTGTTCTTCTTTTCTCCCCCCTCTCTCCCCTTTCTCTGTCTCACTGAGTGGGACCAAAGGGAAAAAGAGGGAGGGGGAAATAATGGCTGCATATTTAAACAAATATATAAGAATGTTCTGATTGCCCCTGAGTAGCTACCACTTTAAGGTCAGAAACAGACCTTAGCCCTAGACGGTACACAAGATATTGTCAAGGCTTACAGGTTGAAGAGATGATTAATATTTATTATCTCTTGAAACAACAAGTAAGAATGATTGGGAATGAGTTTCTCTGTTCTATGAGAGCTCAGACGTGTGTGAATGATGTGGGAGGGATGGCAGCAGGAATAGGTGTTACTTGAAAAATATAACTAGCATGAAGTGTATTTCATTAAATGTACAAGGGCGCTAAATACCCCATATAAAAGAGTTATGATGAGAGAATTGCTCAAAAAAAAAGGAATAGATTTAGCGATGTTGCAGGAGACACATTGGAAACGAGAAGATAGGAATAGGTGGACCTATGAAGGATATGAGATAATTTCACAAGCTGCCTTGAATAAGAAAAAGAAAAGAGGAGTGGCTATAATCCTTTCAAAAAATATAAATAGAGAAATCATGTACGAAGATGTAGACATAGAAGGACGGTATCAGATATTAATATGTAAGTTGGACGAGATAGTTTACACCTTGGTAAACGTATACCTCCCAAACGTACTACCAACGAAATGTCTTAAAGAGATCATGGAAAAAGTAGATAAAGTCAAAACAGGATTATTAGTCATCTCAGGAGACTTTAATTGTGTGGTGGATACAGTTCTAGACAAAAAAACAAAAAATAATAAACCCATAACTAAACATTTGATAAATCAAGCTAGGATCTTGAGAAATATACTTCTAGAAAATAACTTATTAGACATATGGAGAGTATTTAATTCAGAGGAAAGAGAATACACGCACACCTCAAGGGTACACTCCTCACTCTCCAGAATAGACTATGTGTTGGGGGAAGCTAATTTAGTAGAACAAATAAAAGCCATATATATAGAAGAGAATGTCTGGTCAGACCATAGTTATATTATTTTTTCTATAAATGATGTCAAAAAATATAGACCTAATACGACATGGCGTCTAGATGATAGTATTTTGAAGAATAGTAAAGAACAACTACAAATCAGAGAATTGATTCAACTGTACTTTAACCCCTTAAGGACAAAACTTCTGGAATAAAAGGGAATCATGACGTGTCAGGCACGTCATGTGTCCTTAAGGGGTTAAAGAAAATATCTCAGAAGAACTCCCAATAACCACTATATGGTGTGCATTTAAAGCTGTATTACGGGGGTATCTGATTAAACTTAAAAAAAGGATCCAAAGAGATAGAGGTCTGACTAGAGAAAAACTATATATAGAATACTATCTGTTGGCCAGAAGAAATAAAAGATTTTTAAATAATGAATCATTTAAACAACTATCTGAGATTAAAATGAAAATAGAAAAAATAGAGAAAGAACGAATAGAGAAAAATCTAGAGAGGATGAAATCCAATTTTTACTATGATAGTAATAGGATCAATAAATGGTTAACAAAAAAACTTAAGAATACAAAAAATGGTAAAAATAGGATTAGTAGCATTAGAAATGAATCAATAATTTGTAGAAAACCAGAAACAATAGCAAAGGCATTTCAAATATACTATGAAAAATTGTATAATTTACCAAATCAATCAAAAGAAGAGGCTATAAATGATTACCTGAGGGAAATTAATCTCCCCAGGGTTTCTGAAGATCAAAAAATAATGCTTAATGCCCCTCTACAAATTAGGGAATTTACAGGTGCTATTAAAAAACTTGTGAACTACAAGACCCCTGGCCCAGACGGTCTGACCAATAGATTCTATAAGATATATGGAGATATTTTGGTAGAATATTTGACTAGAACATATAATGAAATCTCATTGAAAGGTACAGGCCCTAAAGAATTATTACAGGCAAACATAATCCCTATTCATAAAAAAGATAAGGATCCGCAAGATTTAAAGAACTATCGTCCGATTTCACTTATTAACGTCGATTCAAAACTGTTTTCATCTATATTGGCAGATAGGTTGAAAAAGATAATTATGGAACTGGTAGATAGAGACCAGATAGGGTTTGTCCCAACTAGACAGGCTAGTACTAATATAAGAAGAATGATCAATGTTCTGGATTGGAGTGATAGAACGCGAATTCCCCTCCTGACCCTGTCACTGGATGCAGAAAAGGCCTTTGACAGGGTCGGGTGGGGATACATGATGGGGGTGTTAAGGGCAATGGGCATAGATGGTTGGATGTTGTTAGCAATAGGCTCTATTTACCAAAATCCCATGGCGAGAGTGGTCGGCATAGATCTATGCTCAGATTGGTTTCCATTGAAAAATGGCACACGACAAGGGTGTCCACTCTCACCTATTCTATATATTCTTTCAATGGAGCCCTTTGCAATTAGAATAAGAGAAAACCCAGATATCCGGGGAGTACCAACCTCCGATAGAGAATTAAAAATAAGTATGTATGCAGACGATACCATCTTGACCCTCATAGACCCAACCAGATCAATTGACAACTTGATAAAAGAAATAGAAATATTTAGTACTATCTCAAACTACAAAATAAACTCAGATAAAACAATTGTGTTATTTAAGAACTGTAGCAAAGAGTGGAAAAATGAATTTTTGAAGACATATTGCTTTACGGATGCGAAGGGGAGTTTTGAATATCTAGGGGTAATATTATCAGATAAATTGGACAAAATGGTGGAGATTAATTTTACTAGGCTTCTGAAGTCCACTGGGATATCGTTAAAAAAATGGAACCCCCTGTTTCTTAGTTGGCTGGGAAGGATAAATGTAATAAATGCGTACATAGTGCCTAGATGGACATACTTTTTTAGAATGGTTCCTTTAAAAATCCCATTGCCATGGCTGGAGATAACACAGAGGCTTATTAAAAACTTTATCTGGAAGGGGAAAAAACCTCGGATTAGTTTAGATCAATTAACAAATACTGTAGAGCATGGAGGGGTGAACTTTCCGAATATAATAGGTCACTATGAAGCCTCTATCATATTCCATACACAGTTATTAACCAAAAAAGATTCTGAAAAATCTGGCTGGTTTGGTTTAGAGACTTAAGACCTAAATGGAAAAGAACTATTTAGATATATTTGGCAACCCAAGAAGATCGGGCAAGAAATTAATAGTGTAATTTTAAAATATTTACTGAATGACTGGAATAAGATTAGAAAAAAACTAAAAATCTTGGGAAATATTTTTGGGTTTATGAAGATAGAAATACTAGAAGCCCTAATGCCAGACCTAAAAATAGATTCTTGGAAGGATATGAAAATTGAAAATTTGGAAGATATATTAAGAGGAGATAAAATCAAAGATTTTTTAACTTTATCTAAGGAATTTGGTCTCCCTCAGGCTGAGGTTTTTCGTTATTTAAGAATAAAATCCTTTATAGACAAATCACTTGCTAAGAGTAATATAATCAGTAGTATCCTCATAAAACAGATTTTTGGAAACAATAGCTCTCGGAAAAACATGGCAAATTGCTATGCCCTGATAAGAGCAATTCCTAAAAATATAAGGTCCAAACAAATAAAAAGTTGGGAAAAAGAATGTAATCTAAAAATAGACCCAATAAAGTGGGGAAATATGTTGACACAGTTAAAAAGGAATGTTCACAATGTTACACTGTTTGAGACACATTATAAAGTTTGCTATCGCTAGTATTTAGTGCCAATGAGACTAAATAGAATTGATCACAATGAATCTAAAATATGTTGGAGATGTGGAAGCAACTTGGGAAGTTTTATTCATATTTGGTGGAGTTGTAGATTAATTAAGAATTTATGGGATGAGCTCTTTAGAAAACTGTATGTTTGGGACAAAATTATGATAGAAAAATCCCAAACAACGGCCCTTTTACACCTTCAATGGCCTGATTTATTAATATACCAACAATTTTTGGTCTGCCATTCTTTTATGGCAGCAAAGATTCTGATAGCAAGAGGATGGAAGAACTCTGTGACAATTGAGGTTAAACACTGGGAGAAACAACTAATACTTCAAATTAAAAATGAAATAGGGCTTTTTAACAGGAGGGATATTGTACAGAAATATGAAATGGGTAAGAAATGTCTAAAATTCTTAGAAAATAATGAGCAATAACAATAATTATTTAGGATGAATACACTGAAGTGTTTAAATGATAAAATTTGATTATGTATGTATAACTGATCCTATTGTATGTTGCGGCTTCTCCCTTTTTGTATGTATGCAGGACTTAGAATGTACTTCAACGGAAGTTATATGATATAGCTTGAATGGTTTGATGGTCAATATTACTGTCGTAACTGTTTATATTTTTGTATTTTGTATGATGTATGTTCTTTGATATTTAAAATGTATGATGTATGTTCTTTGACTTAAAATCTTTTTTTTAAATCAAATAAAGATATATTTAAAAAAAAAAAAAGAATAGTAAGACTGGTAATTTGCATATTCGGGTAGATTTGCATATCGCTAATTCTGCATGCAGCAGAGACATTTTGTGTTAATTATGGTCTTCCCCACCCATTTATAAATATGTAATTATGTTATAATAAGTCACTGTATGTTGCCTGCTATGATTTGACTGTTTGTAACTTTATTGAGTTTTTACAGCAATGTTAATGTAATGACCATATGGGCTATTCCCAAGTAAAATAAAGTTTGAGTTAGTTGTACTTCACCCTCAATTTGGAGTCCTGTCTCTTATTGGGGGAATCTGCTACAAGGGATTGCTATGCTCTGCATATTCCCTTGCTATAATCACTCCAAAGATCTTTTAAGAGCTCGTTCCTGCTTCGCTCTGAAGGAAGAGAGGTTTGGCCTGCGGTGGTTGTGGTGTCGGCTAGAGTGCTTGGAATCCTCAAGAAGGGCTAGGAGCACTACTTCAGAGATGGAAGGCCATGCAGCATCTCCCTTTGACGCTAGGCTCCAGCAGCGACTAAAGGATGTGATGCGCAGTATGGAGAGACAGAATGGAGGTTGGATACCGCTTTGTACCGATCTCTGGAAGGTGGACATCGACGAAATTCGACCCTTCTGGTGCGAGGAAATCCTGACCACTAACCAGCGCCAAGCAGAACAACTAGAGCTGCGGATGCCGTTATTGGGAAACCAGCCCTCAGAGGAATGGGTAAGCGAACTGGAGACACTAGTTGTGACTGAGGTGTGGCTGGATGATTCCTATCGGGCCCTGCGGTGGCATGCTTACCACCTCTACCCATGGCTGATCGAGTACAAGTGTATTGAGGGGGAAGACTACGATGGCCCTGGATTGTTAAGGGATACTATTGAAACTAGTCTCTGGTTCGGAGACACCGACATTGCTCGCTTCTGGTCCATCCGAGCTGAGCGGGCAGACAATTGGGACCTTACGGAGATCGATGCCATTCAGCCAGATCTATCTTTTCTTGCCAACCGGGAGTGGGAACTAGAACAGGATTATGTTTGCCTATTCCAACGTATAACGCTGCTTGCGTCTGACATGATGGGGCTTATTGACTGTATACCACCGGAAGCATTGAGTTTAGTTCCTCCTCCCCAGCAACCAAGCTTGCTATCAGGGGACCTTGGTACTGTACCACATACGTCCCAACCAGTCCCAGAGATGGAAGACCTTATTGACTTGCCCTGGGAAGACACCCAGCTGGCAGGTGGAGATGGGACCGAGGTCTCTCTACCGGCCCTACAGGGATGCTGGACAGTCTGCCCAGATCCCCAGCGGCAGTATGTATCCCAGGGAGCTAAAGGTGCCATCCTTCCTCCTGTGTGTCCTTAGGAGAGGAGACAGCTGGTCCCTCTCCCCAGCAGTCTCAGGGAGCCAAAGGTGTTACAGCTCCCCAGCGGCAGTGTCTGTTACAGGGAGCTGAAGGTGTCGTCCTTCCTCCCCAGCGGCAGTGTGTGTCTTTAGGAGAGGAGACAGTTGGTCCCTCTCCCCAGCGGCTGAAAGTATGCATGGGAGAGGAGCTTTTTAACCCCTCTCCCCAGCGGCAGCTTAGCCCACCAAGGGGAGACAGTAAACTCCACAACAGTGCAGATGGGACCATGGTCTCTGCACCACCGGGGGTAGTGACAGTCGGTCCTGTCCACCAGCAGCAGGGCTGTTTAGCCAAAGGGGAGACAGTTGGTTCGCCCCTCCAGCAGCAGCCCCAGATCCCCAGAGAGGAGCCTACCAATTCTTTTCAGCATGGCTCCAACCAGGCTACTCCCGTTGTAGCGCTGGCACCAGGGCAGAGTACCGCGGGTCTCTGCCCACTCAGCAACCCACCAAGGCAGCCTATCAGTACCCCACACAGCTGTGGTGAGGCACCTGGACATGGACGAGCTAATCTTTTACCCATGTATTGTGGGTGGGCTGTATTACTGTTTGTGCTTCGTGGGTGGGTTGCTGGACTAACCAGGGCACTGACCAGCAGGAGGTCAGATACCCTGTTACTCTGTTTGGAAAAGGGGAGAAATGTGGCGGAACCAGCCTCGCCACTGGGCACTGGATAAGACTGATTGCCAGCCTCCTGCCATGTGACTATGGCCCCTGGGATGTATTGCCTGCTCTCCTGTACTGCTGAGGATTGCTACCAACTAGGTGGATTTGGCTATGGAGCTTGTGTAGTGCCCTCTGTTGGTAGCAACAGTAATATGCACTACTTGAATAGCAAGACTGGCAATTTGCATATTCGGGTAGATTTGCATATCGCTAATTCTGCATGCAGCAGAGACATTTTGTGTTGATTATGGTCTTCCCCACTCATTTATAAATATGTAATTATGTTATAATAAGTCACTGTATGTTGCCTGCTATGATTTGACTGTTTGTAACTTTATTGAGTTTTTACAGCAATGTTAATGTAATGACCATATGGGCTAGTCCCAAGTAAAATTCAGTTTGTGTTAGTTCTGCTTCACCCTCAATTTGGAGTCCTGTCTCTTATTGGGGGAATCTGCTACAAGGGATTGCTATGCTCTGCATATTCCCTTGCTCTAATCAATCCTAAGCTCTTTTAAGAGCTTGTTCCTGCTTCGCTCTGAAGGAAGAGAGGTTTGGCCTGCGGTTGTTGTGGTGTTGGCTAGAGTGCTTGGAATCCTCAAGATGTCGGGGTGCCAGGTGATCCGTTACAGTGACAGTGTTTCAAAAAGAGTGACAGACAGTGTGATAATCAGAATGACAGTCAGATAACATGCTACAGACAATG
The DNA here is from genome assembly GCF_036172605.1 of Pelobates fuscus. Lineage (NCBI taxonomy): Eukaryota > Metazoa > Chordata > Amphibia > Anura > Pelobatidae > Pelobates > Pelobates fuscus. Next base: position 42,503,163 of record NC_086322.1, on the reverse strand, counting down.
TGAAAGAAAGTGTGAAAGTGTGATATACTCTGTCTGACAGGCAGTGTGACATACAGAGTGTCACACAGTAAGATACACAGAAAGTGATAGACAGTGTGACAAAGAGTGAAAGGCCCTGTGCAAAGAAAGTGGCCAAAGGAGGGACAGAGTGACTAACATTGTGTGAATGACAGACAGGTTGACATAATAAAAATATAATAGTAAGAGTTTGATCAAAAGTGGTGCTACAATCACCTGTGTGAATCACTCTAAAACACAAAAATAATCTATAAAATAAAAAGGTGAGAGCACTCAGTACATCTAAAAGTTACCACAATTTTATGTTGTAGCAGAATCTCTAAATACAATTAAAATAGAGACCACAGGGTAATATAGTAAAATACATGTTTAGGTAAAACACTCTAATGGTCCAACTCACATGATTCTGAGCCACTTAAAAAAAGCTGGCTCAGACTAGAAGCTTAAAACAGAGTGTATAGTGAATCTAATTTCAGAGTCTGAATACTGTTGTTCCCAATTGGTATTCCTGTACTCGACCACATAAAATCCAGGATGCAGGATATGGGTGATAAAACATGGTTTATTGAACAAACAAATTAATAATATCAGACTTCTTTTAAAACAAGAAAGAGTCCACTTGCCACTTTTCACTTGACGCATTTCGGCTAATAGGCTTACTCAAAAGTGGTTATGTTCTGCTATCCTTCATAGAACCATTTTTAAATCATAGATTTGGTGCCCTTTTGCTGATCTGTCCCTGCCGTTCCAGTGTGTACTTCCTCTTTTGTCATCATCCTCTGCCTGGTGCTCATGTCGTTGTGCATCCTTGCACCATGACGGTATTGCTGTGATGGCGTCAATCCGGAAGTGTAAGCGCCTGAGTCCATTTCGTATTTCAATTCTTTTTTTTTAATAATTGCCCCACGAAAGATGACAATAGTACAGATATAGGAGACGGTGTGGCGGTCCACCACCACCACTAAGTACCATGCCCACTGAATGTTCTTTAGTGATGTCGCGAACACGAAATTTTCGGTTTGCGAATGTGAACTTCCGCAAATGTTCGCGAAACGGTGAACCGCCATAGACTTCAATGGGCAGGCGAATTTTAAAACACACAGGGACTCTTTCTGGCCACAATAGTGAGGGAAAAGTTGTTTCAAGGGGACTAACACCTGGACTGTGGCATGCCGGAGGGGGATCCATGGCAAAACTCCCATGGAAAATTACACAGTTGATGCAGAGTCTGGTTTTAATCCATAAAGGGCATAAATCACCTAACATTCCTAAATCACAATGGATATGGATTGACACCTTGACCTATGTATTGACACCTGTCCTCAGAGACCCTGATTCACACTGACACAGAGCAGAATAGGGACTGTTCCCCCTACATAGGGTCACTTGGCAGATATGGATTGACACCTATCCTAAGGACCCCTGATACACACTGACAAAGAGCAGAATAGGGACTGTTCCCCCTACATAGGGTCACTTGGCAGATATGGATTGACACCTATCCTAAGGATCCCTGATACACACTGACACAGAGCAGAATAGGGAATATTCACTAAATGCCAAACAATGTTATACAGGGGAATATTCAGAAAATAAGGATAAGGGGGACCTACTGTCCCCCCCCCCCCCCCCCCCGGCCCACACCCCTGCATGGTGGGTGGGGGCCATAAAACACAATAGGGGGGCCTACTGTCCGCCCGCCCCCACCCATGAGCGGTGGGTGGGGACCATAAAAATAATGAGGGGGGGCCTACTGTATGATGTTGTATCGATCAGGTAGTGTAAGGGTTACATTCTAAAAAATAAAGTGATTTGCGCACACAGAAAAGACAGGTGTGAGTTTTACCTCTTGCACAGGGTATTCTTGTGTGTTCACACTACATACAGTATGTATCACCTATATACAGGTAAATAAAATACACATAGTGTAAACTGTAAAAAACAAATAATGTTTTAAAAATGATGTATGTCATCAAACTCACACTTTTCAGAGCCCATTTAAAGTTGGCTCTAGACTTATAGCGCTTTTCATCTCACTCTTGAGATATCCAGTATTGGAAAGATGTGTATATCCACAGGAACTTGGAACTGGTAGCTTGCAGTGATGCTCCAAAAAGTCCAAGGCAGGTGTGTAGTTAAAAGTGTTTTATTCCAAAAGTTATTTTAAAATACAAAATAAATATATACACAGTAAAATATATATATATTAGCAGCACAACGCGTTTCAACCTTTCAATAGGTCTTTCTCAAGTGCATCTGATTTTCCAATGGGCTCTAAAGCCCTAATATATGCCAAACAATCAGTTAATTACCTTAATAATATTCACATCTGTGAGTTAGTTCCCACCCATGTCCAAACATGGTCACAGCCGGAAGTGTTATGCCACACTCAATATGGCTACATTTCCGTCTGTGCACTCCTTTCCCCAGCCCCCCCCCAACATGTCCGATATTTCATTTATCTTTGTCAGTCCGTGTTCCTTCAGTTTGCTGTTTATTCCTTCGGTCTCCATTTCGCCGCGTCACTTCCGTTGATGACGTCGTGATGCAGTCCGATACGTCACTTCCGGTTGTAGTTTTTCCAGTCTCTCATGATCTTCCAGACGGTTTCAGCGCACAATTGTCCATCATTAAGAAGGGCAAAAATGCCAATAGTTCGTATTGCACATAGATAGGAAAACGTTTAAAAGGAAGGGAAAACGACATATTAATGTTGGAAAAGAGAAAAGGTATTCTTGTCTGGACATTAGTGGAGCATTTTAAAAATATATAAATAATACACATGTTTGTTTTCTTATCCTACTGTGTATTATTTATATATTTTTAAAATGCTCCACTAATGTCCAGACAAGAATACCTTTTCTCTTTTCCAACATTAATATGTCGTTTTCCCTTCCTTTTAAACGTTTTCCTATCTATGTGCAATACGAACTATTGGCATTTTTGCCCTTCTTAATGATGGACAATTGTGCGCTGAAACCGTCTGGAAGATCATGAGAGACTGGAAAAACTACAACCGGAAGTGACGTATCGGACTGCATCACGACGTCATCAACGGAAGTGACGCGGCGAAATGGAGACCGAAGGAATAAACAGCAAACTGAAGGAACACGGACTGACAAAGATAAATGAAATATCGGACATGTTGGGGGGGGCTGGGGAAAGGAGTGCACAGACGGAAATGTAGCCATATTGAGTGTGGCATAACACTTCCGGCTGTGACCATGTTTGGACATGGGTGGGAACTAACTCACAGATGTGAATATTATTAAGGTAATTAACTGATTGTTTGGCATATATTAGGGCTTTAGAGCCCATTGGAAAATCAGATGCACTGGAGAAAGACCTATTGAAAGGTTGAAACGCGTTGTGCTGCTAATATATATATATTTTACTGTGTATATATTTATTTTGTATTTTAAAATAACTTTTGGAATAAAACACTTTTAACTACACACCTGCCTTGGACTTTTTGGAGCATCACTGCAAGCTACCAGTTCCAAGTTCCTGTGGATATACACATCTTTCCAATACTGGATATCTCAAGAGTGAGATGAAAAGCGCTATAAGTCTAGAGCCAATTTTAAATGGGCTCTGAAAAGTGTGAGTTTGATGACATACATCATTTTTAAAACATTATTTGTTTTTTACAGTTTACACTATGTGTATTTTATTTACCTGTATATAGGTGATACATACTGTATGTAGTGTGAACACACAAGAATACCCTGTGCAAGAGGTAAAACTCACACCTGTCTTTTCTGTGTGCGCAAATCACTTTATTTTTTAGAATTTATCACATTTTAGTGTAAGTGGTGACATTACACTTCAGTGATTTTTGCTGCACCGGATCTTATTAATTTAGCGCCATTTGTGTCCTTTCTCTTTTTTAAATAGTGTAAGGGTTACGCCCGCTTCACAGTGACAGACCAAACTCCCCGTTTAACGCACCGCAAACAGTCCATTTGCACAACCGCAAACTTCCCATTTGCACAACCGCAAACTCCCCATTTGCACAAGGTTGGATACCAAGCTAGCCATGTCCCGTTCCTTGTCCTCACTGATGTCATTGAAGGTCTCTTCCTCCACCCAGCCACGTACAACACCAAGGGTCCCCGAAATGTGACAACAAGCCCCCTGAGACGCCTGCTGTGTTTGGTCTTCCACCTCCTCAAAGCCACCTTCCTCCTCTGACTCCTCTTCTTCAGACTCCTCTCTCTGCGGTGCCTCTCTCTGCGTTATTATAAGGTGTGTTAAGTAGTACTATTCTTTCAGTTTAATCCCTGTTATGTGCCTTTTTTTTGGTTTGGTTTTTGAAACCACAGTGCAGCACCAGAGGCCCGAAAAATTAGGCATGTACACATGCCTGAAAAATTAGGTCTGAGACGCGGGGACTGAAGAGAAGCTGCCGTGAGGTAAGTGCACAGAGGAAGTGGGTGACAGTGGTGGATGAAGGGAATTACAGTGTGTACTTCATGTCCCCTACCTAGTGGTTCTTGCATCATACATCTCTGCATCGTACATCTCTGCATTGAAAGGGGGCACAGTCATCTTTTGTGATTTATATATATTTCACAGTTCTTTTATCTGGCGCAACACTATTTTATGTTTTTATTGTTTCCGATTGTGAGGTGTGAGCACAGTTAAGTGTATGCTGCCGAATTTGTGCACTTTATCTGATTTTATCTGATTTTTTCACTTTATATTAATATTTATATGTTTTTTTGATACACTGGTCATATATTTGTAACACTGATCACATTTTTGCGCTGATAGTTTTTGGATTTACATTCGGATTTAGGAGACGTCTGGAGCTGAGCGGCTGCAAGCAGCAGTGGAGTGAAGAGAAAGAGAAGGTATCACTCTTCTAGCTCTTCTATCTGGTCACCGGTGCTCATGTGTGTACTGACGTGTTATTGTGTCTGCTTTAACCCACAAATTAGCAAAAATGAGTATGAAACAGACATCGTTAGAAAGTTTCCTTGGGAAGAAAAAAAGGCCCAGTGAACAGACAGAAGAAGAGCCTTCAACATCAAAGAAACATGCAACTTTTAACAGACAATACCATGAGTCCTATTTGAAATATGGATTTATTGGGACAGTTGATTCCCACGCACCAAAACCGCTCTGCATAGTTTGCGGCGAGAAGCTCTCTAATGAGGCAATGAAACCTTCAAAACTGCTTCGCCACTTGACCGCCAAGCACCCTGGCATAAAAGACAAGCCCCTGGAGTATTTTGAAAGAACAAAACGGGAGCACGAAGCACAGAAGAAATTTATGAGGGCCACCACATCAATAAGGGAGAATGCACTGAGAGCATCATATTTGGTGGCTAACCGCATTGCTAAGGCTAACAAGCCATTTACTATCGGTGAAGAATTGATCTTGCCCTCCACTAAAGACATTTGCCGTGAACTTCTAGGAGAGGCTGCTGTGGAAAAGGTAGCACATGTGCCTTTGTCAGCTAGCACTGTGACTAGGCGCATTGAGGAAATAGCCGAAGACATTGAGGCACAATTGTTGGAGAGGATTAATACATCACCGTGGTATGCACTCCAGGTTAACGAATCTACAGATATCAACAACAAGGCACTACTACTTGTTTATGTGCGATATCTATATCAGGAGGATGTGCATGAGGATTTGTTATGTGCACTATCTTTGCCAACCAACACCACAGGAGCAGAACTGTTCAAGTCACTGGATGGCTATATATCAGGAAAACTGAAATGGTCCTTTTGTGTCAGCATATGCACAGACGGAGCTGCTGCCATGACCAGACGACTGTCTGGTTTAACTGCTCGGATTAAGGAGGTTGCACCTGAGAGTGAATCTACGCATTGTCTCATTCACAGGGAAATGCTGGCAAGCCGAAAAATGTCAGCGGAATTTAACAGCGTATTGATGGATGTCGTTAAAGTTATTAACCACATCAAAGCACACGCAATTAACTCGCGCCTGTTTGAGCAGCTTTGTGAGGAGATGGACGCAGAGTACAGATGCCTTCTCTTATACACAGAAATAAGATGGTTATCCAGAGGAAAATCGCTAACCAGAGTATTTGAATTACGAGAGCCATTGCAAAGATTTCTCTCAGAAAAGAAGTCACCGCTGGCAGCACATTTCAGTGACAAGGTATGGGTCGCAAAACTGGCTTACCTGTGTTACATATTCAGCCTGCTCAAAGAACTCAATCTGGGCCTTCAGGGGAAAATGACAACTGTTTTCAAGTTTCAGACAAAGTAGCTGCATTTAAAGCCAAACTGGAGTTGTGGGGACAGCGCATGAACAGAGGCATTTTGGACATGTTTCAGACATTAGCGGGGATTTTAGGCGAGACTGAGCTTGAACATTCATTCTGCCAGTTGGTGCACGATCACCTGTCTTTGCTTTTAAAAGAGTTTGAGCGCTACTTCCCAACCACAAAAGACCCACGAACTGGTAAGGAATGGATCCCCAACGCATTTGCCAACAAATCAGGCAAATCTAGCATGTCTATGCAAGAAGAAGAACAACTGCTGGAGATTGCAAATGACGGTGGCCTTAAAACTACATTCGAGACAACAACTCTGCCGGTGTTCTGGATTAAAGTCATGGCGGAATACCCTTAGATTGCCACCACAGCACTTAAATCCCTATTGCCATTTCCGACAACCTATCTGTGTGAAGCGGGGTTTTCTGCAGTGACAGCAACCAAAACAAAACAGCGGAATAAACTGGACATAAGCAACACACTTCGGGTGTCATTGTCTCCTATTACCCCCAGATGGAACCGTCTCGTTGCAAAGAAACAAGCTCAGGGTTCTCATTGATTTGGCATTCTAGTGAGTTAAATAAAATAAATCACTTTATATTCATTTTTTGGTGTAGCTGTATTTTATTTTGAAGGCATGTTTAAATACAATTAAATTAAAATTATTAAATCAAAACAAGCGGGCCGCGAGTAGACCAGAAAAGGGGCGATTACCCAGCCTGCAGACATCTCAGGGTGCACTACCCATGCTGGGGGTGCACCATAGAAGCAATCGCCGCAATCTCGACGCCCGTCGGATGAGGGAGCGTTAAACGCCGATCGCGGACTACATTACTCGGAGCCGGGGCGAGGCCACTTGGTCAACCACTTGGACACACAAATAGAGACTGTTCCCCCTACATAGGGTCACTTGGCAGATATGGATTGACACCTGTCCTAAGGATCCCTGTATTGGGGAACATTGTCGCCCAAACTAATTTATATGCCCATCAATTCCAAGCTACAAATCCGGACTCTTTTTTGGCAAAGATACACACTGTGCCAGAATTTAAAAGATTCTGGGCATTGACTATGCTGATGGGCATCATAAAGAAGCCCTCCATCCGCTCCTACTGGAGCAGTAGCCCCATCTGCTCTACTACCAATGTATGTAGAGGAAGAGGAAGAGGTATGAAATGATTCTGCATTTCATGCACTTCAGCGACAACAGCCTGTTGCATCCCCAGTTTGACAGGCTGTATAAAATCCGCCCCCTGATTACCCACTTTGCTGCCAGGTTTGCAGAGGCTTATACACCTGGAAGGAATATATGCGTGGATGAATCCCTGATGAAGTATAAGGGAAGGCTGGGATTCAAGCAGTATGTTCCTTCCAAGCGCTCTAGGTATGGTGTAAAGATGTATAAGCTCTGTGATAGCGAGACTGGGTATACTCAGGCCTTCCGGGTATACGAGGGAAAGGATAGTCAACTTGACCCTCCAGGTTGCCCAGAACATATGGGAACCCGTAGCAAGATTGTCTGGGACCTGATATTCCCCCTGATGAACAAAGGGTACCACTTGTATACTGACAATTTTTATACAAGTGTCCCTTTGTTCAAGCTACTGTACTGTTTTGATACAGTAGCTTGCGGCACAAATAAAAAGAACAGCACAGGTTTCCCAGGACAACTTGCACGCACCCGGCTACGAAGGGGGGAGACCTCAGCTCTGCGCCAAGAGGAGCTGTTGGCAGTTAAGTACAGAGACAAGAAGGACGTCCTGTAAGCCTGTGTACTTATGCACAAAGTGTTGTACGATCAGATTACACACATGTGCCATGCACGGCACATGCGGCAACTTGCCCAACTTCAATGCCGCCAACAAATTTGTTCCGTTGTCACAAACCACTTTGCCGATCTCCAGTTGCTGCAGAGTCAGCCACTTTTCCACCTGTGCGTTCAGGGCGGACAGGAGTGCTTGTCCGGTGTGACTCTCTGCTTTCAAGCAAGTCAAACACAAGACGGCGTGACACTGCCGTATCTGGGATGTGGAATAGTACCTGGGGAGCTGGGGGGGTGCCGTTGATGTGGAGCAAGACGTAGCAGCAGAATAGGACTCAGCCGAGGAGGTTATGGAAGAGGATGGAGTAGGAGGAGTAGAGGAGGTGGCAGCAGGCCTGCCTGCAAGTCGTGGCGGTGTCACCAACACCTCTGCAGAGCCACGCATTCCATGCTTGGCAGCCGTCACCAGGTTTACCCAATGCGCAGTGTAGGTGATATACCTGCCCTGACATGCTTTGCAGACCAGGTATCAGTGGTCAGATGGACCGTTGCCCCAACACTGTGTGCCAGACATGCCATTACTTCCTTTTGCACAATCGAGTACAGGTTGGGGATTACCTTTTGTAAAAAGAAATTTCGGCCGGGTACCTTCCACTGTGGTGTCCCAATAGCTACAAATTTTTTGAACGCCTCAGACTCCAGCAGCTTGTATGGTAAAAGCTGGCGGGCTAATAGTACAGACAAGCCAGCTGTCAGATGCCGGGCAAGGGGGTGACTTTCTGACATTGGCTTCTTAAGCTCAAACATGTCCTTGACAGACACCTGACTGTGGGCAGATGAGCAGGCCTGACACACAGACGCTTGGAGACAACTAACTGGTATTCAATTTATAACAGTGAAAAAAGTTTTTTGGTTTTTAAATGCAAGCTATTGGGACACCAGATATGAGTGGCACTGTGAACTGGCAACGGTTGGCAGAGTACACGTTGTAGGCCTGACACACAGACGCTTGGAGACAACTAACTGCTATTCAATCTATAACAGTGAAAAAATGTTTTTGGTTTTAAATGCACGCTATTGTGACACCAGATATGAGTGGCAAAGTACACTGGCAGAGGTCTGCAGAGCACACGCTGAAGGAGGCCTGACACCCGCTTTAAAGACACTGACTGCTATTAGCTTACACTGAAAAACTTTTTTTCATTGTAAAAGCACGCTATAGACACCAGATATGAGTGGCAACTGGCAAAGTACAGGGGCAGAGGTCTGCAGAGCACACGCTGAAGGAGGGCTGACACCCGCTTTAAGGACACTGACTGCTATTAGCTTACACTGAAAAACTTTTTTTCTTTGTAAAAGCACACTAATTTTTTTATTTTTTTTTAAATGTCAAACTTAAGCTATTGTGACACCAGATATGAGTGGTGGCACTGGGCAAATGGGCACAGCATACACTGTGAGCCTGACACAGAAGCTGGCAGGCAGGCAGGCAACTGCAATTACATTACACAGAAAAAAAAAAGCAGACTGATGTTCTAGCCCTAAAAAGGGCTTTTTGGGGTGCTGTCCTTACAGCAGAGATCAGATGAGTCCTTCAGGATTGTAGTGGACACTGAATAACCTAGCCTAGCTATCAATTTCCCTATATAATGAGCAGCAGCTACCCTTTCCCTCCTCTCACTAAGCATGCAGCTTCAGAATTAATCTAAAATTGATGCTGGGAGGGAGGTGGGAGGGTCTGCTAGGGTGGGTGTGCTGCTGATTGGCTGGAATGTGTCTGCTGACCGTGAGGCACAGGGTCAAAGTTTGCTCAATGATGACGAATAGGGGGCGGATCGAACCGCGCATGTGGTCGCCCACGGCGGCGAACGCAAACACGCTATGTTCGCCGGGAACTATTCGCTGGCGAACAGTTCGGTACATCACTAGTCATAATATGTCCACGGATGGTTTTTAAAGGGCCAGCAGCAGCACCATAAAAATCCATTAGCCCAAAGAATGTTTGTAAAGGGCCATACAACCCAGGGCCATAGTCATGATGCAAGAGGCTGGCAATCAGGCTCCTCCAACAGCCAGGGGAAAATCCGGTGACGTTTCATCACAGCGACATTTACTTCTGCAGGGCTGAACATGTGCAGCTGCACACTTTCTCCATGCCCTGGGATTGGAAGGCAGCCGAGCACTATCAGTCTCAGCTTGCCTGCTTTGCTGCGGCCCCGCCCCCTTGACTCCTCATTGGAGTTTCCACTGATTTGCATCGCGTGGGAGGCTGGGAAGGAGTGCATCATATGGCAGGAGGACTGCAACAGAGGAGATCACGCACATGACACACACTGAGTAAGGTAAGAGACCTCCATTTTGATCATCACACTGCCCCCAGTCTGTCACGCTCCCACCCACACTACCCGCAGTCTGTCACCCTCCCTCCCACAATGCCCCCAGTCTGTCACCCTCCCACCCACAATGCCCCCAGTCTGTCACCCTCCCACCCACACTGCCCCCAGTCTGTCAACCTCCCACACTGCCCCTAGTCTGTCACCCTCCCACACTGCCCCCAGTCTGTCACCCCCCAACACTGCCCTCAAACTGTCACCATCCCTCCCACACTGCCCCCAGTCTGTCACCATCCCTCCCAAATTGTCACCATCCCTCCCACACTACCCCCAGTTTGTCACCCCCCCTCGCTGCCCCCAGTCTATCACCCTCCCACACTGCCCCCAAACTGTCACCATCCCTCCCACACTGCCCCCAATCTATCACCCTACCACACTGTCCCCAAACTGTCACCATCCCTGACACACTGCCCCAGTCTGTCACCCTCCCACACTGCCCCCAAACTGTCACCATCCCTCCCACACTTCCCCCAAACTGTCACCCTCCCACACTGCCCCCAAGCTGTCACCCTCCCACACTGCCCCCAGTCTGTCACCCTCCCCACACTGCCCCCAAACTGTCACCCTCTCCACACTGCCCCCAAACTGTCACCCTCTCCACACTGTCACCATCCCTCCCACACTCCCACTTTGTCACCCTCCCACACTACCCACACACTGCCACCCTCCCACACTACCCACACACTGCCACCCTCCACACTGCCCCAAGTTTCCACACTGCCCCAACTGTCACCCTCCCCAAAACTGTCCCCACACAGTAACCCTTTAACACTGCCCACACACAATCACCCTCCCACACTGGCCCCACTTTGTCACCCTCCCACACTACCCACACACTGCCACCCTCCCACACTGCCACCCTCCCACACTACCCATACACTGCCACCCTCCACACTGCCCCAAGTTTCCACACTGCCCCAACTGTCACCCTCCCCAAAACTGTCCCCACACAGTAACCCTCTAACACTGCCCACACACAATTACCCTCCCACACTACCTCCAAACTGTTACCCTCTCCACACACTACCCACACACTGTCCTCCTCCCACACTTCCCGCACACTGTCACATCCCACACTACCCACACACTGACCCAAAACTGTTGCTCTCCCACACTGTCACCCTCCCAACACACTACCCCCACACTGTCACCCTCCCACATTGCCCTTCACAGTCAACCTCCCACACTGCCCCTAAATGGTCACCCTTCAACTCAATTCTTCCCCACACTGTCCCACTCCTCACACTGTCACCATCCTCACACACTGCCCCCACACTTTAAACCAACCCCACACACTACCTGGGGCAGAGGCAGTGGTGGACTGGGGGAGGGGAGGCATTGCTCCCCCCAAAAAAATTACAGTGCTACACACAGTGCCCCCTCACACACACACACATTGCACATCTCACACACATTACTTTATGCCCTATCACCTGCTACAGCCCCAATCACGGCAGACCCCAGGTAAGTTGTCAAACTGTTTGACTACTTACTCTGAGAGGGCGCCACAGTATTCCTGGCATCATAACGACTACAGAGAGCTGTAGTGGTTATTGTGCCTGATTGTTTCTTTAAATAATCTATCAGTGCCCCTCCCGAGATTAGGTTCTGAATCCGCCCCTGGGCAGAGGAAGAGCAAGGAGAGCTTTGGGAAGAAAAAGAGCAGGAAGAGCCTGGGGGGGAAGAGTAGCAGAGAGAGTCTAGGGGAGAAGAGGAACAGAGAGTGCCTAGGGGAGAAGAGGAGCAGAGAGATCCTTGAGCAAAGGAGGAGCAGGGAGAGCCTGGGCCAGAGGAGGAGCAGAGAGAGCTTTGGGCAGAAAGGGAGCAGGGGAGCCTGGGGCAAAATGAAAGCAGGGATGCTATGGGCAGAGGAGAAGCAGCGGAGCCTGGGACAAAGGAAGAACAGGGGAGCCATGGGCACAAGAGGAACATGGGAGCCTGGGGCTGAGAAAGTACATGGAAGCCTGGGCAAATGAAAAGCAGGGGGTAGGCATGGGCAGAGGGGGAGCAGGTTGATCCTGTGGAAGAAGAGGAGAATGGGAGTCATGGGCAGATGAGGAGCAGGGGAGCCTTGGGTAGAAGAGAAGCAGGGGAGCCTGGAGCAAAAGACAAGTAGGGGAGCCTGGGGCAGAAGAAAAGTAGGGGAGCCTGGGGCAGAAGAAAAGTAGGTGAGCCTGGGGCAGAAGAAAAGTAGGTGAGCCTGGGGCAGAAGAAAAGTAGGTGAGCCTGGGGCAGGATAAAAGCAGTGAGAGCCTTAGGCAGAGGAGGAGCAAGAGGGGAAGCAGGGTAGCCTAGGGCAGAGAAGGAGCAAGGGAGCCTGGAGCAAAGAAAAGCAGGGGACCCATGGGCAGATGAAAACCAGGTAGAGCCTAGGGCTGAGAAAGTACATGGGAGTCTGGGGCAAACAAGAAGCAGGGGAGGCATGGACAGAGGAGGAGCAGGGAGAGCCTAGAAGAGGAGCAGGGGAGTTATGGGAAAAGGAGAAGCAGGGGAGCTATGGGCAGAAGAAAAGCAGGGGAGAGCCTGGGGCTGAGCAGGAGCAAGGGAGCCTTGGGCAGAGGAGAAGCAGGGATGTCATGGCAGAAGAAAAGCAGGGGAGCCTGGGGCAGGAAAAAAGCAGGGAGAGCCTGGGGCAGGAGACCAGCAGGGGACCACAGGGCACAAGCAAAGTAGGGGAGTCTGTGGAGAAGAAAAGTAGGGGAGCCTGGAACTGGAGACAAGCAGGGGAGCCTAGGGCATCAAAGAAGCAGGGGAGCCTGGAGCAAGAGAAAAGCAGGGGAACCAGGGGCTGAGAAAGTGCAGGGACAGCCTGTGGCAGAAGAAAAGCAGGGTAGAGCTTGACAAGCAGGGGAGCCTAGGGCAGAGAAGGAGCAGGGACAGCCTGTGGCAGAAGAAAAGCAGGGTAGAGCTTCAGAAGCAGGGGAGCCTAGGGCATAGAAGGAGCCTGCGGCAATAGAAAAGTAGGGGAGCCATGGTCAGAGGAGGGGCAGTTATGCCATGGCAGAAGAAAAGTACTGGAGCCTGGGGCACGAGAAAAGCATGGAGAGCCTGGGGAACAATAAAAATAGGGGAGCCTGGGGCAAAAGAAAAGATGGGGAATCTGGGGCAGAAGAGGAGCAGGAGAGCTTGAGGCAGAAGAAAGGTAGGGGAGCCTTGGGCAAGAGAAAAAATGAAAGAGCCTGGGGCTAAGGAGGAGTAGGGAGATCATTGGGCAGAAAAAGAGCAGGGGAGCCTGGGGCAAAAGAAAAGCAGGGAGAGCCTGGGGCAGAGGAGGCGTAGGGAGCATTGGGTAGAGGAGGAGCAGAGAGAGCCTAAGGCAGAGAAAAAGGGAAGAGGGGCAAAAAAAGGAGACATTTGCCATAACGGCAACTATACTACAAACATTTTGCTAATATGAGAGGTACAATTTATGGAAATAGACTGCCAAGGAGTACTCAAGTGAAAAAAGGTTGGGAACCACTGACTTAGAACATTCAGTGTTGTGGTAAGAGCTAAGTGTTAGTAAGGTCGATTGGGTCAATTGGCGGCACACAGCTGCTCCGGGGGGTTCAAGTGTTCGGTACATTATTCGGTATACAAACCAGCTGGGGCAAATCTGTTCGGTTGGGTTCGTATACCGATCCAGGCAAAGTAAAAATTAATCTCCAGAAACAGGGCATCTGTTACAGTCAGACTGCCAACGCTTACACCCCTATCCAAAACACAGCAGAACACTGGCCTATACTGCACGAGGTGAACCCAGTACATCACAGACAACTAGTGCATCTGAATGGATAAGAGGCCAGGGGATTGAGAGACACAGGGGCCACGCTGACCCTGGTACAGCCACACAGAGTCAACCCATCCCAAAATACCAAACGCACCATTGCAGTTACGGTGGCAGTAGGGGCCATCCACAAATTGCCTACAGCTCGGGTACATATTGATTGGGGTCCTGGAGCTAAATCCCTGGAAGTTGAAATTATGCCAGACTTGCTGCCAGAAGTATTCCTAGGTAATTACTGGGGTGTTTAACCTCCCAGTTTGTTCCACCAGCCCTGGAGCAAGTACTACCCGTAACCACCCTGTAGCAGGCTCGAGCGATGGACCCCCTGCACTCTCAGGAATCCCAGGTAGGAACAGATACCTCCCCTAGTAGGGCATCTGTAGCGGAGTAGAGGTATAATCCATGATATCTCCGCTGGTAGACGTAGTCAGCATACAAAATACAAGTAGCGTGATAAATACAACCCCCTTTTTCCCAAGAACTGGACAACACACAGTTTGGGAGTCAACTGAGCTTTTATTGCACCACAGCCGGTTATATACAAATCCCCACATGCAAGGGGTTTCCTTAATGGCATTCCAGGGGTTTTCCCTTTGTGGACTCTGTGGAAAACTTAACGTACAATAATATCTCCCATCATGCTTTTCTGTACTAGAGAGATAATTGCGTAAGAGTACGCCTTTAGTTACATTATCTCTCCATACAGAAAAGTATACAATATAACATAAAAATACACAACTCGAACAATATGCATCTGAACTTCATTGAATGGCTGGGATCTGAGCGCACAATCTGGCGAAATACTGCTCAGATCCATTCGTTAGAATAGAAAAGCCATTCGAATGAAGTTATGGACCGGTCAGCCACCAGGAGCGAGCCAAAATAGTTCCAGGCAGTTGGATGCTTTTACCGGTCTTCTTTTGGGAGGTTCTGTGAATAAACAGTCAAACAGATACATGCATGCATTTACTGGTTAATTGGGTATGAGAAGTTCGTGGGGTTTATTTCACCAAATGCCGCTCTCTTTCGACGAATGGATCTATGCATACGAACGGCATGGAAGTCCAGCGGTGTTCGCGACGTTGAGTAGCCGTTTCTGGTTCGATGCACTTGACGACCAAACACAGCTGGACGTTCACGAGCAAAGATGGCCGCCGCCATGTTCGGTCATATGAACGGCGGCCACCCATTAAATCATTAGCGTTCTGTGGTTTCCAGTGTTAATTGGAGACAAACGACTCCCTTGTGTGGTTTTCCATTCCGCATTTTATTAGTTTTGCGAACAATATATTCCAATCTTGTTCGTGAAACCGGCATATGAATGTCCATAGTCTATACGGGGAAAAATAGACGGATGGACCCAGTCTTTTAGATGATGAAGTGGCTAGTTTTGCCACAGCATCCCACAAGACTTTTGGAAAGAACAGAGAGACGATCCCACACAAGGTGGGTATAGACGGGAGACAGACACCCCGCAGGGAGACTTAGATCAGGAACGGTTCCAATGGGAGAAGAAACTATTGTACTGGGTGACCGGAGGACCTAGGGTTGGAGTGAGCTGGTGACCAAGAGACAGTTAGTGGTACCCAGGAAATACTGTGCTGAGCTGCTCAGAATCAGCCACAATATACCCTTAGCAGGCGACTTAGGCATAAGGAAGACTAAGGATCGGTTGACACAGGCATTCTTTTGGCCTGGAGTCACTTGGGACGTACAGGCATACTGTAAGAAATGCAATGTGTGTCAAAGAATAGGAAAGAGGGGTGACCACCCTAGGGTTAAACTTAGACCCATCCCAATAGTAGAGGAACCCTTCTACCAGTTAGCGGTAGATCTAGTAGGACCAAAGTAAGCCTAGTCCCTTGGGGAAGAAGTATATTCTTATTGTGGTGGACTACACTACTCAGTACCCTGAGTAGTGTAGTCGACTCCAATATATCTCCAATATCCACTCAGAGACCGCAGAAGCTTTGGTGCAGGTCTTCACTCGAGTAGAATTTCCCTGGGAAATTGTGTCCGACCAGGGGGACACAGTTTACAGCTGCCATTACTTAACAGCTCTAACAGAGCTGTGGGGTGAAACCCATATTAAGCTCCCCTTATCACCCTCAGGACTCTGTGAACGATTAAATGGCACTCTTAAGCAGATGCAACAAACCTTCACAGAGTCCTTTCGAAACTGGGAAAATTTTCTTTACCATCTATTATAAGCAAAAAAAGTATACACCTTGTACACAATGTACCAGTGGATAAACACAAGTGGGTATATATACGATAAAAGAAATTACCCAAATATTATAAGGGAGTATGAAGATTCCTCAACATCTTCAGAAGAAACACAAATGTATAATACAAAATCTCCCAGTATAATCACATTGAGCGTAGACAGGAGGATCAATGGAATTCTCTTTTTCCCAAGGATTTCGCTTAAAGGGAAAAATAAAAGAACATAGTGTACCACTTTAAGGATAGAGGAAACACTTTATTGTATGCACTTACAAAATGCCAGAAAGTTAAAAGCCCATCAATTATCGTTGCCAACTTCTCTATGGATCCCAGGGTGGAAATTCAGGAACCCAGGTGGAAGAAGCACGAACAAAATAAAACTTTAAAATACAAATTAAAAGTCCGTAATGTAAAGTATTCCTGCCGCCCTACGCGTTTCGTCCTTAGACTTCGTCAGGGGCATCCGGCTGGTGAAGTACACTCCATGATCTTCCGTTCTTTTAAATGTCCCGCCGAGAAACAAGTCTTTTCCGTCGGCCAATCAGAGGCAGTCACGTGCTTCACGGCCGCCTATCAAAAGTGCATCTGTAGGGCCAATAGGCTGCTCAGAACCAGTCTCTCGCGAGAAACTCCTCTCCTCACACTCTGTTGGAACGCAAATGCGTTCCAGTGCTCGGGTGGGAGTGGCCTCGCGGAGGAAATGGATAGCACAATTCATTAAGAAAAAATGGGATAAAACAAGAGTTAATATCATCGGGACATGTTATCCATATAAAACCTAAACTTAAATAAAAGATGCTGTATACAATATAAGAAGGAAACATAAAAACAAAGAATATATGTGTATCTAGTTTCGTCATGATAAAACTACCTTCATGTCATAGAAAAATGTATCATACAAGTCATAAAAAACATACTATATCAAAATCGATGTTCATACCCTCAGGTTGCATAGTATTGAGGGTATGGGTCCAAAACCCCTCTCTTTGCCTCAATTTGAGTAATAAATCACCACCTCTTTGATCTAAAGTGAAGGTTATACCGAGAATTTTATTAACAAGGAAATTATGAAGGCTCACAACTCCAAAAGGGATGACTTTTTATCTAACAAATTGATGCGCCCCACAGCTAACAAATTTGCCAAATTTGCCTTTTCTTTCAATACACAGTATAACACCCATGCAAAGAAAATTAAACATATTTTAAATAAACATTGGCCTTTGTTATTGGAAGATGAATTTTTAAAGACTGAACTTCCTCGGGCCCCACAAGTCATCTTTAAAAAAGGCAAGAACTTTAAGAACCTCTTAGCACCCAGCACTTTTAAGAACTATGCCCAACCGATTCAACAAAATGAGGGCTTTTTTACATGTGGTGCTTGTAAAAGCTGTGAAAAAATCTCGAAGAAGACTCTAAATTTCACTAGTACAGTGACAGGCCAGAGTTTTAAAATTAGGGGACATATTACGTGCAACACAAGTAACACAGTTTACCTTTTAAAATGTGGATGTGGAGTCCAATATGTGGGTAGAACTACCAGACCTGTTAAAATAAGATTTTTAGAACACAGGAACAATATCAGAAAGAAAATGACTACCCATTCAGTTCCTTTGCATTGCAACAGGTGCCCTAGTTTTAGTTTCCACAATTTTAACTGTACTCCGATCGAAAAAGTCACTTTAGATCAAAGAGGTGGTGATTTATTACTCAAATTGAGGCAAAGAGAGGGGTTTTGGATCCATACCCTCAATACTATGCAACCTGAGGGTATGAACATCGATTTTGATATAGTATGTTTTTTATGACTTGTATGATACATTTTTCTATGACATGAAGGTAGTTTTATCATGACGCAACTAGATACACATATATTCTTTGTTTTTATGTTTCCTTCTTATATTGTATACAGCATCTTTTATTTAAGTTTAGGTTTTATATGGATAACATGTCCCGATGATATTAACTCTTGTTTTATCCCATTTTTTCTTAATGAATTGTGCTATCCATTTCCTCCGCGAGGCCACTCCCACCCGAGCACTGGAACGCATTTGCGTTCCAGCAGAGTGTGAGGAGAGGAGTTTCTCGCGAGAGACTGGTTCTGAGCAGCCTATTGGCCCTACAGATGCACTTTTGATAGGCGGCCGTGAAGCACGTGACTGCCTCTGATTGGCCGACGGAAAAGACTTGTTTCTCGGCGGGACATTTAAAAGAACGGAAGATCATGGAGTGTACTTCACCAGCCGGATGCCCCTGACGAAGTCTAAGGACGAAACGCGTAGGGCGGCAGGAATACTTTACATTACGGACTTTTAATTTGTATTTTAAAGTTTTATTTTGTTCGTGCTTCTTCCACCTGGGTTCCTGAATTTCCACCCTGGGATCCATAGAGAAGTTGGCAACGATAATTGATGGGCTTTTAACTTTCTGGCATTTTGTAAGTGCATACAATAAAGTGTTTCCTCTATCCTTAAAGTGGTACACTATGTTCTTTTATTTTTCCCTTTAAGCGAAATCCTTGGGAAAAAGAGAATTCCATTGATCCTCCTGTCTACGCTCAATGTGATTATACTGGGAGATTTTGTATTATACATTTGTGTTTCTTCTGAAGATGTTGAGGAATCTTCATACTCCCTTATAATATTTGGGTAATTTCTTTTATCGTATATATACCCACTTGTGTTTATCCACTGGTACATTGTGTATAAGGTGTATACTTTTTTTGCTTATATTGTATTTCCTCACTATTTCACCTTGCATTAATGGCACAGAAAAGGAACATGTTTTCAGAGCTACAACAATCCCGAGAGGCTAGATTTAACTCCTTATTCACAATGAATAATATTGAGAAACAAGCTAATCACCCACCTAACTACGATGAATATTTCTTTAAACTGGAAAAAATTGCCATAAAAGAAACAAAAAAATGGTGGGAGATAAGGTTTCTTGAAACTTATATAAAAGAAAACCTCATCCCTAGAGGTTTACGTCTCAAGAAAGATCCAGCTAATGGTCTGGAGTATTCTCCCTATGCTCTCAGGTGGGATTCAGCTCTTGAGAAATGTTCCTTCACCCTTATGGAAATTATTATAGATTTTGAAAAAGACAATCTACAAAAATTGTCAATTGATATGGAAAAATTGGAAAATGACTTCCCCCTTGATAAAGAACAAGAAGTCTTTAAGAATAGAGAAGGGGTGCTACTTGAGAAAGTCAACAAAATAGATGAAAAAAATTGCAGAGACAAAGAATAAGAAATATATGAGAGATAAAAATGATAGAGTTTCCAATGTACATTCCATCACCAACAAATCTAATAGGAGTCTTGTAAAAAACAGTGGATATAATCGGAATAGTCGAAATTATGTAAATAATAGTTCCAATAAGTATGAAAAAAGGGGAAGGTCTATAAGTTTTAACAGACACAATAGTAACAGCAACAAAGATAAGTCTGTAAAGGAAAAAACCCCTCCAAAAAATCCCCAAACAGTACAAGGGAAAAGCCCGTGGAAAATACCACAAAAAAGATCAAATAAAATTTATTTGCCCAGAGGGAAAGCGGGTTCACCCACAATAAGGAGTCCACAGGAAGACTCAGGCGATTTTTTAGAGAAGGGGCAAAACCTAAACAAAAGACGTCAAATAAACCAATTTTTTTCCCCAAAGAGACCCAAGATAGACCTTACAAACAAATTTGCTCCTCTGGGAGAGTGGAACATCCCAGAGAAGAAAAGACGTCTAGAAGACGAGAGGATCCAAACGAACTAATAGAAATGGCCCGTTCAAAAGGCATTTTTTTAATATCAGATGCTGTTTTAGAATTGAATGAAATCCGTATTTTAGAGAAAGGTTTAAAATTCTCCCCAAATAGTGCTGCCAATTCTTTTGATCTCTTTGTCGACTTAAACAAATTCATACGGAAAATGTCGCTTAAAAGATTTTTTAAAAAGAAAGAGTTAGAAAACACAACACTAAAAATTGAAAGCATTGAGAATAAATATTCGAGATTTAAACCCAAATCTACCTTCTTTCCCAATGAAAAGGGTCATCAGTTAGAGGCTTTTAACAAAATGGTCCTTAAAGATCTGAAAGGATTAGATTACAAATTGAAGGAATTCAATTTGACTAAACAGGAAAATGCTATCTTAAAATCCATCAAGAATCGCAAAGACATTATTATCAAAAGTGCTGATAAGGGAGGCGGTATTGTGGCGATGCCAATCGATTTTTATTTGGAAGAATCGAATAGAATAAACGATATTTCCACCTACCAGAAATTGAACTATAATCCTAATTCTCTTTTTAACAAAGAACTAGAGAATTTATTAAATTCTGGCAAAGAAAAGGAGATTATTGATAATAAAAAATTTTCATATTTGTTTTTAAAGGCTCCCAGAATCCCCACGTTTTATTTTCTCCCTAAAGTCCACAAATCAGCCACCCACCCCCCAGGGAGACCCATTATTAGTGGGATCAACTCAGTAACGTCAAAGTTATCAGAGTTTATTGACTTCCATTTACAAAAATATGCCCAAAGGGCTAAGTCTTATTTAAAGGACACCAAAAGCTTGATTCAAGAACTAGAATGTTTGGAGTGGAAAGATGGCTACATATGGGCAACGGTGGATGTTACGTCCCTGTACACCATAATCGAACATCAATTGGGTCTACTAGCAGTTAAAGAAGCCCTTGAGACCGATCTAGAACTCTCAGCTGATTTGTGTCAATTTTTACTTGAAAGTATTAATTTTATCCTTACTCATAATTTTTTTCTTTTTAATGAGGATTTTTATCTGCAACTCAAAGGAACAGCCATGGGCACCAAGTTCGCGCCGAGTTATGCGAATATTTTTTTAGATTTTTGGGAAAATCTTTTTATTTGGAAGAATAACCCATTCGGCGCGAACTTGGTGCTGTGGAGAAGATATATAGATGACATTTTAATCATTTGGAGAGGCGATGTTTTATCCTTGGAAAACTTTTTTACATATATTAATGCAAATCATTTTTCTCTGATTTTTACCCCCACCATGAGTCGAAAAGAGATCAATTTTTTAGATCTCACTATCTATATTGAGGATTTTAGGATTAAAACCAAAACCTTTTTTAAACCAACAGATGCAAATGGCTTTATAAATACAGAAAGTGGTCACCACCCCCCTTGGCTAAAAAGCGTTCCCCGCAGCCAATTTTCTCGACTGCGGAGGAACTGTACAGATCAGCACAATTTCTTAGATCAAGCGAAAATCCTCAAAGATAAATTTTTAGAAAAAGGTTATACCGAGAATTTTATTAACAAGGAAATTATGAAGGCTCACAACTCCAAAAGGGATGACTTTTTATCTAACAAATTGATGCGCCCCACAGCTAACAAATTTGCCTTTTCTTTCAATACACAGTATAACACCCATGCAAAGAAAATTAAACATATTTTAAATAAACATTGGCCTTTGTTATTGGAAGATGAATTTTTAAAGACTGAACTTCCTCGGGCCCCACAAGTCATCTTTAAAAAAGGCAAGAACTTTAAGAACCTCTTAGCACCCAGCACTTTTAAGAACTATGCCCAACCGATTCAACAAAATGAGGGCTTTTTTACATGTGGTGCTTGTAAAAGCTGTGAAAAAATCTCGAAGAAGACTCTAAATTTCACTAGTACAGTGACAGGCCAGAGTTTTAAAATTAGGGGACATATTACGTGCAACACAAGTAACACAGTTTACCTTTTAAAATGTGGATGTGGAGTCCAATATGTGGGTAGAACTACCAGACCTGTTAAAATAAGATTTTTAGAACACAGGAACAATATCAGAAAGAAAATTACTACCCATTCAGTTCCTTTGCATTGCAACAGGTGCCCTAGTTTTAGTTTCCACAATTTTAACTGTACTCCGATCGAAAAAGTCACTTTAGATCAAAGAGGTGGTGATTTATTACTCAAATTGAGGCAAAGAGAGGGGTTTTGGATCCATACCCTCAATACTATGCAACCTGAGGGTATGAACATCGATTTTGATATAGTATGTTTTTTATGACTTGTATGATACATTTTTCTATGACATGAAGGTAGTTTTATCATGACGCAACTAGATACACATATATTCTTTGTTTTTATGTTTCCTTCTTATATTGTATACAGCATCTTTTATTTAAGTTTAGGTTTTATATGGATAACATGTCCCGATGATATTAACTCTTGTTTTATCCCATTTTTTCTTAATGAATTGTGCTATCCATTTCCTCCGCGAGGCCACTCCCACCCGAGCACTGGAACGCATTTGCGTTCCAGCAGAGTGTGAGGAGAGGAGTTTCTCGCGAGAGACTGGTTCTGAGCAGCCTATTGGCCCTACAGATGCACTTTTGATAGGCGGCCGTGAAGCACGTGACTGCCTCTGATTGGCCGACGGAAAAGACTTGTTTCTCGGCGGGACATTTAAAAGAACGGAAGATCATGGAGTGTACTTCACCAGCCGGATGCCCCTGACGAAGTCTAAGGACGAAACGCGTAGGGCGGCAGGAATACTTTACATTACGGACTTTTAATTTGTATTTTAAAGTTTTATTTTGTTCGTGCTTCTTCCACCTGGGTTCCTGAATTTCCACCCTGGGATCCATAGAGAAGTTGGCAACGATAATTGATGGGCTTTTAACTTTCTGGCATTTTGTAAGTGCATACAATAAAGTGTTTCCTCTATCCTTAAAGTGGTACACTATGTTCTTTTATTTTTCCCTTTAAGCGAAATCCTTGGGAAAAAGAGAATTCCATTGATCCTCCTGTCTACGCTCAATGTGATTATACTGGGAGATTTTGTATTATACATTTGTGTTTCTTCTGAAGATGTTGAGGAATCTTCATACTCCCTTATAATATTTGGGTAATTTCTTTTATCGTATATATACCCACTTGTGTTTATCCACTGGTACATTGTGTATAAGGTGTATACTTTTTTTGCTTATATTGTATTTCCTCACTATTTCACCTTGCATTAATGGCACAGAAAAGGAACATGTTTTCAGAGCTACAACAATCCCGAGAGGCTAGATTTAACTCCTTATTCACAATGAATAATATTGAGAAACAAGCTAATCACCCACCTAACTACGATGAATATTTCTTTAAACTGGAAAAAATTGCCATAAAAGAAACAAAAAAATGGTGGGAGATAAGGTTTCTTGAAACTTATATAAAAGAAAACCTCATCCCTAGAGGTTTACGTCTCAAGAAAGATCCAGCTAATGGTCTGGAGTATTCTCCCTATGCTCTCAGGTGGGATTCAGCTCTTGAGAAATGTTCCTTCACCCTTATGGAAATTATTATAGATTTTGAAAAAGACAATCTACAAAAATTGTCAATTGATATGGAAAAATTGGAAAATGACTTCCCCCTTGATAAAGAACAAGAAGTCTTTAAGAATAGAGAAGGGGTGCTACTTGAGAAAGTCAACAAAATAGATGAAAAAAATTGCAGAGACAAAGAATAAGAAATATATGAGAGATAAAAATGATAGAGTTTCCAATGTACATTCCATCACCAACAAATCTAATAGGAGTCTTGTAAAAAACAGTGGATATAATCGGAATAGTCGAAATTATGTAAATAATAGTTCCAATAAGTATGAAAAAAGGGGAAGGTCTATAAGTTTTAACAGACACAATAGTAACAGCAACAAAGATAAGTCTGTAAAGGAAAAAACCCCTCCAAAAAATCCCCAAACAGTACAAGGGAAAAGCCCGTGGAAAATACCACAAAAAAGATCAAATAAAATTTATTTGCCCAGAGGGAAAGCGGGTTCACCCACAATAAGGAGTCCACAGGAAGACTCAGGCGATTTTTTAGAGAAGGGGCAAAACCTAAACAAAAGACGTCAAATAAACCAATTTTTTTCCCCAAAGAGACCCAAGATAGACCTTACAAACAAATTTGCTCCTCTGGGAGAGTGGAACATCCCAGAGAAGAAAAGACGTCTAGAAGACGAGAGGATCCAAACGAACTAATAGAAATGGCCCGTTCAAAAGGCATTTTTTTAATATCAGATGCTGTTTTAGAATTGAATGAAATCCGTATTTTAGAGAAAGGTTTAAAATTCTCCCCAAATAGTGCTGCCAATTCTTTTGATCTCTTTGTCGACTTAAACAAATTCATATGGAAAATGTCGCTTAAAAGATTTTTTAAAAAGAAAGAGTTAGAAAACACAACACTAAAAATTGAAAGCATTGAGAATAAATATTCGAGATTTAAACCCAAATCTACCTTCTTTCCCAATGAAAAGGGTCATCAGTTAGAGGCTTTTAACAAAATGGTCCTTAAAGATCTGAAAGGATTAGATTACAAATTGAAGGAATTCAATTTGACTAAACAGGAAAATGCTATCTTAAAATCCATCAAGAATCGCAAAGACATTATTATCAAAAGTGCTGATAAGGGAGGCGGTATTGTGGCGATGCCAATCGATTTTTATTTGGAAGAATCGAATAGAATTTTAAACGATATTTCCACCTACCAGAAATTGAACTATAATCCTAATTCTCTTTTTAACAAAGAACTAGAGAATTTATTAAATTCTGGCAAAGAAAAGGAGATTATTGATAATAAAAAATTTTCATATTTGTTTTTAAAGGCTCCCAGAATCCCCACGTTTTATTTTCTCCCTAAAGTCCACAAATCAGCCACCCACCCCCCAGGGAGACCCATTATTAGTGGGATCAACTCAGTAACGTCAAAGTTATCAGAGTTTATTGACTTCCATTTACAAAAATATGCCCAAAGGGCTAAGTCTTATTTAAAGGACACCAAAAGCTTGATTCAAGAACTAGAATGTTTGGAGTGGAAAGATGGCTACATATGGGCAACGGTGGATGTTACGTCCCTGTACACCATAATCGAACATCAATTGGGTCTACTAGCAGTTAAAGAAGCCCTTGAGACCGATCTAGAACTCTCAGCTGATTTGTGTCAATTTTTACTTGAAAGTATTAATTTTATCCTTACTCATAATTTTTTTCTTTTTAATGAGGATTTTTATCTGCAACTCAAAGGAACAGCCATGGGCACCAAGTTCGCGCCGAGTTATGCGAATATTTTTTTAGATTTTTGGGAAAATCTTTTTATTTGGAAGAATAACCCATTCGGCGCGAACTTGGTGCTGTGGAGAAGATATATAGATGACATTTTAATCATTTGGAGAGGCGATGTTTTATCCTTGGAAAACTTTTTTACATATATTAATGCAAATCATTTTTCTCTGATTTTTACCCCCACCATGAGTCGTAAATAGATAAATTTTTTAGATCTCACTATCTATATTGAGGATTTTAGGATTAAAACCAAAACCTTTTTTAAACCAACAGATGCAAATGGCTTTATAAATACAGAAAGTGGTCACCACCCCCCTTGGCTAAAAAGCGTTCCCCGCAGCCAATTTTCTCGACTGCGGAGGAACTGTACAGATCAGCACAATTTCTTAGATCAAGCGAAAATCCTCAAAGATAAATTTTTAGAAAAAGGTTATACCGAGAATTTTATTAACAAGGAAATTATGAAGGCTCACAACTCCAAAAGGGATGACTTTTTATCTAACAAATTGATGCGCCCCACAGCTAACAAATTTGCCTTTTCTTTCAATACACAGTATAACACCCATGCAAAGAAAATTAAACATATTTTAAATAAACATTGGCCTTTGTTATTGGAAGATGAATTTTTAAAGACTGAACTTCCTCGGGCCCCACAAGTCATCTTTAAAAAAGGCAAGAACTTTAAGAACCTCTTAGCACCCAGCACTTTTAAGAACTATGCCCAACCGATTCAACAAAATGAGGGCTTTTTTACATGTGGTGCTTGTAAAAGCTGTGAAAAAATCTCGAAGAAGACTCTAAATTTCACTAGTACAGTGACAGGCCAGAGTTTTAAAATTAGGGGACATATTACGTGCAACACAAGTAACACAGTTTACCTTTTAAAATGTGGATGTGGAGTCCAATATGTGGGTAGAACTACCAGACCTGTTAAAATAAGATTTTTAGAACACAGGAACAATATCAGAAAGAAAATTACTACCCATTCAGTTCCTTTGCATTGCAACAGGTGCCCTAGTTTTAGTTTCCACAATTTTAACTGTACTCCGATCGAAAAAGTCACTTTAGATCAAAGAGGTGGTGATTTATTACTCAAATTGAGGCAAAGAGAGGGGTTTTGGATCCATACCCTCAATACTATGCAACCTGAGGGTATGAACATCGATTTTGATATAGTATGTTTTTTATGACTTGTATGATACATTTTTCTATGACATGAAGGTAGTTTTATCATGACGCAACTAGATACACATATATTCTTTGTTTTTATGTTTCCTTCTTATATTGTATACAGCATCTTTTATTTAAGTTTAGGTTTTATATGGATAACATGTCCCGATGATATTAACTCTTGTTTTATCCCATTTTTTCTTAATGAATTGTGCTATCCATTTCCTCCGCGAGGCCACTCCCACCCGAGCACTGGAACGCATTTGCGTTCCAGCAGAGTGTGAGGAGAGGAGTTTCTCGCGAGAGACTGGTTCTGAGCAGCCTATTGGCCCTACAGATGCACTTTTGATAGGCGGCCGTGAAGCACGTGACTGCCTCTGATTGGCCGACGGAAAAGACTTGTTTCTCGGCGGGACATTTAAAAGAACGGAAGATCATGGAGTGTACTTCACCAGCCGGATGCCCCTGACGAAGTCTAAGGACGAAACGCGTAGGGCGGCAGGAATACTTTACATTACGGACTTTTAATTTGTATTTTAAAGTTTTATTTTGTTCGTGCTTCTTCCACCTGGGTTCCTGAATTTCCACCCTGGGATCCATAGAGAAGTTGGCAACGATAATTGATGGGCTTTTAACTTTCTGGCATTTTGTAAGTGCATACAATAAAGTGTTTCCTCTATCCTTAAAGTGGTACACTATGTTCTTTTATTTTTCCCTTAAAGCGAAATCCTTGGGAAAAAGAGAATTCCATTGATCCTCCTGTCTACGCTCAATGTGATTATACTGGGAGATTTTGTATTATACATTTGTGTTTCTTCTGAAGATGTTGAGGAATCTTCATACTCCCTTATAATATTTGGGTAATTTCTTTTATCGTATATATACCCACTTGTGTTTATCCACTGGTACATTGTGTATAAGGTGTATACTTTTTTTGCTTATATTGTATTTCCTCACTATTTCACCTTGCATTAATGGCACAGAAAAGGAACATGTTTTCAGAGCTACAACAATCCCGAGAGGCTAGATTTAACTCCTTATTCACAATGAATAATATTGAGAAACAAGCTAATCACCCACCTAACTACGATGAATATTTCTTTAAACTGGAAAAAATTGCCATAAAAGAAACAAAAAAATGGTGGGAGATAAGGTTTCTTGAAACTTATATAAAAGAAAACCTCATCCCTAGAGGTTTACGTCTCAAGAAAGATCCAGCTAATGGTCTGGAGTATTCTCCCTATGCTCTCAGGTGGGATTCAGCTCTTGAGAAATGTTCCTTCACCCTTATGGAAATTATTATAGATTTTGAAAAAGACAATCTACAAAAATTGTCAATTGATATGGAAAAATTGGAAAATGACTTCCCCCTTGATAAAGAACAAGAAGTCTTTAAGAATAGAGAAGGGGTGCTACTTGAGAAAGTCAACAAAATAGATGAAAAAAATTGCAGAGACAAAGAATAAGAAATATATGAGAGATAAAAATGATAGAGTTTCCAATGTACATTCCATCACCAACAAATCTAATAGGAGTCTTGTAAAAAACAGTGGATATAATCGGAATAGTCGAAATTATGTAAATAATAGTTCCAATAAGTATGAAAAAAGGGGAAGGTCTATAAGTTTTAACAGACACAATAGTAACAGCAACAAAGATAAGTCTGTAAAGGAAAAAACCCCTCCAAAAAATCCCCAAACAGTACAAGGGAAAAGCCCGTGGAAAATACCACAAAAAAGATCAAATAAAATTTATTTGCCCAGAGGGAAAGCGGGTTCACCCACAATAAGGAGTCCACAGGAAGACTCAGGCGATTTTTTAGAGAAGGGGCAAAACCTAAACAAAAGACGTCAAATAAACCAATTTTTTTCCCCAAAGAGACCCAAGATAGACCTTACAAACAAATTTGCTCCTCTGGGAGAGTGGAACATCCCAGAGAAGAAAAGACGTCTAGAAGACGAGAGGATCCAAACGAACTAATAGAAATGGCCCGTTCAAAAGGCATTTTTTTAATATCAGATGCTGTTTTAGAATTGAATGAAATCCGTATTTTAGAGAAAGGTTTAAAATTCTCCCCAAATAGTGCTGCCAATTCTTTTGATCTCTTTGTCGACTTAAACAAATTCATACGGAAAATGTCGCTTAAAAGATTTTTTAAAAAGAAAGAGTTAGAAAACACAACACTAAAAATTGAAAGCATTGAGAATAAATATTCGAGATTTAAACCCAAATCTACCTTCTTTCCCAATGAAAAGGGTCATCAGTTAGAGGCTTTTAACAAAATGGTCCTTAAAGATCTGAAAGGATTAGATTACAAATTGAAGGAATTCAATTTGACTAAACAGGAAAATGCTATCTTAAAATCCATCAAGAATCGCAAAGACATTATTATCAAAAGTGCTGATAAGGGAGGCGGTATTGTGGCGATGCCAATCGATTTTTATTTGGAAGAATCGAATAGAATTTTAAACGATATTTCCACCTACCAGAAATTGAACTATAATCCTAATTCTCTTTTTAACAAAGAACTAGAGAATTTATTAAATTCTGGCAAAGAAAAGGAGATTATTGATAATAAAAAATTTTCATATTTGTTTTTAAAGGCTCCCAGAATCCCCACGTTTTATTTTCTCCCTAAAGTCCACAAATCAGCCACCCACCCCCCAGGGAGACCCATTATTAGTGGGATCAACTCAGTAACGTCAAAGTTATCAGAGTTTATTGACTTCCATTTACAAAAATATGCCCAAAGGGCTAAGTCTTATTTAAAGGACACCAAAAGCTTGATTCAAGAACTAGAATGTTTGGAGTGGAAAGATGGCTACATATGGGCAACGGTGGATGTTACGTCCCTGTACACCATAATCGAACATCAATTGGGTCTACTAGCAGTTAAAGAAGCCCTTGAGACCGATCTAGAACTCTCAGCTGATTTGTGTCAATTTTTACTTGAAAGTATTAATTGTATCCTTACTCATAATTTTTTTCTTTTTAATGAGGATTTTTATCTGCAACTCAAAGGAACAGCCATGGGCACCAAGTTCGCGCCGAGTTATGCGAATATTTTTTTAGATTTTTGGGAAAATCTTTTTATTTGGAAGAATAACCCATTCGGCGCGAACTTGGTGCTGTGGAGAAGATATATAGATGACATTTTAATCATTTGGAGAGGCGATGTTTTATCCTTGGAAAACTTTTTTACATATATTAATGCAAATCATTTTTCTCTGATTTTTACCCCCACCATGAGTCGAAAAGAGATCAATTTTTTAGATCTCACTATCTATATTGAGGATTTTAGGATTAAAACCAAAACCTTTTTTAAACCAACAGATGCAAATGGCTTTATAAATACAGAAAGTGGTCACCACCCCCCTTGGCTAAAAAGCGTTCCCCGCAGCCAATTTTCTCGACTGCGGAGGAACTGTACAGATCAGCACAATTTCTTAGATCAAGCGAAAATCCTCAAAGATAAATTTTTAGAAAAAGGTTATACCGAGAATTTTATTAACAAGGAAATTATGAAGGCTCACAACTCCAAAAGGGATGACTTTTTATCTAACAAATTGATGCGCCCCACAGCTAACAAATTTGCCTTTTCTTTCAATACACAGTATAACACCCATGCAAAGAAAATTAAACATATTTTAAATAAACATTGGCCTTTGTTATTGGAAGATGAATTTTTAAAGACTGAACTTCCTCGGGCCCCACAAGTCATCTTTAAAAAAGGCAAGAACTTTAAGAACCTCTTAGCACCCAGCACTTTTAAGAACTATGCCCAACCGATTCAACAAAATGAGGGCTTTTTTACATGTGGTGCTTGTAAAAGCTGTGAAAAAATCTCGAAGAAGACTCTAAATTTCACTAGTACAGTGACAGGCCAGAGTTTTAAAATTAGGGGACATATTACGTGCAACACAAGTAACACAGTTTACCTTTTAAAATGTGGATGTGGAGTCCAATATGTGGGTAGAACTACCAGACCTGTTAAAATAAGATTTTTAGAACACAGGAACAATATCAGAAAGAAAATTACTACCCATTCAGTTCCTTTGCATTGCAACAGGTGCCCTAGTTTTAGTTTCCACAATTTTAACTGTACTCCGATCGAAAAAGTCACTTTAGATCAAAGAGGTGGTGATTTATTACTCAAATTGAGGCAAAGAGAGGGGTTTTGGATCCATACCCTCAATACTATGCAACCTGAGGGTATGAACATCGATTTTGATATAGTATGTTTTTTATGACTTGTATGATACATTTTTCTATGACATGAAGGTAGTTTTATCATGACGAAACTAGATACACATATATTCTTTGTTTTTATGTTTCCTTCTTATATTGTATACAGCATCTTTTATTTAAGTTTAGGTTTTATATGGATAACATGTCCCGATGATATTAACTCTTGTTTTATCCCATTTTTTCTTAATGAATTGTGCTATCCATTTCCTCCGCGAGGCCACTCCCACCCGAGCACTGGAACGCATTTGCGTTCCAACAGAGTGTGAGGAGAGGAGTTTCTCGCGAGAGACTGGTTCTGAGCAGCCTATTGGCCCTACAGATGCACTTTTGATAGGCGGCCGTGAAGCACGTGACTGCCTCTGATTGGCCGACGGAAAAGACTTGTTTCTCGGCGGGACATTTAAAAGAACGGAAGATCATGGAGTGTACTTCACCAGCCGGATGCCCCTGACGAAGTCTAAGGACGAAACGCGTAGGGCGGCAGGAATACTTTACATTACGGACTTTTAATTTGTATTTTAAAGTTTTATTTTGTTCGTGCTTCTTCCACCTGGGTTCCTGAATTTCCACCCTGGGATCCATAGAGAAGTTGGCAACGATAATTGATGGGCTTTTAACTTTCTGGCATTTTGTAAGTGCATACAATAAAGTGTTTCCTCTATCCTTAAAGTGGTACACTATGTTCTTTTATTTTTCCCTTTAAGCGAAATCCTTGGGAAAAAGAGAATTCCATTGATCCTCCTGTCTACGCTCAATGTGATTATACTGGGAGATTTTGTATTATACATTTGCTTTACCATCTATTGTTTGCGTACAGGAAAGTGCCTCAGGAGTCGGCTGACTTCTTCCCCTTTGAATTAGTGTATGGGAGGAAAGTTTGGTGACCCCTGGACCTTGTATGAGAACACTGGGAGGGAGATATGGGAGAAGCAGGCACCCTTATAGTACCCTAAGTTCTGGAGCTGAGGGACCAGCTGCAAGCTCTAACTGAGTCCATTCAAGAGAACTTGCGGGCAGCCAAGAAGCACCAGATATGTTGGTAGTGGAGGATATTCTTTCAATCCTCTACTAGTCCTAATTCCAGATGTGCTGAATATAGTGAAAGTATTCCCTTGGTGTAGAGTTTCTCCAATATAATGGACGCAACCAGTTGTATTGGGTAAAAGCAGCAATCTGAACTTTATTAGGCCACACTCTTCTTCTTATGCAGTGGCTCCAGCATGGTATTTCTAATACAAAATCACAGGGGTTTCCTTCCCACAAGCCATTGTGTTTGAGAGATAATTGAGCTCCAATTAAGCTAATCCAATTATCTATCAAATATGAAGACTTTGATACAAATTTTTTATATCACAAAAATACATAACAACAGCATTGGAACCCCACAAAAATTATAATCCCGAATAACTCCGATCTGAGCGTACAACACATCCAAAAAGTGTTCAGATCAGTTCTGTAAAACGAAAGTTATGTTCGTGCATATATGAACTGGCTGCCTGGTAGAGGTGGCATTGTCAATTTTTAAAGGGGTTAATTTGATTGTATGGGAGGTCAGAGCTTAAAACATAAATTCGGGGACCCCAGCAGAGCTACTCTGTAAGATGTGAGAAGTCACACATAAGTGGCCTGGAAGTCTGATATCAGTATAAACTAACTCTTTCATTTGCCATATGTTTTGATTCCCTCTTAAATAAATTGGAATTGGAATCCTTGTGTTCCAATATCATATCCAAAAGATACATTAATACCTATCCACATATTAATACTCAAGCCTCATTTTTATCATATTTAGAATGGGACAAAGCACAATCTTCCAATCTAGCCTAAATATGATTTGCGAACAAGGGGACCCCACAGAATCTGTTCAGTATCCAAACAGAAGGGAACAATTCCACTTGAATGCAGGAAAACATTAAACAATACAAAGTATAATTAAGGGAACACGCACTATATATATATATATATATATATATATATATATATATATATATATATATAGTGCGTGTTCCCTTAATTTTATATATATATATATATATATATATATATATATATATATATATATATATATTTCTGTTCGGGGCAACATGGAATATGATATGAAGTAAGATTGTTATTAGCAACCTGTGATAGGAAAAAGTCGGTTGAGGTGTGCCGAAACCGACGTATGCTGTAGGCCGGTAAATAAAGTGGGCCTACACTAGAAGAGTGTGCTGAATAGAGGGAGTGGATGGTGGGGCAGCAGCTCGTCAGACCAACCAGGGTAGGGAAGGGGGCAGTCCCTTTTAAAGGTCCATAAGCACCTCCAACAACTTCAGGCCAAGCCGAGGTGTGCTTAAACCGACGTATGCTGTAGGCCGGTAAATAAAGTGGGCAAAAATGAATACATATCATGTTCGAAATACATTTATTGAGTAAAGAACATAATAAAATGCAAGTACATTAAGATTACATTTTTACGAATGCCCTTGTGTTTCCTGTAATGGTTGGGGTATGTATGTTGGATATGTTGACTTCCAGCGACCTGGAGTTTTAATGCTATGGACTGGAACGTGCTAGATGCCGTAGAGGTGGCCCCTATCCTAAGCGAGTGTCCTAAATAAGGCTAGGTTCATTCCGAGCCCTGGTAAACTCTAACCGTATGTACCACATGACTTGGAGGTAGTGATGATAGTCCCGTGAAGTGATAGTAGCGGAAGAGTTGTGGCATACGGTAAGGTGAGGAAGTAGGGATCAAAACCTTCACTGGTACCATATGTTATTTGTGGGATAGTATTATTTAGATGGATTAACCCAGTTGACTCGTTTGGTCACGGGTAGAATGAACTGATCGGAGCTTCGAAAGCAACCTTGTGCCTTGTGTTGGCCACTGATGGTGAATTCTCATGGCGTTAGAAAGCCATAAAAGGCCAGGTAAATAGCGGTTTCATCATTAGTGAAAGGGGTTGAATCTACCAAATCAGGCAGGGTTTGGATACCCTTAAGTATAGTCTGATTGGATAGGATAAAAGGTAACTGGTTTGTTGGAAAGTAGAGAAACATGTGATGTTGGATGACAGCCAGGCGTAACTTGATGGTATAGTGAAATAGCCTAAATTGAAGGTGGCAAAATAAGATAGCGAACACAACCAGAGACCTAACCCACATTAGTTTAAGAGGCATTCTAGGCTCCCAGACCACTTCTTCCCATTGGAGTGGTCTGGGTGCCAACTCCTACTACCCTTAAGCCTACAAGTGTAATTATTGCAGAATTTATAAACTGCAATAATGATCTTGCAGGGTTATCTCCTCCTCTAGTGGCTGTCTACTAGACAGCCACTAGGTGGCACTTCCTGGTTCATAGCACATGTTTTCTGTGCTATAGCATCGCTGGACGTCCTCACGCTATGTGAGGACCTCCAGCATCTCTAAAATCCTCATAGAAAAGCATTGAAAGCATTAGGTCATAGGTCTCCCCCGCCGGAGGCCGCACATGCACTGTCGGTCTCCCCCACCAGCTGACATCAGCGGGGGTGGACCCAGAACCAGTGCCTAGGGACATCGGCACTGGTCTCAGGTAAGTCACTGAAGTGGTTTTCACCCCTTCAGCAACCTGGGATGGGGGGTGGAAGGGAGAGGGGACCTGCAGTGCCAGTAAAACGGATTGTTTTCCTTGCACTGGAGTGTCTCTTTAATGACGGACCACTTACCTGTGACATGAGTAGTAATGAAAAAACTTGACGACAGTAATTGCTGGGAGACCACTAAGGGCACAACTTGAAATACCTTAGAACCTGGAAGAGCAATATCGTGTACATTGAAATAGCCGAATCTGCCAGACACGTGATCCCTACTAGGGCTTAGGAAATATTTTTTATTTTTTTTGATTAAAATTGTTTATTGAGTTTTCTTGTATCTTTGGTTGGGGTGGGGGTACAGAAGGAAAAAGAGGGGGGGAGGGGAAATGATAATAACAATAATAATGCGAACAGTAGTAGTAATATTACGCAGCCTCAGGGTCTCCCCTTCGGTGTATATACGGTTTTTCCACAGATGACCAGCACGTACAGTACAATTTATTGCATCACATACATTTACAAAAGTATACATTTGTCAGGTACTCATTTGGGATTGATATGTTTGCTAGCCCCTTCATGTTTTACCTATTGGTTTCCTAGTGGACACTGGGTTGTCTTGTGGTTGTTGGTGGTGACAGGCAATTTATTATGTCTTAGCCCCACTAGCTGCATGGTTGTGCGTTGTGGCCGAAATTGCTCGCTTTCCAAGAATCCCATATCCCCCATGCCTCTACGGTTGTTTTGGTCATAGGGAAGACACTTTGGTAGCTTGTTTCATATAACTTTTGAGTGTCTATCTCCTCACACACCTCTGTGGTCCGTGGGGAGCTTGTGGTTTTCCACAGGTGCGCTATTGCTCGCTGTGCTGTCAGGAGAACGTGAAAGATTAGCTTTTGTACTGCGGTATGTATGCCGGGAGGCAGGAACAGCAGTAAGCACGTCTCCGGTGTCTTGGGTACCTGAGAGTGAGTAAGGTCCCTTATTAGTTTGATTATGTCCTCCCAGAAGCCAGAGACGCGGGTGCAGGACCACCACATGTGTAACACTGTACCCGTCTGCTGCTCACATCTCCAGCACCCCGGGGACGAGTTTGGATATATTTTGTGGATACGTGTGGGAACCATATACCATCTGTACACTGTTTTTCTATGCTGCTCTAGTAGTGTCTCCGTTTTTATCATCTTTCTGGGTGTGCTCACTATGGATTCCCAGTCCTCTCTCGTTAATGCCGGTCTAATGCCTACTGTGCCGCTTGTTTGGAGTCCGCAAAATGTGTATATGACTGGAGCAATCGGTAGCACCATGACAGAGGTCTACAGCCCTTAGGTAACATGCCTTTCATTGCCACTTGCTCCCACCCTGTCGTCTCTAGTTCGGGAACGGTTCTTGTGGTGTGGGGGGCTTGGTTATCTTTTTTAGCCAAGAAGGAGCATAATTGTATATGTGAGAATTGCGATGCTGATGGTATGTGGTGTTTGCTTTGCATGTCTTGGAATGATCTCAGCTTATGGCGTGCGAGCATATGGGAGAGGTGTGTGACCCCTTTCTCAATCCATGGTTTGGCATTGAACGTTGGGATACAGTATGTAATGATGTGGAGTGGTGTTGCTGGTGATAGTGGAGTGGGGCTTTCTATACTGCATCTCGTTGTGTCCCATACCCGTAAAGCGATTCTAATCTGCTCTGGCAAAAGGGGCACGGAAGGTCGGAATCTTTTTGGGAGCCACATCAATGTGGGCATATCGAATGGCTTCAATGCTTGTTTCTCCGTCATTACCCACTGTGGGGGTGGTATGTCCAGAAGGTGGGGCAGTAGAGTTGTCAGCACCGCCGCCTGGTAGTAGGCTTTGATGTCAGGGAGGGCGAAGCCCCCTTGTTTTTGTGGAGCTCTTAATATGGGCCCCTGTATTCTAGCTGCGCTCCCTGCCCAGACAAATCTGGTTAATTCTTTTTGTATGGTTTTGAAGTAGGACATGGGCACTTGGAGTGGTAAGGTGCGGAACAGATATTGGAGTCTGGGGAGCACCGACATCTTAACCGTCGCCACCCTCTCCGTCCATGTCATAAAAAGGGAGCTCCATCTTTTCAGCAGTGTCTGGCAGTCCATCCAGACCCTAACATAGTTCGCAGAAAAAGTGCCTGTTTGTTGTTTCGTGAAGGTTAGCCCTAGATACTTGATGTTATCAGTTCGCCATTCAAAGGGGTAGTCTTTCTTAAGTGTAGCTAGTGTCTGATGCGGTAGTCACATCTCCATTGCTTGCGTCTTGCCTGTATTTAAGCAGTAGTAGGATAACTTTCCGTACTCTTTGATTAGGTCTAACAGGTGGGGAAGGGAGTCTATCGGTCGGGTTATGTACAGAAGAATATCGTCCGCAAAGGCGCTAACCTTTATTTCCCTGCCATTGAGGTTTATCCCATTGATGTCTGCGTTCTGTCTAATTTGGCATAGGAGAGGCTCCAAAGCCAGTACGTATAGTAGTGGCGACAGAGGGCACCCCTGCCTCGTGCCATTCGATAGGGGGAACCGGTCTGAAAGGAATCCGGCCTGTAACACCTGGGTCGTGGGACCCGAATATAGTGCGAATACTTGTTTGATGAACGGTGCGGGAAAACCAAATTTTATAAGGGCCTGTTCGAGGAATGTCCAACCCAGGCGGTCAAATGCTTTTTCAGCATCCAGGGCTAGCAGTAGACCGCCCCGGCCCGACCCCCTCATTGTTTCCAGTACCAGAGAGAGTTTTCTGGTGTTATCCAGGCCCTGTCTGCCCCTAACAAATCCTGTCTGGTCATCGGCGATGATGGTTGGCAGAATGGGAGTCAATCTATTGGCCAGTAGCTTGGCATATATTTTAGCATCGGTGTTGAGGAGGGAGATGGGTCGGAAATTTTTACAACTATCTGTAGGTTTGTCCGGTTTGGGCAGCGTGACGATCGTGGCCAGGAGCATTTCAGGGGGGAGGTTCCCCGTTTCTGCTGCTCTTTGGTATACCTTCAGTAGGTGCGGCGCCAGCGTGTCTGCAAACGTCTTATAATATACGTTCGAGAACCCGTCAGCCCCTGGGGATTTTATGACTGTCAGGACTTCTTGTAATGTGAATGGTTGGCATAGTGTGTTCACATCGGTTCGGCCTATTGTAGGGAGCGTTATGCCCTGTAAGTATGTCCCTATGGGGCTGGCCTCCGGGGTTTCTCTGCCCTCACTTTCTTTGAAGTTGCTTGTAAAAGTAGGTAAATTCTTGGACTATGGCCATGGGGTTCATTATTTTTCCCCCTGAGTGGTTTATAAGGTGTGGTATTCTAGTTGCCACTTGTTTTGTCCTAAGCCTGTTGGCGAGGTATTTAGATGATTTCCCACTGTTATGGTAAGTAGTGGCCCTCAACCTGTGTAGGAAGTATGTTGTTTTTTGGGCATTGAGTTTGGTGAGATCTTGGTGCAGGGTTTTCAGTTTGGATGCCAGTTCTGGTGTGGGTGATCGTTTGTTTTGGGCAGTGGTCAGTGCTATCTGTTTATGGCATTCTAGTAAGCTGCCTTATGGGCAGACCATACAGTAAAGTCCGAGACTTGGTCTGAGACATTCGTGTGAAAGTTATTTTGAAGGTCTAACTTCAGTTGTTCCACAAAGGGGGCATCTTTCAGAAGGGACTCATTTAGTCTCCATGTACCCTTACCTTGGCGATTAAGTTGGTCCTTTACGTCCAAGTAGATTGGCCCATGGTCAGACCACGTCATGTCCCCTATTGTACAGTTTTCTAGCTGAGCTAGCGCTATATTATCCATATAGAATGTGTCGATACGGGTGTAAGTGTTGTGGACGGTGGAATAGAACGAATAGTCTCTGTCCGTGGGGTGTAATATTCTCCAGCTATCATGTAGGTTAAATAGGGACATGGTGTGATTTTGCACTGTTTCTGTAAGCTTTTCTTCCGTCAGCCTGTCAGGGGAGCGGTCGTATCCAAGGAAGGAGACTGAATAAAGTTGAAGTCGCCCCCCATTATGAGTCCCCCAAGTTTATGTTGGTCTACTTTGTTCAGGAGAGTGTTAAGGAATGTGGGTTGATTGTCATTAGGAAAGTATGTGGCTACCAACGTATACTGTACATTGTTAAAGAGGCCTACTACGATAACATATCTACCTTTGTCGTCTATGTGGCACTGTTGTAGAGTAAATGCTACATCCTTGTGGATGAGGATGGAGACCCCTTTTGTTTTTGAGTCTGACATGGCATGGAATTGCGTGGGATAAAATTTTGTGAATAGGGCCGGCTCTCTGGGTTTTTTAAAATGCGTTTCCTGTATGCATGCGATCGCTACAGAGTGTTGTTTGAGGTCTTGCAGCAACAACCTTCTTTTACCCGGGGTATTGAGCCCCTTGACATTATATGACATAATTTGCAACATTTTGAATATTTAGTTCCTGTCTCTGGTCTACATATATACATATTGGTACCCATCTATTTATGGTTAGGTTCCCCATGGGGTATAATTTCCGTTGTGCCACCTTGCGTGGAGGAGCATCTGTGTTAGTTAAGCTATGAGTTGCTCGTAAGGGCGACTTGTAGTCTAGGGTCTGCGCGTCATGTGATGGGCTGCGTAGGTAGGGTGTGGGAGTGAGGGGTTGGGGGGGTTCGTCTCCATCTGGCTCATAGGATTTGAGCCTTTGTGCGCCGACCAAGGGTCGTGCACCTCCTGTGGGGGTCGCGGACATATGACACAACCTTTTAGAGGGAGTCCTACAGCTGGGAGCACATGGGAGCAAATGATCTACAACATGTCTTGCTTTGATGGAAGGTGAGGCGGGACATCGGCGCCCTGGGCCTTGTGTGTTGGGTAGGCTTTATGCCTGTCTCCGGGCCCTAGTTCCGGTCTCCCTACACCCTAGTTTATGGGCAGTGTCAGTGTCTAACCGAGATTTTGTCTCGCTGGCAGTGCACGTTATAGTATCTATATGTACGAATTAATTAAACATATATGAACACATTATACCTTTAAAACAGTATTATATCAATAACCTTTAACAAGGCAGGGGTCTGAGTGTGTGTCTAGTATAACAGTTTCTTACATACACCTCTGCCGTACTCCATTCTTTATCGAGTGGACCAGTCCTGCGTCAGCCTGGGGATTTTGGCTGGACCCGGAGCCGCCTGCTCCGTCAGAGGAATGCCCCAGTCCTTGAGCATGCGTATGCCTTGTGATGGGGTCGTGATGGAATGGAGGGCTTCTTGGTGGTACACCAGCAGCTTAGCTGGATATCCCCATCTGTAGTTTAAACCTTGCGTGCGTAGGGCTAAGGTGATCTGCACTAGCGATTTGCGGAATTGCAGGGTTTCCGCCGACAGGTCTGAGAAGATCTTGATATCCCGGAATTTGTCAGGCAGCTCCACATTCCTTGTGGCACGTAGAATCCGCTCTTTGGCATGGAAGAAGTGTATTCTGGCTATAACGTCTCTTGTGGAAGATGTAGGTAAGTGGGCAGGTCTCCTGAGACGGTGAACCCTATAGATGATCAATTGGTCAGGATGTATTTCAGGGGTTAACTGGAGGAATAGCTCTTGCAAATATCTGTCCAGGTCATTGTTACCGATTTTTTCAGGAATGCCTCTAAATCGCAGGTTATTCCTGCGTGACCTGTCCTCCATGTCTGCTATCTTAACCCTCTGTTTTTCCATATTGCAGGTTAGTTCTTGTAGCCGAGCAGCTAGGCTATTATGTGCTGCAGAGTGCTCATCCATTCTTGTTTTTAGGTGGGCTATGCGATTACCTATCTCTTGAATGTCCTTTTTCAGTTCGGCTCTTAAGGTCTTCATTTGTGTCTGGAAACCGAGCTGAATATTCTTTGCTAGGTCTGCCATCATCCCTTGCATTGTCGCCACCGTAAGGGGTCTGTCCCCTGCCTCTATCACTGGGGATGCCGGGGGCGAGAGAGATGTTTCTCGCGATCTCTGGGCGCTGCCATCTTGGTCCAGTTCTTACCGCGTTTTTTGTGGCGTCGGTTTAGCGAGGAAGAAAGATGTTTTGTCCGCCTTAGCGGATTTCATCTTGTGCTTCTGCGACATACCGACAGGCTGGTCAGGTCACTGTTCGCTGGGTGCTCGGTAGACCGCTTATTTCTTGCTCTCTGTATCCCGATCGGCAGGATCTACTCCTCAATGCGTCCGTGCAGCTCGAGCGCCAGGCCACGCCCCCTAAGGAAATAATTTTAACCTGTAAGTGACCACTAATATATATTTTGCCAACAATTGAGGGGTAACACAGGTGACTTAGACTTAACCAGGTGGCATGAATTTGACAATACCAGCCTATGACGTGAAACTTAAACTTAATTATCATACAGGTATAAAGCAAAATTCTAATAATGTAGAAGCTCCGGAAAGTAAGTGAATCGTGAACCTGTCAAATGTATAAGCCCCTGTTCCTGACCATAATGGGATAGCCCGGAGACAGATAAACGTAATGATGAACGTAGATAAGTGATTAAAATAGGTGGGGCCAAGTTTGACAATCAACTTATATGGGGAAATAATAGAGTAGAAAGGTTTGAGTACCGGAAAAATAGCCATGGCGACTTCTTTTCATATGAGGTAGGGCCGGTTCAACTTAGAGGTGACCTGTTTCGTATAGTAATGATGTCACAATGTGTCTGATAGGTGTGGCGTCACAACTTATCTATTTCCTAATTCATCTATTAGTGTAACATTTTCAGACCAAAAATCGGATAGCATGACAGAAAGTCAATATCTCATTGAAGATCTGAACACGTGCTCAATATTGAATTGTGTAACAGATCGTATGCTTACGGAGGACCCTGTGAGGGTCAGAGTCCTGTTGACGGCATGGTTCGACAACTTGTTTCTATTCTTCCCAGTCTCTAATTTATTTATACCTTAGAGGACATGAATGCTGGAAATGTTGCCTGGCGGTTGGTGTTGCTCGAGCAACTCGTGCCTACTCCAGCATTAGCATTGTACGTATTGGTACGCATGAGCCTGAACCATTCCGCTTTCCTGGCCGTTGCTGGGAAAGGAATGTTGCATCTGCGTAGCTCAGCCTGAAAACGAGGAATGGTCCATGACCTGATGGGTGTCACCCTTTCGTGCAGGTGTAGTGGACCAGACTGGAGTACTAGGGGTTGACATCTCATAACCTTTTACAGGGATCTGAAACATACTGCAATATATAAATAATTAGCTTGGATTAGGATTGTTTTACTGGCTGGCTAGCTAGTGTCAAGTGCAGGGCCGTTTGAAGGAATTTGGGGGCCCCAAGCAAAATAAACATGGAGCCCCCCCCCCTCCACGCCCTCCCCACCTTACGCACGCAAAGCCTACAGGAACCACAATAATTAACATACACCACCCCATAATTAATACACCCCATAATATACACCCCCCATAATTAATCCACCCCCCCATAATTAATCTACCCCACATAATTAATCCACTCCCCCATAATATACACCCCCCATAATTAATACACTCCCCCATAATTAATACACTCCCCCATAATTAATCCACCCCCCCATAATTAATATACACCACCCCATTATTAATACACCCCATAATTAATATACACCCCCATACTTAATACACCCCCCATAATTAATATACCCCCCCATAATTAATATACACCCCCCATAATTAATATACACCCCCCATAATTAATATACCCCCATAATTAATATACACCCCCCATAATTAATACAACCCCCCATAATTAATACACCCCCCCATAATTAATATACACCCCCATAATTAATCCACCCCATAATTAATACACCCCCATAATTAATACACCCCCCATAATTAATACACCCCCATAATTAATATACACCCCCCATAATTAATCTACCCCCCATAATTAATATACACCCCCCATAATTAATATACACCACCCCATAATTAATACACTCCCCCATAATTAATTCACCCCCCATAATTAATATACACCACCCCATTATTAATACACCCCCATAATTAATATACACCCCCCATACTTAATACACCCCCCATAATTAATATACCCCCCCATAATTAATATACACCCCCCATAATTAATATACCCCCATAATTAATATACACCCCCCCATAATTAATATAACCCCCCATAATTAATACACCCCCCATAATTAATATACACGCCCATAATTAATACACCCCATAATTAATATACACCCCCCCATAATTAATACACCCCCTTTAATTAATTAAATAACATTACATAAATTACAAAAACACATAAATTACTACTCACGTTTTTATGATGCCTTCCCTCCGAGACTGACCACTGGATCCTTGCGCTGAAGATCCGTGAAGGCGGATTGACGGCGGCGCTGCGTACGGCGTCATCACGCCGCGTCCCAAAGACTCCTCCCCCTTCTCAAAGGTGCGGCTTAGCACAGCGTGATGATTAGGGCCGGGGGGGCGACACTTGACACGTGAAGTCATGGCACCCCCCTGGACAGTGGCACCCGGGGCGGGCCGCCCCCCCTGCCCCCCCGTCCTCCTTAGTACGCCACTGACGAGAAAGGAGTGCTGCAGCCACCTGAGGCTCTCTATAGAGCGCTCAGGCGGCTGCAGCCTTATAGGAAGCACCGGCTCTGCTTGGGGCCCCAGGCCAGCTCGGGGCCCCAAGCAGTTGCTTGGTTTGCCTGTTGGGTAGCGACGGGCCTGGTCAAGTGATGAAACAATTCACTAGGTAGGTGACAGGTAAGGCCCTGCTAGTAGCCAAGTGGCTTGAGAGGCTCTATCTACACTTTGGCGCAAGGGGATTCGTGGCCACCGAATGTTGGGGCAGGGTTTGCCTCTCAGTGACATTTAAATCATGAGATAGATTGTGTGTGACAAGTGAGCCCCTCTCTATGCCACTGTGCGAGGCGGCTAACTATGTTTTGGCCCGGGGGGCGTAATACCTCATGCTCGGAGGATGGGTGTTGGCCTCGCGGGACCACTAACTCCAAGGCA
The DNA here is from genome assembly GCF_036172605.1 of Pelobates fuscus. Taxonomy (NCBI): domain Eukaryota; kingdom Metazoa; phylum Chordata; class Amphibia; order Anura; family Pelobatidae; genus Pelobates; species Pelobates fuscus. Next base: position 42,459,743 of record NC_086322.1, on the reverse strand, counting down.
GAGATGCCAGAAACGTAACATCTATTGGTCAACTTAATCCCTATAAGCCAGCAAACCTACTCACTAAAAGGTCTATATTGCAGGGGAGCCGCCATGGCTAAAACATACCTGAATTTGTATAAGAGTTGGTGTAGTTCTGAATGGTATGGTTGTAACTGAAATCTTCAGTATCTCCTACCAAAGGCTCAGAGGGCATGGAGAGGTCTATAGGCTAAGAAAAGAACCACAACGGACAAATGGGTGCAAGGTCGAATTGGTAACCTGAAAAATAGGATTTGACAAGACATAAGGAAATGCATGTTAGCAAGACATTGTGAGTACCACCGTACCCCCCATGTACAGGACCAAATATCTGTAAACAGGAACTGTAGTCTTAAACCATGCAATCATATCTCAAAATATGATTAGACATGACACATAACATATATATGTAAGTAAACCGTATACTGTACAGAAATGCATACGTAAATATAGACAGTGTGGCTCAAGGCGTATCGTCTATTGTAACTCATCTAATTTGCCATGTTGAATGAAAACCTGTGTGTGGTAATATGATATACAGATTGAGGAAATATTACAGCTACACAACAGTAACATAATGTTATCCGTATACCAGGTGCCTATAAGTGTACTCCCCAGAGTTTAAATATTACATTTATATTCTTAATCCAAAATCAATAAAATGTTTTAAATGAAATGCCTAAATGAGGTGCCAAATTAACCTATGGCAGGTTGCCCATTACCGGGCATATGAATTACACGTTGTAAAGGCATAGTGATGCCAGGAGAAGGACAAATGTGTGCCCTGATTTGTATCCCAGAGTTTCAGGGTGGCTGTGTGGGCTGTGTTGGGATTGATGTGGGTGAAGGTAGGATGTGAATCTGAGAATGGTTGTGGAGCTTGTGTACGTAGCCAAGACCTGTTGGTGATAAAATGGTAGGGAACCCGATAGGTAGGACTAATCTAGTTTTAAGAACAGTGAAATTAACAAAACCTGTATATACCACTCATAAAACATCATATTATTATTTTATTGTTTACATCATATTATTATTTTATTGTTTATATAGCGCCATCAGATTCTGTGGCGGTGGACATTTAATTGTAACCCGACAACTCGATGTACAGGAACAGAGAGGTGGAAGGCCCTGCTCAATGAGCTTACATTCTAGAGGGAGTGGGGTATAGTGACACAAAAGGTAAAAGTAGGGGTGTGATGTAAGTTGTTAGAAAAGTATTCGCTGAAGGCTTAGTAGGTAATTTTTGACAGTTGCAGGAGAGTAGTCATGGAGGGTGGGGGATAAAAACCTGCTGACAGTTTAATTGATATGCTTTCTTGAAGAAGGGAGTTTTCAATGATTTTTTGAATGAGTGGAGATTTTTACGGAGGAGGAAAGGGAGTTCCACATAAGAGGTGCAGCCCTGGAATATGATACATACTCACTGAGCCCAACAGAACGAGGTGTTGGAAGACAGAATCAAAACATGAACAGAGGCCTCAAGAATGTCACAGTGGCTGAAGAGGCTAGTGACCATGATGGCCGTACATAAACATAGGAAAAGACAGGAGATATAGGAGGATGCTAATTACTTTTGCATACACAGCTGGCATGTAAGATTTAGGGCTAAAAGCAACCGGAAATGCTAGAGCAATACTAGAATATCTCCGTAATATTGGCATCAGATAGAAACTTCATTGTTTAAACTGAACATAACTGAATGATGTTCCTAATGTATGTAGACCGTACAAAGAATACAAGAGAACTGCAGGTTTAGCTAGATTATACTCCAATAAAATTACATAATTAAATGCCTGCGAGTTGTCCCTTGCGGCATATCTATTAACCCCTTAAGACCGCAGCCAAATGTACAAGTTGTGAACAGAACAAAACGTAAACAAAACCTGGCATTTGCGCTATATGTCTGTCCAACCGTAATTCACCTTTTTCATATTAAATGCACCCCCCCTTATTATATATCATTTTATTCAGGGGAAACAGGGCTTTCATTTAATATCAAATATTTAGCTATGAAACATAATTTAATATGAAAAAAATGGGAGAAAATAAGAATTTTTTTAGTTCTACATGACATTTTAACTGTCAATGTCATAATACTGTTTGCTTTTACTGCAATAAAATACACATATTTGTATTCAGCAAAGTCTCACGTGTAAAACAGTACCCCCTATGTACAGGTTTTATGGTGTTTTGGGAAGTTACAGGGTCAAATATAGCGTGTTACATTTGAAATTGAAATTCACCAGATTGGTTACGTTGCCTTTGAGACTGTATAGTAGCCCAGGAAATAAATTTACACCCATAATGGCATACCATTTGCAATAGTAGACGACCCAATGTATTGCAAATTGGGTATGTCCAGTCTTTTTTAGTAGCCATTTGGTCACAAACACTGGCCAAAGTTAGCATTAGTATTTGTTTTGTGTGGAAAATGCAAAAAAACACCAATTTTGGCCAGTGTTTGTGACTAAGTGGCTACTAAAAAAGACTGGACATACCCCATTTGCAATACCTTGGGTTGTCTACTATTGCAAATAGTATGCCATCATAGGGGTAATTTTCATTCTTGGGCTACCATAGGGTCATAAAGGCAACGTAAGCAATCTGGCAAATTTTAATGTGAAAAAAACGAAACACAAGCCTTATATTTGACGCTGTAATTTTTGAAAACACCATAAAACCTGTACATGAGAGGTACTGTTGTACTCGGGAGACTTCGCTGAACACAAATATTTGTTTTTCAAAACAGTAAAAAGTATTGAAGCAATAATTTCGTCCGTGTAAGTGCTGTTTGTGCGTGAAAAATGCAAAAAACTTCACTTTTACTGGCGATATCATCGTTGTAATACATTTTACTGTCTTGAAACACTAATATTTGTGTTCAGCGAAGTCTCCCGAGTAAAACAGTACCCCCCCATGTACAGGTTTTATGGTGTCTTGGAAAGTTATAGGGTTAAATATAGTGCTAGCAAAGTAAATTCCCTATACTTTCAGCATGGGTTGTCAGGCAGGTCCCGCTAATTGTAATTAATTAGGATACCTAATTATGTAAAATTATTACATAAATATATGTGTAGAATTAATATATGTATATATATATACATATGTGTATATATACGTGTATATATATATATAATTTTTTTTAAAATATTTTTATTTATATATAGGTATATATATAGTGATATATACGTATATATTTATCTATATAGATATATATATTATTTCGTTCTACGTGTATTTTGATATAAATATATATATATATTAATATCACAATACAGTTAGAACGAAATAAAACACATCTATACATTTTTTAATATTTTATTTTTAATTTATTTTTTTTACGAATTTACATATTTTTTTATATTATATATAAATATATATATATAACAATAATTATATATATATATTTAATCAGTATCAGTCTACGTGTAATTTGATATTAATATATATAATAATAATTATATATATATTAATATTAAAATACACCTAGACAGTGTATGTGTGTGTATGTATATGTGTATATATATATATATATATATATATATATACTTAGATCGTATATATATATATTTTTTACACTTTTAACATTATTTTATTTTATTTTCAGCCAGCAGGGGGACCAACTGTCATTACAGTTAGTCCCCCTGCTGGCATTGCTGCAGCCAGCTATCCCGGCCATGTGATTGTGAGGTCCTCGCAAGGACCTCACTCTCACATGGCCGGGGGGGGGACCGTAGGAGGAAGATCTGCTGCGGGGGGGCTCCCTGGGAGTCCCCTCAACCACGATCACCGGCGTGGGACCGCCGGCGACCGGGTAAGTAAGGAAAAACCGGAGGGCGTACTATTACGCCCTGCGGCGTTTAGCGCCGCTTTAAAAAGGACGTAATAGTACGCCCTCCGGTCTTAAAGGGTTAACCAATGAATTGCCGGACGATGTTAGCCCAATGAGTACCTGAATACCCAGAGGGCAGACAAACATTAAAATGTAGGGTAACTAAATGAAATGCATATGATACCGTTTTATGAATCTAAGGTCTGTTAGTAAGAAGATTTATGACATTTAGAAGATATTTCCCTGTACAGAAAATAAGGAATTTTACATTTATGTGTACAGAGAATGTAAATATAAGTTTATATTTTATTTCCTTTACCACATGTATAGGTCCAAGTTTGGGCCTAACATAAATTTAGACAGCCAGTTGCAACACCTAGCCATATAATTACTAAACAATGAACGCTCCAAAGTGCATGAATACTTAGGACAGACAAAGAAAACTTTAAAAATGTAGGGTGACTAACATGTGATAATGCATATGATAAGTCGATATGGCTTAGTGAGGGTCAAATACAGTAATCAAAATGAGGCATCACTGCCAAATACAGTAAGCAGAATTAGGCATGCTATGTAAGATTAAAATGGGCTGAATTTGCGATACTAGTAAAATTTGCCATATCCGAAAGGTTGAACGATCAAACTTACGGTTTTGTCGTAACTATATAACAACAGTTATAGAAGCCGTGGCTGGGCTGGACACAGCACTGCCCCATGAGCTTCTAATGAGGCAGCTGTTCACTAAAGTGAGGCAAACAAATACTTGCGTGCAGGGCCACGAATAATATACTAGCTTGTCTACTTACAACCAGATGAGGATGATTATGGGCTCTAACTGCAGTCTGGCTCCACTGGTCTGGTATAGAACCGGCTCTCTGGAGGCTGTTTGTAACTGTGGTCACAAAAATCAATGTTCTGGGAGAACAGGAAGCAGCTCCATTTTTGTGGGGCCCTTTACACAGCTCAAGGTCTGGGTCCCAGGGTCCACCTTCATGTTCCACCAATGAGTTTGTTCACAGGGGGTGGAGTGTGTAGGGGATGTCCTGATATGTGTGTAAGGAATGCATTGTGTGAATCTGTGTTTGTATGTGTAAGGGCTGCAAGGTATGTTTCTGTGTATGTACGGGATGCAGTGTGTGTAAGGGTTGCATTGCTTGTGTGTGTGTGTCTGAGTGTGTAATGCAGTGTGTTTTTCTGTGTGTAAGGGGTGCATTGTGTGTGTGTGTGATGGGTGTCAATCGCTCCCCCCTCCCTTGTCACTCTCTTCTCCCCCTCTCCCTCCCTTGTCCCTCTCTTCTCCCCATCCTTTGTCACTATCTTCTCCCCCCCTTGTCCCTCTCTTCTCCCCCCCTTCCTTGTCACTCTCTTCTCCCCTGCTTGTCCCTCTCTTCTCACCCCTCCCTTGTCACTCTCTTCTCCCCTCCCCATTCCCCCTCCTTCCACAATCAATTCCCCTCCCTGTCAATTTCTTCCCCCCTCCCTTTCATTTTATTCCACCCCTTTCAATTTATCCCCCCTTTCAATTCCCCCCCCCCTTTCAATTCCCCACCCTCCCTGTCAATTTATCCCCCCCTTTCAATCCCTCCCCTCCCTTTCAATTCCCCACCATTTCAATTCTTCCCTCCTTTCAGTTCCCCCCTCCCCTTTCAATTCCCCACCCTCCCTGTCAATTTATCCCAGCCCCTTTTCAATTCCCCCCTCCCTTTCAATTCCCCCCTCCCCTTTCAATTCCCCACCCTCCCTGTAAATTTATCCCCCCCTTTCAATCTCCCCTCTTTCAATTCTTCCCCCCCTTTCAATTCATCCCCCTTTCAATTCCCCACCCTCCCTGTCAATTTATCTCCCCCCTTTCAATTCCCCCCTCCCCTTTCAATTCCCCACCCTCCCTGTCAATTTATCCCCCCCTTTCAATTCCCCTTCCCTTTTAATTCCCCCCTCCCCTTTCAATTCCCCCTCCCTCCCTGTTTCTTTCTTCCCCCACCTTCCCCTACCTCTATTGTAGCGTGGCCGAGCTCTGTATGGTCTGCGGGTACAGGGAGATTTTGTTTCCTGTACCCGGCCGGACTTAAAGGAAGTGTCAGATGCTCCCTGTACCCGCGGATCATACAGGGCTCGGCCACGCTACAGTAAGGGAGTGACAGGAGGCAGCGCTGAGTGCTTCCCTCCTGTCAGCCCCTCTCCTCTGGCTGCGCCCGGGCGGTGCGCCCTCATGGATGCACCAGCCCGGGCAAAGCTGCAGCTGCCTGAGGCGCTCTGCAGAGTGCTCGGGTGGCTGCAGCATGAGGGGAGCAGGCGCTCCTGGCGGCGCCCCTTCCCAAGGGGCGCCCTAGGCGGCTGCCTAGTCTGCCTTACACGTAGCGCCGGCCCTGCTTGCGTTGGCCACACTAGGCTAAGACCAGCTTGTTTGGAGTTTAGGCAGTTTGTGTTGATGACCTTTGAACTGGAAGTAGATGGTTCTGTACTGAACCAAACAGTCTCATCAGCCTGCAACTTGCCAGGCCAACCACAGTGAAGTGGGAGAGGACTGGATGCCCTTATAAAAGGGAACTAAGCCCCTACCACAACTACATGCCCAGCCTTAAATATATATATATATATATATATATATGTATATGTGTGTGTGTGTGTTACTGCTCAAGCATATTTACAGACATTAAAATTGTGAAATAATTTCCTCTGCAAGCGGTGGACCATTCCTGAAGTTTAAATGTAGGTAAGGTAGGTTTTATGGACTAACTAACTAAATTTTGAAGTAAATAAAAGTAAAATTGTGTCTAAACAATTTTTTGGGATGAATCGAATTAACACACACAATATTTTTAGGGTCTTGCTCAATAACCATTATATTTCATAGTCATATTTCTGAACTTCCGTGAAAATATTGTCAGTTTTCGAAGTATGGTAAGCAATAAATAATTTATAGACAAATTTTCTTTAACTCACAGTACATTCACACAGGCAGGTATCAACCATAATTTCAATATGACAATCTTCTAGTAAAAGTGGTAGAGACTAAGAGTGTTATAAAAAGAGTTGGAGATGCATGGAACAACCTTCCTGTGATGAAAACTAATAGTGGTATAAGAAGGGTGAAAAGAATCAGGGCTAACAGTGAAATTATGTGCCGAGTGTGTCTAGAATGTATGTGAAATACCCAGTGTATGAAATCTGTTCCTCTAGCATAGATAAGTGAGGCTTTAGGCACTACATTTTATTTTGCACAGCTACCGAACAAGCCTAAGTACCGAACAGGAAACTCACGAATAATCCCCCCCAAGTATGAGACAATGCTCTGTATTGAGAGTCAAGCAGGATCTGTTTAATGTGGGCTACATGCCCATTTTTTTATGCAGGTCTTCCAGCAAAGGGACACTCCTGTAGGGAAGACTGAGACAGTTTTGTACAGCAACCAATCAAATACATGTACAGTAATAAACACTCCCACGTGAACATTCCAACTCCTCCTCTCTATCTTGGAGATAATTGGGTAAATTTCTAGATGTAACTCAATTACCTCCAGGGATAGAGAATATAATCCATTTTATATCAAAAGTAAAAACACATAAAAATATATATTTCCAAATGTATCGAACAGAATCCCCACATTCACGTATCCCCATATAGCTTAGATCTGAGCGCTCAATATAACCGAACAGCGCTCAGATACCATACATACAGTTCAATCGCCATGGAGCTAAAGTCTGGGACAGGGTGCTTTTGATGAAATGAATGGGCTTCATGGGATGGCTATCTGGGGCACTTCTATTTGTGTATAGTCGATGTACCAAATGGCACGGCATTTGTATGAACCTGGAACAGAACGAGGAATGGTCGGCGACTTCAGCAGTGTTTGCGGGTAATAGTGTCCGATATTAGTTCCATGAGTTTGTCGACGAACACCGCTGGGCATTCGACTGTCCAAGATGGCCGCCGCCACTTCATACGATCGACGACCACCCAGCCGACCGTTCGGGAGTTGGAAGTGTCTGTGGTTAACCACAATGTTAACGAGGGCAGAAAGGTTAACGAGCAGCACACTTCCCTGCTGGGTGGCCTGCCATTCAGTAGGTTATTCGTATTTAGGCAAATGAAAGCAGAACCATACGAACAATTGGCAAATACTGAACAAGCAGACAAATCAAGGTTTATCAATAGTAATCCAAATACAGAGAGGATTGCCACAGTGAGTATACACAAATTTGATAAAGAAGAGAATTAAAGCACACACAATATTGTTTAGGGCCCTTCTCATTCACCATGATTTTTCACAATTATTTTCTGTTTTTCAAGGTATGGTAAACTATAAATTACTTGTAGTGACAGATTCCTTTAAATCCCAGTATATTTCTTTCAGGGCTTTCTGTCAGCCAAAGTTAATCAGACAATCGTGACAAGAACACAAAGCAAGAATATGAAGACATCTTCATGGAAATTATAGACCTGTGAGCTTAACTTCTGTGACTGGGAAATTATTTGAACGGCTATTAAGGGATAATATTCAGGAATTCATTGGGAAGAACTGTGTTATTAGCAATAATCAGCATGGTTTTATGAAACATAGGGAATTGTTATAGACAACAAATTAGGTAGTAATATGCAATGTCAATCTGCCGTTGCTAAGGCCAGTAATTTTTTGTCATGTATAAATAGGGGCATAAATTCTCGAGATGAAAATATAATTTTGCCTCTTTATAAATCGCTGGTAAGAAATATGCTGTGCAATTTTGGGCACCTGTTCTAAAGAAATATATCATGGCACTAGAAAAAGAGAGACAATCTACAAAATTGATAAAAGGAATGGAGCATTTTAGTTATGAAGATAGGTTAAAAAATTTAAATCTCTTCAGTTTTGAAAAACTGCGCCTTAGAGGGGATATGATAACATTATACAAATATATTCGGGGCCAGTACAAACCATTATCTGGAAATCTATTCATAAACAGGGCTATACATAGGACACGAGGTCACACATTTAGGCTTGAAGAAAGGAGATTTCATCTAAGGCATAGAAAAGGTTTTTTACAGTAAGAGCAATAAGGATATGGAATTCATTGCCTGAAGAGGTGGTTTTGTCAGAGTCTATACAGATGTTTAAACTGCAATTGGATAAATACTTGCAAAAACATAACATACAGGGATATAATTTCTAATTAGTGGGGTAATAGCTGCTTGATCTAAGGAGACATCTGACTGCTATTTTGGGGTCAAGAAGGAATTTTTTTCCTAGTTTGTTGCAAAATTGGAAGCGCTTCAGACTGGGTTTTTTGCCTTCTTTTGGATCAACAGCAAAAACATATGTGAGGAAGGCTGAACTTGATGGACGCAAGTCTATTTTCAGCTATGTAACTATGTAATATAAGGACCAAGGATTCCTACTCTGAAAAATCAAGGAATATCTCAAAATCCTATATAACGATAAAGAAGATAGTAAACGGAAAAGCAAAATGTTTAACATGTTCTGAATGTGGAAAAAGTTTTTACTATAAAGCATATCTTGTTACGCATTAGAGAACTCACACAGAATAGAAACCTTTCTCATGTTCTGAATGTGGAAAATGTTTTACAAGATCTGATTTACCGACAAAACATCAGAGAACTCACACAGGAGAGAAACCTTTCTCATGTTCTGAATGTGGAAAACGTTTTGTCAGTAAATCAGAGCTTGTTGACATCAAAGAGCTCACACAGGAGAGAAGCCTTTCTTATGTTCTGAATGTGGAATTTCTTTAGCCAGCACTCAAACCTTCTTAACCCCTTAAGGACACATGACATGTCTGGCATGTCATGATTCCATTTTATTCCAGAAGTTTGGTCCTTAAGGGGTTAAACATCAGATTACTCACACAGGAGAGAAAATCTTCTCATGTTTTGATTGATAAAAATATTTTAACAATCACTCAAAACTTGTCATGTTCACATCAGAAAACTCAGATAGGAGAGAATTTTTTTCATGTTGTGAATGTGGAAAGGTTTTACCCAGCATTTCAGACAACTCCAACAGGAGATACCTTTCTCATGTTCTGAATGTGGAGGTTAACACTCCACTTTCGCCTTCCAGTTCTGCTACTTCCCACACTGTTGCTTGGTTGCTATCCCCCACTCTGCCCTTTTTGCGGTGCTTTTATATCCCTGCTCCTCTAGATTTAAAGCTCTTTCGAGCAGGTAACATTTTATAGCACATATAAGCATATCAATGATATATTTGCCACAATCCTATTAAAGACTGCTTGACACCTACCTGTGTGCCCAGAACATTTATTTTATTTCCTTATTATGGGTGACTGTGTTGTGTAGGTTACTGTGTATGTAAATGTGTGCCTGTGACTGTGTACATGCTTTTTCTTACTCCTTTTTTAAAGATTAGTGTATAATGAGTATGTTGGGTATTTGTAAAAGCAGTCTACTATGATACACTGCAAATCTAACTCTAGTGTGGGATTGTTAGTTCCAGAATACATTTTTGTGGGTAGTCCCCCACCTAGGGCTTAGACATTTATTTGGATGTTCACCCCAGGTGTGTGACTTTGTGTAACTGTAGCAGAATGAACCTCAAATTGCTCGTTAAAAAAAGTGTTTCCCCTATGTGGCCGCCATTCGTATTACCGAATGCACGTGTGTAAACAAACAGCAGCTATTTTGTCTCTCGAACGTGGAAAGCAGTACATGTTCGTCGACGAGCTGGAACTAATTTCAGCTACTCTACTCCGTGAACACCCAGTAAACTGATACTGCTACCCACTTCCCAAACCAGTAAGAGAATGGGGGAACAGGGGGAGCATTTGTATGCCAGCAGCCAGGGGGAGCCTTCACCGGCATTCATGTGAGAACTCCCGAAAGGAACTTTTTGGGGGGCTTCACCTCGTGGCCGACCAGTCAAAACTTCACTCGAATGGCGTTCCTAAGCCACTGAATGGATTTGAGTGATATTTTGGCAAAGTGGGCGCTCAGATCCCAGCTATTTGGTGAGGTAACTTTCGTTGGGTTCTGGAATTTTAAAATGTGTTTTATGCTGTTTATAAATATTGTATATGTTCTGTACATTGGATATAATCAGTGGGATCAGGCTATCCCTTACAACTTGCCACACATCTGAATACACTAGCAAGCCCTTTTCATTTTTTGAAAAAAAATAAATTGAAATACAGTGGGACCTCGGTTTACAAACGCCTCGGTTAACATAATTTTCGGTTTACAAATGAAAATCCATTGAAAATACAAATACAAAGCAAGTTTCCCCAGGATGCATGGCACCTTGGAGGTTTATAGTATCACCCCCTGCATGCTGGAGCCCAGGCCCGGACTGGCCATCGGGCACACCGGGCAAATGCCCGGTGGGCCGCGGTGGCCATGGGCCGAGACCGGCAGGGAGATCACAGGATCTCCCCTGCCGGTCTATGCAGGGCCGGCACTATCCGAGCGCCGGCCCTGCAGTAGTCCATGGTGGGCCGCGCTCCAGGTCTCGCGAGAGTGAACTCTAGCCCCACAGGCTAGAGTTCACACACCACTGGACCACCAGGGATGGTTGCCAGCAGCAGGACCCCCTCCCAGGCATAAGATAAGCAGGGAGGGGGGATATAATCATACAGGTCACAGCAGCCTCACAGACACCCTGCACCCCTAACACTCACAGCACATACACACTGCACCCCTAACACTCACAGCACACACACACTGCACCCCTAACACTCACAGCACACACACTGCACCCCTAACACTCACAGCACACACACACTGCACCCCTAACACTCACAGCACACACACTGCACCCCTAACACTCACAGCACACACACTGCACCCCTAACACTCACAGCACACACACACTGCACTCATAACACTCACAGCACACACACTGCACCCCTAACACTCACAACACACACACACTGCACCCCTAACACTGACAGCACCTTCACTAGCACACACATACACACACACTGCACCCCTGACACTCACAGCACCCTCACTCACACATACTGCACCCCTGACACTCACAGCTTCCTCACATGCACACACTGCACCCTCACACACAGCTTCCTCACACACACATAGCACCCTGATGCAAACACAGCACCCGCTCACACACAGCACCCACACACTGCACCCATCACACACACAACACCCTTACCCACACAGCACCCTCATGCAAACACAGCACCCATCACTCACACACACACTACACCCCTCACACACACACACTGCACTCCTCTCGCACACACACTACACCCCTTACACACACCCTCACTGCACAATATGCTTTCCTAGCATTTTTGTCTCCTGGTATCCCAACTATGGAGACACCAGAGACAAATTTCAAGCATGTTATTAAATTTGCTTGCGCTGTGCAGAACAAATACAGGGTCTTTTACTCATGCCAGAGCTATTCAGCAGAGCTCTTCACATGGTCTACCCTGGAAGAGCATTGAACCAACATGCTCACTTTGTGATGGGGCGTGCTTGTCATTGGTGATGACAAAACACGCCCTATCTGGCCCCGCCCCCTTTTTAGTGGGCCACTGTAATTAAAAAATGCCAGGGCCGAATTTTCTTCCCACATCTCCTATGTGTAGGACCCACAAATATTGGGGGACTATGACAAAGTGGTGGATGTAAATGTGACCTTGTGGTGCAACTGAGTCCCCATGCTTGCTTGAAAAGATAGGGGAGTTTAAATAGCCGTGTACATTTAAAAATTGCATTTATGTGTGTTACTTAATCTCTATTTTATATGCCATAGACAAACAGTGTATATGATAGATAGAAAGTACTATATGTGACAGGCAGTGTATGTGATAGTGTGTAAGACGAAGTGTGAAACACAAAGTGTGACACAGTGACAGAAAGAGTGTGACAGAAAGTGGGATACACAGAGTGTGAAAGACTTTGTGACAGATTGTGACAAACAGTGTAACAGATGGAGTGACAGTGTGTCAAAAAGAGTGTGACAGACAGTGTGATAGTGTGACAATCAGAAAGACAGATAATGTGTGGCAGACAATGTGAAAGATAGTGTGACATATAGAGTGTGAAAGACACAGTGTGACAGTGTGATATACTTGTTTTCACAGACAGTGTGACAGGCAGAGTGACATACAGAGTGTCAGGCAGTAAGATACACAGGAAGTAACAGACTGTGTGACAAAGAGTGAAAGACCCTGTGCAAAGAAAGTGGCCAAAGGAGGGACAGAGTGACTAACAGTGTGTGAATGACATAAAGAGTGACATAAAAATATAATAGTAAGAGTTTGATTAAAAAGTGGTGCTGCAATCACCTGTGTGAATCACTCTAAAACACACAAAGGGTAAAATATAAATTTGAGAGCACTCAGTACATCTAAAAGTTACAAAATAAAAAACACTATTATACAACCAAATGCCAATAGTGCAAGTGTGTAGCACTAAAAAGTAATCACTTACTCCCCAATAGTTTTAGAGACGTAGAAATTGTACAGATGACTGCGAAGAAAAAATTGAGAAATATATAGTGTATTACATTAACACCCAAATGGGGATATACACCCTTAATTAGAAGCATTCACGTTAAGTTTGATGCCTCACTCGTTTAGTGGGTTAAACATATATTAAGTGACTCTTCATTCCCAGATAAAAAAAATATGTCGTCAATGTAGTGGCGATAGGTCACGAGGTTTGCATCCCATCTATATTTTTTATCTTGGAAGGGAATGAAGAGTAACTTAATATATTTTTAACCCACTTAAACACTAATGAGTGGGGCATCAAACTCACAAGTCACTTTAGTAAGAATCTTTTTTGACTGTAATATAATAGCAGTCAGTTTCCTTCACGAGTGTGCGTTTCAGGGCCTGCCCAGTGCCACCACTCACTCACTGGTGTCCCAATAGCTTGCATTTAAAAAAAAACTAAACTTTTTTGACTGTAATATAATAGCAGTCAGTTTCCTTCACAAGTGTGCGTTTCAGGGCCTGCCCAGTGCCACCATTCACTCACTGGTGTCACAATAGCTTGCATTTAAAAAAAAAAAAAAAAAACTTTTTGACTGTATTATAATAGCAGTCGGTTTCCTTCACACGTGTGCAATTCAGGGCCTGCCAGGGCACAGTGTCACACCAGTGCAACTCATATCTGGTGTAACAGCAGTGTACATTTTTAAAAAATATATAATTTTGACTGTAATAGATTGAATAGCAGTTAGTTGTCTGCCAGCGTGTGTGTCAGGCTCACAGCGTATACTGTGCCTACTTGCCCAGTGCCACTCGCCCGCCTGCCGCCACCACCAACACTAGCACCACAGCCGCTTCACTTGGTATGTCAGAGGAGTTATTTACACATCAGGTGGAAGAAATTAGTGATGTGCAACCATTATTGCCAGAGGATGTAGATAACAGGGATATATCTCAGTCAGGCAGCATTACACACATGGACGTACGGTGTGATGATGATGATGTTGCTTCCTTTGCTGAGTGGTCAGATATAAGTGAAGCGGTTGATGATGATGATGCGTCCGTGGATGTCATGTGTGTGCCCGCTAGAACAGAAGAAGAACAGGGGGAAAGTTCAGATGGGGAGACAGAGAGGAGGAGGAGGAGACGAGTTGGAAGCAGGGGGAGGTCGACGCAAGGAGCTAGTGGCACAGTCAGACAGCATGCATCGGCACCTGGGGTCAGCCAGACAGCACGCCAATCAACGCTTGCTGTTGCTACCACCAGAATGCCGTCATTGTAGAGCTCAGCACTGCTGTCCTCCTTGCCCCCTCTCAACCATCCGCCAATTCGTCTCTCGCCTTGAGCAGTTCCTGCTCATCTGCCCACAGTCAGGTGTCTGTCAAGGACATGTTTGAGCGTAAGAAGCCAATGTCACAAAGTCACCCCCTTGCCCGGCATCTGACAGCTGGCTTGACTGAACTCTTAGCCTGCCAGCTTTTACCATACAAGCTGGTGGAGTCTGAGGCGTTCAAAAAATTTGTAGCTATTGGGACACCGCAGTGGAAGGTACCCAGCCAAAATGTATTTGGACAAAAGGCAATCCCCAACCTGTACTCGATTGTGCTAAAGGAAGTAATGGCATATCTGGTACACAGTGTTGGGGCAAGGGTCCATCAGACCACTGATACCTGGTCTGCAAAGCATGGTCAGGGCAGGTATATCACCTACACTGCGCATTGGGTAAACCTGGTGACGGCTGCCAAGCATGGAATGCGTGGCTCTGCAGAGGAGTTGGCGACACCGCCACGAACTTGCAGGCAGGCCTGCTGCCACCTCCTCTACTCCTCCTACTCTATCCTCTTCCATAACCTCCTCGGCTGAGTCCTCTTCTGCTGCTGCATCTTGCTCCACATCAACGGCACCCCCCCAGCTCCCCAGGTACTATTTTACATCTCGGATACGGCAGTGTCACGCCGTCTTGGGGTTGACTTGCCTGAAAGCAGAGAGTCACACCGGACCAGCACTCTTGTCGGCCCTGAACGCACAGGTGGATCAGTGGCTGACTCCGCACCAACTGGAGATCGGCAAAGTGGTTTGTGACAACGGAAGAAATTTGTTGGCGGCATTGAATTTGGGCAAGTTGACACATGTGCCGTGCATGGCACATGTGTGTAATCTGATCGTACACACTTCTTGCTTAAGTACCCAGGCTTACAGGATGTCCTGAAGCAGGCCAGGAAGGTGTGTGGCCATTTCAGGCGTTCCTACACGGCCATGGCGCACTTTTCTGATATCCAGCGGTGAAACAACATGCCAGTGAGGCGCTTGATTTGCGACAGCCCGACACGTTGGAAATCAACACTCCTAATGTTCGACCGCCTGCTCCAACAAGAAAAAGCCATTAATGACTATTTGTATGACCGGGGTGCTAGGACAGCCTCTGCGGAGCTGGGATTTTTTTTGCCACGTTACTGGACGCTCATGCACAATGCGTTCTTTTGAGGAGGTGACAAACCTAGTCAGTCGCACCGAAGGCACCGTCAGCGACATCATACCATTTGTTTTCTTCCTGGAGCGTGCCCTGTGAAGAGTGCTGGATCAGGCCGTAGATGAGCGTGAAGAGAAAGAGTTGTGGTCACCATCACCACCAGAAACAGCCTTATCTGTTTTGGATCAAAGAAAACTTTGATTATTTGTCTATCTACACCTTCCAAATTGATTGATGAATGCGTGCACGCTTTCCCTAGAAGTAATTCACACCGGAGACAAAGTTTCTGATCAGTGAAATACTAAGGAATGCTTTATTCCCCAGAGGGGGGGTCTCCTTCTTAAAGCAAAAATACGTCACAGTTTAAACATACAATATCAAAAAGGGTCCCACCCTACAGGATGTGATGTCATCATTACAGAGCTCTTCCCCCCATATTCCAGCTCTGGCTTGGATACATGAAGAAAGGGGAAGTGAGTAGTTTCTTTGTTACTTTAACAGTGATTCTCCATTTTGTTGCACGTGGAATTGGCACAAAGGAAGTGGGGGAGGAGTTGGCAAAGGAGGCTAACTATTAACACAAGAATGTGTAACAGAATGTGTAACAAGAAACTTGCAGAGGAAATAATGACTGAACCATAAAGGGGGAAGGGAATATTTACTCTAGCAGCCAGTTTTAACATAGTGAACACAGAATAAATAGACATTAGTAAATAGCTATTTTGGTTTAATTCTTCTGTCCATAACAGTCCCCCCTTAAAATGGCTATTTTACTAATAACTACTATCTCTAACTCTAATACTGTCCCTATAGAAAAATAACAAAAGGCTATCTTGCACATCTGTCTGAACAGGCCTCGAACGCTTCACTGTGCGGGTTACCCATAGCAGCTTGTCCACTACTTCTTCCGCGACAGACTTCTGCCCGTAGAGACAGACGCTATCCCTGAATGTCCTTAAGAGGAAGTAGCTATTGATTTAGTGCGGTGGGACTGTAAGGGTGTATGTGGTGTATCACGGTCTATGTCATCAATGTCTTTTGTAGGCATTTCTTAAGACAAGGTAATACAAAACAAACAAGAAGAGCGAGGATGATTATCGTTATTAAAATGGCAACACCTATTTGGGCCAGAGCACCTTGCCATCCAGACATCCATCCAAACCATCTTTCCCATGGATCTGTGGCCCCAGAATTCCTTTTCAGTTCATTGGATAAACTTTTTAACTTTTCTATTGCCAACGTTACCTTACCATTAGGGCCTGTATTATCTGGGATATAGGTACAGCATGTCATGGTGTCTGGGAGTATTCTCTGCCAGAATCATGTCTAAGGCCACTCTATTCTGGAAGGTCATCTGGGAAGTAGCTTGTAATTGTTCCGCCAAACCCTGGAGGGCATCTCTTGTATAATTTACAAAACGTTGTTGGTTATAATAGATGTAATTAATCCAATTTAAATTTTTATTGGCCGTGATGATTGGAAAAATAGATTCAAACCCTGCGGACACTTCATCTCTTGCTTTAAATTCATTTGGCACCCCCCTTGGCACTCCTATGGTATCTATATAAATATGGGGATCAAAACTGCCTTTTACAGGAGTATCTCTCTTTATTCTAGAGTATTGGTGTAACGTACCTGGGGTATCTTGGTGTCCGTCAGAGATTATGTGTATAGGCATAATTACCTTAGCTAGAGCACATTCTCCCCACCATATGCCTTCCAATCTGGTTCTAATCTGCATATCCCCACAAATCCAATATATATCTCCAAGGGATCTTATGTGTTGTTGGATAAAGGCAACTGGAATTGGGCTATATGTGGCACAGTACTTACCAGTGAAATTACCAAAGAATTGGCCTACCCCATCATATATACCATAACAAGTGTAGTTCCCTGGATATATGGTGATACCTTTATCTGGCTTGACATCTTTAAGGACAACTGGGTATTCCTTTATCCATGATTCACATTCCGTCCGGTTGGTTTTAAGTATAGTATAGAGACTTAGGAAACACATCTCTATCTCCGGAGGTATGTTCAAAGGGACAGTACCTAAGTGAGGCCTCGCTCCTCCACAGACATAGCAGTTAGATCTGTTGTGTTTGTTAGCATTATATTTCATCCACTCAAGCCATAAGTTAGTGTCAGAGAAACCCGTCTCTACAGCCATAGTGTCCTCATACGTGGGGTTAGCTATAGCTATCATCTCTTTTAGAGTTTTGATATGTGGCTTAAGAGGATTAATAGTCATGTGTGTGGCTCCTACCCATTCAGGTGAGTCATACATGTCCCGTAAGTAAAAGGTCCCCTCTTTATTGTATGAACCTCCTCCCTTCCAGTACATTCCCATTACATATTGCCCAGCATCTCCAGGACTGGGGTGTTCTATGTTTAAAGCTAGTTTCATAGGTGTCGCCCCCCCTGGTTTCCTGAACGTCATTCTTTTCAGTAAGGACTCCCCATTTTTATCTAATCTGTCTAAGGCACTTTGTGGTCTATAGCCCCAGGCTGGCCCTGTATTCCACCCTGCTGCCTTCCATGAACTACACTCATATCCCCAGTAGTCATTAGTCACACATATGTATGGGTCCTTAATGTTAGGTATATCTTTGTACACTGTTGACAACAACGCTGGTGGAAAAGTACAGTTTACGATATCACAATAATCAAATGCAAATGTGGCTACCCGTGTATTAGAGGAATTGTACCAAAATGTATAAACATGATTGTCTTTGGTTATAGCGACTTGTTGGGCCTTTATCAGACCTAGCAGCAAGAACAAATACACAAAATTCATGTTATAACAGGATCTGGTTCCTCTGGAGCTGGAACTTTCTTGCAGTGTGAAGCGTGTATCCAAGAGTTCTTTCCAGCCAATTTAACTGAGGTAGTTGTGGTTAGAAGGACTTGGAACGGACCATCATATCTGGGTTCAAGGGTATGTTTTCTCACGAACTTCTTAACCAGAACCCAATCACCAGGGAGCAACTTGTGTGTGCCTGTATCAGACTCTGGATCTGGAATGGAAGAAAACACTTGGGCATGTATCTTGTTTAAAACTTGGGAAAGAGCAGTCACATAACTAACCATAACATCTGATTGCAGTTGGAGTTGTTGAGGAAAGTAACAACCTAACCTAGGGGCTGAGCCAAACAAAATCTCATAGGGAGACAGGTTAAACTTCCCTCTTGGTGTGTACCTGACACTAAATAGAGCTATGGGGAGACTCTCTGGCCAGGGTAGGTTAGTTTCTTGGGCCATCTTAAGCATTCTGGCTTTCAAGGTGCCATTCATGCGTTCTACCTTACCACTACTTTGTGGGTGATAGGGTGTGTGAAATGCAAGGGTCACCCCTAGTGCTGCCCAGACTTCTTTAGTTACTAGTGCTGTAAAAGCCGGGCCCTGGTCACTTTCAATCACTTCAGGAACTCCATATCTACAGACAATTTCAGTGAGCAACCGCTTGGTAGTGGTCTTGGCGGTCATATTAGTAACCGGGAAAGCTTCTGGCCATCCTGAGAACATGTCCACCATAACTAGGGCATATTCATACCGGCCACTCTTTGGCATCTGAATGTGGTCAATTTGGACTCTCTGGAATGGGTAGTGTGGCTTCGCCAGATGTTTGGGGAAAACTTTCTCCAATTTTCCCGGATTGCACTTGGCACAGATAGCACAAGACTTACAGTAGTTTTTAGTCAGAGTGGTAATACCTGGTGCTTCGAAATATTTAGCAATTAAAGAGTTCATGAGGGTCTTAGACAAGTGCGCTGCTCCGTGGGCCCATTGAACCACAGCCGGATACATACATTTAGGCAGACAAAATTTGAGATTACTAGTATATACTCCATCCTGTAAGGTCGCTCCCTTCTGTTTCCAGCTTTGCTTTTCTTCGGGACTTACAGCTGCTTGAAACTTGAGGTCCGTAGGTAAGGTTTCCATGGGAAAAATAGTAATTTCCTCACCGGACACTTTTCTGTCCACTTCCCTTGATTGACATGCAGCATCTTTGGCAGCTTGGTCAGCTTTATGATTGCCACATGTTTCTTCCGAATTCCGTCTTCCATGGGCCTTTACTTTCAGTATGGCCACTTCTTCAGGAAGGAGTAAAGCATCCATCAATTCCTTGATAGCTGTACCATGTTTAACTGGTGTACCGGTTGCTGTTAGAAAACCTCTTGTTTTCCATATTAATCCAAAATCATGTGCTACGCCCAGGGCATATCTTGAATCGGTGTAAATATTAACACGCTTCCCTTCAAACATTTGGCATGCTACAGTGAGGGCTTTTAGTTCAGCTTCTTGAGCAGACATAGACGGAGGAAGTGGGGATGCTTGAAGTACCTGATCTACTGTGGTCACTGCAAATCCAGTGTGGTATCTTCCTTGTTCATCTGCAAATCTGGAGCCATCCACAAACAGTGTGCAGTCAGGATCTGGCAGAGCCGTTTCATGTACTGTAGGAAGATGGGTTGTTTCCATCTTCATCTGTTCAAAACAATCATGGGGGATGTCTGGGTCAGAATCTATGGGAGGGGCATCTTCACATATTTCTGTGTGATACTGTGGGTAACCAGTAGTCTTACAATTCACAGTTCGTTTGGTAACACCTTCTGCAGAAAGTTGGTCTTGATCTGTTGCACTCCATGCTTTGGCTAATGGACCAATTTCCTTCCATGAGATATTTGGAGATTTAGTAATAGAGACATGAGGAACTGCCATCTCCCAATGGTGGTACATATGAGTCACTTCTGTGGGTAATTGGACTAAAACTACAGTGTTACCTTTTGTATCACAGTATATGTCTGTCAAAGTGAGAGGTACTTCAATCAATTGAAACAGTTCTTCTTCATACTGAGGGTCAGGCCCCGACACGTCTCTGAACCATAAAGTACAATGCCATAGAGGAGATGGCTGTTCATCGTGTGGTACTGTGGGCATATGGACATCCAGATCAAGGAAGGCATCAGGATCTATGTTCAGACTGTACCAATAGTGTGGTACTCCCCCCTTGGGAAGTGGCAGAAGAGTGGCAGGATTCAAAGTGTAACATCGCTGTAAAGAGACATTATCGGGTAACATTAAAGTTGTTTGGAGACGAAGATGTCTTTGAGTAGAGAGATGTTTAGGTTGAACTTGGTTTAGAATCGCAGAAATATCATGGGGAGCGAGAATGGTTAGCTTGTGACCAAGGATTATGTCACATGTCTTGTCCAGCAGAGCACTTGCTGCAAATACAGCCCGAAGACAGGAGGGTCCTCCTCTGGCCACAGGATCCAACTGGCAGGAGTAATACCCTATTGGACGTTGACGAGACCCATGTGACTGAGTGAGAACACCAGATGCATGACCCATCTTTTCGTAGACAAAGAACTTGAAGGGCTTCTCGTAATTGGGAAGGCCCAGAGCAGGAGCAGTAACAACAGCACGTCGTAATGCGAAGAAGCTGGTAAGGGCTTCAGGAGATAAAGCAAATGGTTCAGTTTTGAGGGCATCGTAGAGCGGCTGCAACAGTGTAGAGGCTTCAGGAATCCAGGCTCTGCAGTAAGAGATAAGACCCAGGAAGGCATGGAGGGACTTATGAGCCGATGGAGGGCATAGTGATGTAATACCCCGCACTCTGTCTCTAGTAAGGTGCCGGGTGCCATGAGAAAGACAATGCCCCAAAAAGATCACCGATGGTCGGCACCACTGCAATTTCTTCTTAGATGCTTTACAACCTTGGGCGGCCAGGAAACAGAGGAAATCTTCAGAGGCACATTCTGCAGTCGGGAGATCATCAGCACAGAGAAGGAGATCGTCCACGTATTGCAGGAGGACCACGTCTGTGTGTGATTTCTGCCATGGTTCCAGGATGTATGCCATGGCTCTTGCAAACTGGCTTGGGGAATTTTGTGCTCCCTGGGGCATTACAGTCCAGGTGTATTGTTGGCGGTCATGAGTAAATGCGAACAGGTATTGGCAAGAGGGATGCAAAGGCACGCTGAAGTAGGCATTTGCCAAATCCACCACTGTGAAGAATTTAGCTGACGGAGGGACCTGGGATAGAAGAGTATGAGGATTTGGAACAATGGGGGTTTCCAAGATGGTAGCATCATTGACTGCTCTGAGGTCTTGAACCATCCTGTACTTGTCCGGCTCACCCTTTTCGGTCTTTTTCTTAACTGGAAACAAAGGAGTCTTACAAGGCGATACACATTTAACCAGAGCACCCACAGCCAGCAGAGTTTCAACTTGTTTGGAGATAGAAAGGGACTGAGCAGGAGTCAATGGATATTGTGGTCTTCTGGGCGGACTTGCACCTTGGAGCAACTGCACAAGTATCGGAGGAACTTTAAGACGTCCAATATCATCGGGACCAGTAGACCACAGTTGCACAGGAACTCTATCAAGCACACTGGGGGAATTATCTGGGACCCTTGCATTCCCATGGGGTGACTCCATGTGGAGTAGGAGGGGTAAAGAACAAAGGGCTGAGGTATCATCACTGGAGAGAGGGGTCAATAACTGAACCTTACCATCTGGAGTAAAGGAGATGGAGGCTTGCAAGCGGGACAGGACATCAGCCCCTAACAAATTAAGAGGACAAGAGGAAGACACTACAAAACGAGTAAGGAGATCTGGGAAAGTACCCACCCGTAAGGGCTTAGTTAATGGGTTGCTACGAGGGGTTCCATCAACACCTATACAGGAAACATCTATATTAGAGAGAAAGGAATCGTCAGGCAGGTCACATGCTCTAAGTACGCTACGGGCTGCGCCTGTGTCAACTAAGAAGGTGGTTGGGCAGCCTTCCACAGATAGGACCACTGTAGCTAGGGGCCCCCCTTTATCCCCTGTATACACTGCCATGACAGGGGCATTGGACACAGGTTTGCCTGTTACCTATTGGACAAGATCAATATGAGACTGGTCCGGACCAGGGTATGTACGTGTAGGTGTAGTTGGATAGTATGGTTGCTGAGCATGCTGTGCAGGGCGTCGTTGTCTAGGCATTGGATTGTTAGTGGGCAGATAAGTTACAGAGGGTAGGTTATTAGGATAATAATGAGAACCAGGTAACGGATAACCAAGCACCTGGGCAGGAGGATAACCGGCCGCAGGATATGGTGGCCGTAGAGCATGTGTGCGCTGCCTAGGTGCATGCAGACTCGGACACTCATTCCTAAAATGTCCTTGTTGCCTACAGTGATAACACGTTTTGAGTGGTGGTCCTGGGGCCTGAGCTCTGAAAGGGTCCAGAGGTGATGGAATAGGGTACCCGCCAGGGGCAAGATGAGTTGCAGGGTCAGATAAGGAAAACATTAAAGGATTGGATTTCTTTTGCAGGGGCAATTGGATTGACTCCAGGTCTTTAGCGACCAGGAGGAGAGTATCCAGGGGAATAATCCTGAATTCGGGACGGGACTGTACCAGGCCTTTCCTTATGGGTTCCTTAAGGCCTGCAACGAAAGCAGCTGACAGCATCTGTGTGTGGGACTTATTACATGTGTTGAAACCTAGATCAGAAAAGGTTTGAGTTAACCTAGAATGAAATCTTTCAACTGTTTCTGATTTTTCTTGAACAATATCAGCAATAGAAATAGCCTGATTCACACAGACTAAACAAATCGCGCCATGCTGCAGAGTAAGTTTTACGGATCTGAACAATCCGACGGAAAAAGGGCATGGGCTGTTTCTCAGGGTCAGGAAGTGATTGCACCAGTGTTGCAGCTTGGGATGGGTTGAAGGTAACATACATCAAAGGGGCACCCTCCTGTTCATGCAGGGCACCGCAAGCACCTGCTATAGGAATGGGAGGTAGGTTAGTTGTGGTCTGTGGAGGCTGCGCCTCTTGGACATTACTATCGGCAGTGAGAATGGGAATCAGACCAGCTGTACTACTGGTCGCAGGGTGATTAACTGTAGTAGTAATTTGGACCGAATCAAGTTGCGAGGCAGGGGGAGAAGTGGCCGATGAAGCCGTGGAGGTTGCAGGATAATAACCTGATGCTGCCGGGGTCGCAGCAGGAGGAAAGCCTGATGCTGTAGGAACAGTGGATCCAATAGTCATAATAGGGAAAGATACACTGGGGGCAGCCATAAGAGGGGTGGGAATGGAAGAGGATACAGAAGGGAGGGGGGAAGAGACCACAGGGGTGTTGGTAGGGTACGTTACCATCATGGAAGGGATGGGTGTGTTAGAAACAGGAAATGGTGTCAGTGAAAGGGCAGAAGGGAAGGATTCCACAGGAGAAGTAAGGGCAGAAGTTATAGGGAGAAGTGAAAGGAATTGGGCGTGGACAGAAGCAACAGGAGCTGAAAGAGAGGGTGTAGCTACAGAGATGGGCAAGAGAGGAGGAGGAGGCAGAGAAACAGGAAGGGAAGGGGTAACTGAGACTTGGAGTGGAGAAGGAGTGGGGGTTGGAAAATAACATGAACCATCTGCTTTAAGAACAGGGTACAAGGCAGCAGGGGCTGGAGAGAGGGAGTTAGCATGAATGGGCTGTGGGGGCGCTCCAGAGGCAGGTTGAGCCACCTCCCTTTTAGGCCAGGCTTTATCATATGGAGGAGGGCTGGAAACGTATGCAACAGATTCAACAAAACAACCTTTTTCATGATATACAAAGACTTTTTTTCCTTCTAGGTCTATCTCCTCCTCAATCCACCCCTCCTTCTTAATTACACAAGCAACCTTATACCACGCATCTGCTGATTTCTTCAACCCATGATCCACTAAGATCCCATGTTTGTCGTTTAAAAGTTTTCTCCAGTCTTCCGCCTGCAATCTGCCACTAGGGGACATTGTAATACCACACAGTTTAATAATTTTCCGAAGTTTGACCACAGCTAAGTCCCCAGCTCTTTCCTTTACAAGATCACAGGCTAACCGACCACGGGAGGGGTTAACATGAGTCTGACCCATTGATAAACTACAGTAGAACTGGATAGAGAGAAACAGGGAAAAGAGACAGCAAGCAGACCCTTGACCAAAAGAGAGTGAAGATAGTGAAAAGAGTGAGTGAGAGAGAGAGAGAGAGAACGTGAGACAGAGAGAGAGAGACTGAAAGAGAGAGAGAGACTGAAAGAGAGAGAGAGAGACTGAAAGAGAGAGAGAGGGACTTAAAGAGACAGAGAGAGAGAGACAGTGAGACAGAGAGAGAGAGAGACTAAAAGAGAGAGAGAGAGACTGAAAGAGAGAGAGAGAGAGAGACTGAAAGAGAGAGAGACTGAAAGAGAGAGAGACTGAAAGAGAGAGAGAGACTGAAAGAGAGAGAAAGAGACTGAAAGAGAGAGAGAGAGACTTAAAGAGAGAGAAAGAGGGACGTAAAGAGAGAGAGAGAGAGAGAGAGACTTGCAAGAAACTTGCATAAAGTGTCACACCAAGCTAGCAGAGCACAGAAAACACCCAGAGTGATGCAAAAAAAAACAAAAAACTAACATCTGGCAGCACAGACTCCAAGGAATGGAGGGGGCAGAAGGGGGGGGAGGGGGGAAGTAGGAGAAAGTGAGTTGCAAGCAGCACAAAGTATTTAACCATGTGAGTGCCTAAGCACAGCTCTCCTGAAGACAAAAGATAGAATAGGAGAACTACAGGACACAGAATATATAACAAGTAACATATACCCCAAAAAAAAAACCAGTATACATGCAAAAGCACAATATATATGCCAAAGCACACACATTCTTTAAAATAAATGCCAGCTGAAAATAAACTCCTTAAAATAAACTCAGTACATGCACACATAGAAACTCACACTCAAGCACACATACAACAACTTAACTCTTTGTTTGTTGTTTTTATTATTTCAACAAACTAAAACCAATTACGCCAGTTTGGTATTTCCCAAAACCGAACTTAAAATAAAAACAATAGAAGAAACGCCAGGATTTAATATTAAAATATTAATATAATCCGGCCAAAAACGCCAGGTTTTTGCACCCTGAACTTAAAATAAAAACAACGCCAGGATGTAAAACTAATATAATCCGGCCACAAACGCCAGGGTTGTCTTATGAACCCCCTGATCTCAAAATAAAAACAACGCCAGGATTTACAATTAATATAATCCGTCCACAAACGCCAGGTTTTTGCACCCCGACCTGAAATAATCAAAAGAAAGTAAAACAGATTCTCAAACAGACACTTTCACACATAAAAACTCAAACTCTGGATTTAGTTAGGCTGTAGAATAGACAAGTGACAGAGTTTATATAGTTCTATAAGGGGACATATGGGTATATATATACCTGTCTGAAGACGTCATTTACATGAAGCCGTAGTGAAGCCACGGAGAATAAACGAAATCCAAAGAAAGGAAAATATAGGTAGGTAATTAACTCATTTACCATATCCAGAGGTGATCAGTCTCCTTTTCCAATCTCTGGTAGTCCTTTTGTTCTCCCGTCTTGTAATGTATACACGGCTTTTCAAGTGAATTAACTACCCTTTTGTCCCTGTTCGGAAAAGCGCCAAATTGTTTTGGATCAAAGAAAACTTTGATTATTTGTCTATCTACACCTTCCAAATTGATTGATGAATGCGTGCACGCTTTCCCTAGAAGTAATTCACACCGGAGACAAAGTTTCTGATCAGTGAAATACTAAGGAATGCTTTATTCCCCAGAGGGGGGTCACCTTCTTAAAGCAAAAATACGTCACAGTTTAAACATACAATATCAATTCAACAATTGGTTAACAGTCAAAAAGGGTCCCACCCTAGAGGATGTGATGTCATCATTACAGAGCTCTTCCCCCCATATTCCAGCTCTGGCTTGGATACATGAAAAAAGGGGAAGTGAGTAGTTTCTTTGTTACTTTAACAGTGATTCTCCATTTTGTTGCACGTGGAATTGGCACAAAGGAAGTGGGGGAGGAGTTGGCAAAGGAGGCTAACTATTAACACAAGAATGTGTAACAGAATGTGTAACAAGAAACTTGCAGAGGAAATAATGACTGAACCATAAAGGGGGAAGGGGATATTTACTCTAGCAGCCAGTTTTAACATAGTGAACACAGAATAAATAGACATTAGTAAATAGCTATTTTGGTTTAATTTTTCTGTCCATAACATATCAGCATTGCTTGCTGGACCTGCGGCAACGCTGGAAGAGGATTGTGAGGAAGAGGAGTCAGAGGAGGAATGTGGCTTTGAGGAGTAGGAGGAAGATCAACCACAACAGGCATCCCAGGGTGCTCGCTGTCACCTATCTGGTACCCGTGGTGTTGTACGTGGCTGGGGGGAAGAACATATCTTCAGTGAGATCACTGAGGACGAGGAACGGGACATGAGTAGCTCGGCATCCAACCTTGTGCAAATGGGGTCTTTCATGCTGTCGTGCCTGTTGATTGACCCTCATATAAAAAGGCTGAAGGAGAACGACCTGTACTGGGTGTCCACGCTACTAGACCCCCGGTATAAGCAGAAAGTGCCTGAAATGTTACCGAATTACAGCAAGTCGGAAAGGATGCAGCAGTTCCAAAATCAATTAAAAAGTATGCTTTACACAGCGAATAAGGGTGATGTCACAGCACAACGGGAATCTAACAGGGGAAGAGGTGAAGTAATCCTCCTCCTCCCACGACCACGCCGGCAAGGACAGGACGCTTTACAGACGTGTTGTTGATGGAGGACATGCAGAGCTTTTTAAGTCCTACGCATCGCCACAGCCCTTCGGGGTCCACCCTCAGAGAACGACTCGTCCGACAGGTAACAGACTACCTCGCCCTAACTGCAGATATCGACACTCTGAGGAGCGATGAACCCCTTGACTACTGGGTGTGCAGGCTTGACCTGTGGCCTGAGCTATCCCAATTTGCGATAGAACTTCTGGCCTGCCCCGCTTCAAGTGTCCTGTCAGAAAGGACCTTCAGTGCAGCAGGAGGTATTGTCACTGAGAAGAGAAGTCGCCTAGGTCAAAAAAGTCTAGATTACCTCACCTTTATTAAGATGAATCAGGGATGGATCCCGAAGGGACTGACAGTGGGCGATACATTCGACTAAAAAAGGCCTGATGAGGGGGACGTAACAGGGTGTCGCGGCTGCCGGCCCGCCGCGTGATATTTAAATCCCTAGTTCACCCCAGTACCTTGCCCTGTCGTGGTTTCCTGTTCCTGGTTTCCTGAGAGTGCTTTATCATTGGCAATCTGATTTCCTGGTATTCTGATCTTGGCTTTTCTCTGGTTATTCTGAATTCTGGTTTCCCTGACTTGGCTTGTGTAAACGGTATTGTGTATTTTCTGGCTTCCTTGACCTCGGCTTTCCCTTTGACCATTCTCTGTCTCTAGCGTATTAGTCCTGCCATTCTAAGGTCCGGTTTACGCTCTGTCCTTTTATTTTCCTTTTCTTGCCTATGTATATGTTTATGGACTGTTGTGTTTTTTTGCGGTGCGTTAAACGGGGATTTTGGTCTGTCACTGTGTAGCGGGCGTAACCCTTACACTACCTGATCGATACAACATCATACCTGAAGTTTTAAAGCACGTTATTCCAAACAATTTAGGAATGTTAGGTGATTTATGCCCTTTATGGATTAAAACCAGACTCTTCATCAACTATGTAATTTTCCATGGGAGTTTTGCCATGGATCCCCCTACGGCATGCCACAGTCCAGGTGTTAGTCCCCTTCAAAGAACTTTTCCATCACTATTGTGGCCAGAAAGAGTCCCTGGGGGTTTTAAAATTTGCCTGCCCATTGAAGTCTATGGCGGTTCGCGAACATTTGCGGAAGTTCGCGTTCGCCATTCGCGAACCGAAAATTTTATGTTCGTGACATCACTACTTGCCACTCCACTAAAGTTATCTATATGATCACCTGCCCCTGTGCGTTAGCGTATATAGGGAGGACCACCAGGACATTGAACACTAGAATTCAGGAGCAAATCAGAAACATCAGAAATGGGTTTTTAAAACATAGTGTGTCTTTAGATTTTAAAAATCAACATAATAGTGATCCATTTTTAATGGAGTTTACGGGAATCCAAAAAATAATTGGGAATTGGAGAGGCGGCAATCCAATTAAATTAATTGGACAAACAGAGATGCAGTGGAATTTTAATCTCAACACTATGCAACCATATGGACTCAACAATGATTTTGAATTATGCCACTTTTTATAAAGATATATAAATATTGTAAATTGTTTTATATATTTATATTTCTTATATATATGTATTGATGTATATATATACTGTATATATATATTTTACATTTTTTTATTCCCATTAATATGTACTATACCATTATTTTTTTATGGACTAGTGGTTCATAAAATCAGCATGAGTATTATCCACTAATCTTTTAGCAATTGATGAATTGAAGCTAATATTAATGTGTCTGAGTGATTAAGACACTTAATCACTTAACTTTATAGTATTCCCCCTTGGTAACTTAACATAAAGTAAAATACATATAGTGTAAAACCTTTAGAACATATATACATTGCACTGAATAATTGAACACTCACATATTACAGAGCTATATAGACCTAGATCTGGTGTGGAAAGCCTGTGGGTCAGTTATGGATGACCCCTCCCCTCTTCCGTGGGGTAGATTTCCAAAGTGAGGAGTTTTTCTCAAAAAAGCGGGAAATAAGCAATATAGTATAATTCTGTTTGTTATTCTATACAAGAATTCCCCTTAGGGACCAATAAGTGACCAATAAGTGAAGGACTATTAACAATATGGACATATCACTGCCAGTGCCCTACCCATAACCTTAATGGAGAACTTAACTTCAATGTAAAAATTTAAAAAAAAAATGGAACAATTATTGAACACCCCACTATAGAAATAGAAGATGGTGAAGAAATGTGAACTTTAGACGATTGAAGTGATGCCAGGCGAGCTGTATTCATCGTGAAAAATTGTAAAGAACTGGACATATGGAGACAGTGTGATGAATACACGTCTCCCAGGTTCCCTGAAGTGACATCACATGCACGACCGTGCATGCGTGATGATGTCGCTAGTATGGGACAGATCACTGACAGCCGCGAATGCACACTCCCCTTCACAGGAGCGCTCGTAATTGGATGTATCACGATCTCCTGCAACCAATCCGTGCAAAGACAGGGAAATATAAATGTAATAGAGCAGAGTGTAAACTACCAATCGAGAAAGCCGAACGGAATCGGCGAAACACATTTTGGACGACTGCACCAGCACTTTGTATGTATTATTTGATTTTAAATTTGTGAATGAAAAAATGCAATTTTAATTTGAGCATACTACCTGGTGGACAATTTATCCTGCTAAAAGAAGGACAGAGTCACCCTAAATAAGGACTCATATACCTGTACACTCAGAGCCAGGTTACAGGCTCTTATTAAGGTTAGAAGCAACCTATATCCTTATAATTATACCATATTATATTGAGGATTTCTACACCAGGTGTATATCCCCATTTGGGTATTAATGTAATACACTATGTATTTCTCCATTTTTTTCTTCGCGGTCATCTGTACAATTTCTACATCCCTAAAACTCTTGGGGAGTAAGTGATTACATTTTAGCGCTACACACTTGCACTATTGGCATTTGGTTGTATAATAGTGTTTTTTCTTTTGTATTACATTATAATAGGATTGGGGAGTTCCTATTTTATGTGTGCAAGCTGCTACACTTAAGAGCATCTTTATCTCCACTTAAGCACCTTATAACACAGAATACTTTGTTGATTTGTACATCTAAAAGTTGCCTCAATTTTATGTTGTAGCAGAATATAGAAATACAATTAAAAGAGAGACCATAAGATAATACAGTAAAATAAAATTTTAGGTAAAACACTCTACTGGTCCAACTCACATGATTCTGAGCCACTTAAAAAAGCTGGGTCAGACTAGAAGCTTAAAACAGAGGTTATAGTGGATCGTATTTCGGAGTATGAATACTGTTGTTCCCAATTGGTATTCCGGTACTCCACCACATAAAATCCAGGATGCAGGATATGGGTAATAAAACACGGTTTATTGAACAAACAAATTAATAAAATAAGACTTCTATTAAAACAAAAAAGAGTCCACTTGCCACTTTTCACTTGACGCATTTCGGCTAATAGCCTTCCTCAAAAGTGTTTATGTTCTGCTATACTCCATATCCCCATTTTTAAATCGTAGATTTGGCGCCCTTATCCTGATCGGTCTCTGCCGTTCCGGTGTGTACTTCCGCTTTCGTCATCACCCTGTGCCTGGCGTTTATGTCATCCTTGGGGAGCGCTCTTTCAAATGGGGTTTCGGACTCTTTCTCCTGATTGGGCAGCGAAGCCCCTTTCCTCCCTGAGTGCCGATTGGTGTAACCGGGTTTTACGCTCTTTCGCCTGATTGGGCGG
The DNA here is from genome assembly GCF_036172605.1 of Pelobates fuscus. NCBI lineage: Eukaryota > Metazoa > Chordata > Amphibia > Anura > Pelobatidae > Pelobates > Pelobates fuscus. The sequence continues at coordinate 42,428,696 of NC_086322.1, read as the reverse complement.
CAAAACTCCTATCCTCCCTGCAAGCTGATTAACACAATTTGGTTTTGTGCCTTTCAGCTTATTAGTTGGTGCTTGGTTTAGGTGCAAAGCTTGAATTCGCCGGACTAAACCAAGCAACTTCATGGACCTAATTTCGGGGATGTACAGAGCCTTGAGCCCCAGACTTTAGATGATGATTTCTTGGGCTCTGTACATCCGATCCTCCCACTTTTTGCATGGATCCCAGATGGGTCTATCTAGTGATGTAGGTTTTATCTGTGTGATCCCTTCCCTGCCCGGGGCACCAAGCCTCAAAAGTTACTCCTCTGTAAGGAATAATTTGAATGTGTGTCCCTGTGTGCTGTTGGTATCTCCCAGAGCGGGAGATGGCTATCTGTAACCCATCCCCCATCTGCCTAGGATTGTGTTTAACTGTCAGTGCATAAAAGCTGCATGTTCCCAATAAAGATGGTCAGTGTTTTAACCTCCAGAACTGTGTCTCATCTGGTTACTGGAGGGAAGGAACATTTAACCCACGTGTCTGCTGTTCCAGCTTGCAGGGGATATAAAGTCCTTGTAAGGACTAAAAGAGCTAGTTTACCCATCCGTTTCCAGGTTCCAGCTAGGACACAACCCCTCTGGCGGAGGTACTTAGTCGGGGTACAAGGAACTCCGCTACAAGTGATGGCAGCAGAGCAATTGCCATGGGGAAACAAGCTCATCGTCGGAGACACCAACCTAAGGGAAGTAGGGACAAGTAAGGCACAAGTGGCTGAGCAGTACCCAGACCCCAGAGGGATTGAACTGGATCTTAGGGACCGGATCAGAAAGGAACTCTCGAATGAAGCCCTGGAGGTGCTTGGGAATCCCTTCCAGCTCCTGAACAGCGACTGCAGGATCAGCTGGACCTGTAGATACCTCTCCTGGGAGAGCAGCCCCAGGAGTAATGGGTGAGTGAACTGGAGTGACTGGTCCAGAAGGAACTGTGGATCAGCAACGGTTACTGAGCCTTGCGATTGTATGCCATCCGGCTGTATCTGTGGATAGCCGAAGGCAGCACTCTCAAGAGAGATGACTATGATGGCCCTGGTTACCCCCCTGTAAGGAATATGTTTTAATGTGTGTCCCCGTGTACTGTTGTTATCTCCCAGAACGGGAGATGGTAATCTGTAACCTAACCCCCTCCTGCCTGGCATTTTGTTGAACTGAATGGAGACCCCCTGTGGGGGTCTGTGCATAAAAGCTGTGTCTTCCAAATAAAAATGGTCAGTGTTTTAACCTCTAGAACTTTTATATAGTTAATAAGAGATCCCCTATTTAAAATATATAAATAATTGAGAATACAATATTAAATAAGGATTGTATTGGAAGCAATAAAGTTTTGTCTTTTTAGATATTTATTATATAAAAATATAAATATAGACATAGAAAATCCATTACAATAAGTTATAGCAGAGTTTATAAGATTAAACTAAATGCTTGCAAATATCATTAATATATTAACATACCCTCCTGAACATGTCATCATGTCAGTCTTTCCATCATTTAAAGATGGAGCAGCGTCTGTCTCCAAATGTCTCCTCTCTCCCATTTATACCTTAGGTGTCTTCATTTCAGGGTTACCATAGTTCATTTATTAAAAAGTAACACTTCTTTTACTTTATCCATTTTAGGACCTCCCTTAACTTGGCAAAAATAAAAGGCCATAACACATCATGGCAAATTCCCTGACTTAGGTCAAGATGGCATCTTAGAGTCTGAACATCTTTATCTATTTAAGGTTACCACAGTATATTATATACTAAAAGAGTTGTAGCATAGCCTTGAAGCTTGTTTATGCATTATTTTTATTGTATTTAGTCTGGGACAAAATGGCGTAAACATATTATGCACTGAAGGTAAGTAAGAGGTTATTGCTTAAAGAAACATGTATGAAAAATAAATGTTCCATTTCTAACATCTTGTCTGTTTGCAATATCTCTTATAGACAAAGAACACAGTTTAAGAAATACCTTTCATTCTAAAACTTGTATTATTTGCATTTGCCCATAACACCCACTCCATTAAACTGTGGGCATTGTAGAGCATTTCTTCCTTAAATTAGTAAATCAAAGTTCTCCAACAATCTTTTGGTTTTTATTATTATAATTGTTATTAGCTCCTTTGGCTTCCAATATAATTTCTATGCAGATGACATGCAAATCTACCTGTCCTCTCCTGATTTCTCCCCGTCCCTCTTGACTAGTGTCTCTGACTGCCTCTCTGCTATTTCTAACTGAATGGCTGCCCACTTCCTTAAACTAAACTGAAATTCTGGTCTTTCCTCCCTTTAAGTGTTGTCTACTTAACACCTGATGCGACTAAGGTGCTGGTCCATTCCACTGTCCTTTCTCGCCTTGACTACTGTAATCCGCTTCTCAGTGGTCTTACGTGCTCCCAAATTGCGCCATTACAGTCCATAATGAATGCGGGGGCGAGGCTTATCTTCCTGTCCGCCCACACCTCCCAAACCTCACCCTCCTGTCAGTCCCTACATTGGCTTCCTATGAGATAGAGAGCTCAATTTAAAATTCTGGTTCTTGCTTTCATATCTCTACATAATGCGTCTCCCACCTATCTATCCTCCCTTATACACAAGTATTTCCCATCTAGGCCCTTATGATCTGCTGAAGACTTACGTCTATCTTCTGTCTGTACTCCCACCTCTGATGCTCGCCTTCAAGATTTCTCGAGGGCTGCACCGTTCCTGTGGAACTCGCTTCCCTCCTCCGTTAGATGCTCACCCAGTCTCCACTCCTTCAAAAAATTGTTAAAAACCCACTTCTTCATAAAAGCGTATCAATTAAACTGTTAATAGCTCCCGACTGATTCCTCTTCTGCAACTGTCACTAGTCTAATACTATCCTTACCTTTTGTGTCATTTTACCCCACTCCCTCCAGCATGTAAGCTCATTGAGCAGGGCCTCAACCCCTCTGTTCCTGTGTGTCCATCTTGTCTGGTTACAACTACATGTCTGTTCATCCACCCATTGTAAAGCGCTGCGGAATTTGATGGCGCTATATAAATAAAATAATAATAATAATAATATAATATTAACATAATAATAACATTGGAGAGGGAGACAGAAAGGAAACAATAGGGTGTTAGGTTCACATTTTTACTGATCAGTTAGCATAATTCACTACCTGTGTTCTAGAACTCCTACTGGTCATCTTTGAGTCCGCTGTAATGTAGTGTGTGTGTGCCCTTGTCATTGTCGTTTTTTTCCCTCTCTTTGCCTGTCCATTATTATTGCTCTCTTGGTCCAGCACTCCCACTCTCATGCACATTTGCTTTCACAGCCCTGTATCTTTCTTTATATGCTTTCATAGACACTTATCTACCTATGTGTGATACTCTCCATTGAAGGGACTTTCGTACTATTCCAGTGGAGCGCTAAGCTTATTTTTGCTACCGTGAGAATGTTAAGCATCACCTTGTGGTAGGGGTGGCTTGCTAAACCGGGGAGCATATGTAGGAGATAACATGTCGGTTTTGTAGGGAGAACATAGTATGTTGCGTCCAAGATGAGCCTTCCCACTAGTTCCCAGTATTTGCCTAATGCTGGGCAGTCCCAGAATATGTGTCTCATGGTGCCTATCTGGCCTTCACATCTCCAGCACACTTCTGATGCCCCCTTGTAGATGCGTGACAGTCTATAGGGCACCAGGTACCATCTCATGGTGATTTTACAGAAGGCCTCGTGATGCTCGTTTGGTGTTTATCATGGCTTTGTGCCATTGTGACAGGGGTATTGTACATCCCAACTCATTCTCCCACTGGGTCATGTAGGACAGTTTTTCCTGGGCCAATCTCTGAAGCAGAGCATCATAGCATAGGGAGAGAGGTTTCAAGTGCTTTGCTGAAAGCAGGAAGGGCAGACTCAGTGCTACTGCATGGAGTGGGTTCTGCTCTGCGGTAAACTTGTCTAATAGAATGTTTTTTACCCTCAGGTACAGGAACAAATCCCTCGGTGGTAATGAAAATTGTTGTTAGAGAACTGGGAATGGTTTAATTTTGTCCGACCATAGCAGGTCCGTAAAACTTTGTGGCCCATGGTTTTATCATTATGTCAGGGGAGAGATCTACCAGCGACTCCACTGGTGCCATGTGGAATAGCGCCTCAGGATTTCTAATGTTGGAGCTCTAGGATTTCCAAGCATGCACTAGGAACATGGAGCACTGCATCATGGATTCTGCTACTCCCAGAGGGCTATTGTTGGTCCATAGGGAGTTAACGAGGTTGTGTGGACACAAGCGTGCATTCTCTAGGGAAAGCCACAGCGGTAGTCATAGTATGCGAATGCCTTGGCCCAGCGCCAAGGCCCTATAGTAGGTTTTAATGTCGGGCAGGCCTAGTCCTAGATTTCAGTGCGCTACTCTAGGGGGTTTCCTTTTCCACACGTGTGCGTTTATGGTAGATTGAAATTGAGTAATGAGCTTTGTTGGTAATGTGATTGGCAGCGTTCGAAAGAGGTAAAGAATTAAAGGCAGAATCATAATTTTTATGGAGTTAATAGCCATTATACTTCCAGGTCACCCCACCTCTCTAGAGAGGACTTAGTTTTATGGATCAGCGGTTGATGGTTTTCTTGTGGAACTGTTTGGAGAGATTTCGTCAGTTGTAACCCTAAATATGACAATGTTTTTCCGCCATTCAAAGGTGTATTGTTCTTCTAGCTGTGGCTTGGGGGAGATTTATAGGTAGAGCTTGGGTTTTGGTTGTGTTATTTTTATAATAGGAGACCCTACCGTACGTTCCTAATAGATCTAGCAATTTCGGGATTGACTGTGCCGGGTCTGACAGAAATAGGAGGATCATCTGTGAAAAGCACCAATTTGTTCAGTCCCCCTGGGGTAGTTAAGCCTGGGATTTGAGTGCAGTGGTTTATTTGGCGTATTAGCGGTTCAAGGCAGAGATTGAAGATAAGCAGCAACAATGGGCACCCGTGGCATGTACCGTTGTGTATGTGGAATGGTTTGGAAAGAAAACCAGTGCTAAAAACCTTGGCTGATGGTTGCTGGTAGAGAGCTGTGGCGAAAATAACCTCGCCACTGGGTTTTGGAGGGGCCTGTTTTCCAGCCTTTTGCCTCAGGATTATGGCCCTATGCTAAAACTTTATTTCCTCCCAGTAAAAAGGCTTGTTCGCATCTTTTTACTATGTGGTTCGGCAAATGGAATTTACTGAACAAACCACCGAACAGCCGACCACCCTGCATGTGCAGTGTGCAGCCAATTTACCTCACAGAAGCTGTGGTTAACCACAGCTTAATTGACAAACGGCTGGGTGGCCGGCGTTCGTATGAACAAACACATGGCGGCGGACATTTTGTTTAGCCGAACGCGCTCAGCTGTGTTTTGTCGTCGAACTCCTGGAACTATTTTCGGCTACTATTTCCACGAACACCACTGAGACTTCCACCTTCCATGCGTTCGGCTAAATACATACGAACAGAGCGCTGATGAATAAACTATCGAACGAGATGCTTTCAACGAAAGTATGCATGAACAGATCCATTCGTGCAATTTGTACATTATTCGAAGAAGATAGACCGGCCGCACAGCCTAAATCTGTGAAACTGTTTTGGGCAGGAAAGCCATGCTTGCTGTCGGTCAAATGTGACTGCCATGGAATTCGTGAACCCCTGCTCTGATCTGGGTGATTTTGGGATATGTTGTTCGCCCAGATCAGAGCTATCTAGGTATGTATCATTTATGGGGATATGTGGTGTTTTGGGAAAAATGTGTGTTTTTTTACCTGTGAGTAATTAAGTTAGTCAATTGTGTTTGTTAATTGTATCACAGGCAGAGGGGAGGGTTTGTGTACATTATCTGGGAGTGTCTAACTGTATAAGTCTCTCCTGATTGGTTTTATAACTTTGTGTCCTGTGTTCCACAAGGTCCACGTGGGTGGTAACCTTGTGGGAAAAACCTGTATATAAGTGACAATAAACCCTCAGACTGCTGAGTTCCTGTTTTACTCTCAACAAAGAGCCTCGTCTCATGTGTGGGGGAAAAGGCTGCATCTACACTGGGGATTGCTATACGCTGTATACTCCCCTGGCTATAATCACTAAGCTCTTTTAAGAGCTTGTTCCTGCTTCGCTCTCTGAAGGAAGAGAGGTTCACCCACTGGAACCTGGAGCCTGGTCATAGGTCCAGGGTGGGTAGGAGACGGCGAAACCCCAACCAAGCTACGGCAGTTCATGGGGTCTGCAGTACTTATGGTGTCTGGAGAAGTGCTTGGAGCCCTCGGTAAGCACTAGGAACATCCATCAACGGAGGTACCCAGTCAGGGTGCCAGGTGATCCGTTACAAGAGCCATTATGCTTGATATGAAAGCAGGTGGGACTGCATTATTTCTAGTGTTTGCTCCATGTAGCTCCAGTGCAGGCGGTCAAACGCTGTTTTAGCATCCAAATCAAATATCAGACCCTCCTGAGAGAAGCGATTGGCCCAGTCAATGAGGTTCAGAAAGTGTCTGGTGTTATCCCCAACCTGCCTACCAGGAATAAAGACCGCTTGTTCTTCCGATATCAGTGTGTCAGGTATGGGTTTGAGTCTCATCGCCACCAATTTGTCATAAAACTTTATGTCCGCGTTAAGCAGGGATATCGGGTGTAGAAAAAGTGTAAGAAGGTTTGTTGGGTTTGGGCAATGTTACTATATATGCTTCTAACATGTCTTTTGGGAATTTGCTGGATTTTCTAATGGTATTAAAGAGCATGGTGAGATGCGGGGTCAGTTGGTCCGATAGTCCTGTGTTGTCAGTTACATTTAGCTCTGTTGGGCGATCCCGCCATTTGCCATTCTCCTTGCAGATGTCTCGGGGATTTGGCCGCTAGTTCTGCAGCCCCTTGAAGCGGGAAAAGGCCCATATTCCTAGAGGAGACACATCCCCACTTCCGGCTCGTTGGCAACATGGTTCCTCCAGCACAGGACCTTTGTGGGGTAACCCCATCTATATGGTTTATTGTGGTTCCTCAGCAATTTTTTTACATTAATGAAATCTCGTCTTCTGGACATAGTGAGTGCAGAAAGGTCCACATATAGTTGTATCTCTGTATAAGGATAACTTGGGCAGCTTCCTAGCCGCAGTGAGCTGCGCATCTTTGGAATTTAAAAAGCAAAACCTTGGCACTGTGTCCCTTGGTGTGTCCTGGATAAGCCGCGGGGGTCTTGGTAGTCAGTGTGCCCTATCCATTAGCCAATCTCCCTCCACTATGTTCAGCAGCAGGGACTTGCAGAGTCCTAGCAGGTATCCCTGCAGGGCCGGTTCCGGGATCCCTCTGAAGCGGATGTTGTTTCTCCGCAAGCGGTCTTCGATGTCTGCTAGTTTTCTTTTGAGCTACTGATGTTCCTCCATCAGATGTTGTACTGTTTCTGCCAATTCGTATTGTGCAGAGCACCATTCCTCCGTACGGGCCTCTAGGCGGTTTGTACGCTCGCCAAGGTCAGCCATTTCTCTTTTTATGTCGCTGGTAACTTTTTTGAAGTCAGATTGCAGCGTGACTTGGAAGTCTTGCAGCATGGCATACAGCTGTTTTTCTGTCACCGGTGAGTCGGTGTAGTGGCTCCTATCTTGCTCTGGCTGTGGGTCAGCTCCCTGTGATGCTGGGAGATCATCATCACCATCTTGAGTAGGCCGCGTGCAATCTCTTCTAGTTGTGTGGATCGGGTCCGTGAGCTTGGTTTGCTTTGCCGGTGCCATCGTTGTGTGTGAGGCTCAGGTGTATTTACAAGCTGTTTGTAAGTTAGCAGTGTCTGTATGCCTCCACAATACCAAACTAACTACAGTTGTCCATGAGGTTCGCATTACTGGCATGGAACAGGTGCTAACAACACTCAAGCGTGAACCGACCCTCGCCCAGCACCGCATGACTGCTGCGGAAGATTACAGGCATTGAAAAAACGTGAAGATCAGGGGCCTACCAGAGAGTGTTACTACAGCTGAACTGGTAGGAGGAATGTTATAATCTGTTTCCAGTACAGCCTGGTTAGACAGGCTTTTATGTCCACGGTCTGTACTCCATTTTTTTTTTTTTTTTTTTTTTTTTTTTCATAATTGTTGTTTGCATTTTTTTTTTAAAAAAATTCTTTATTTATAATGTGCATGAAAGAACATTAGGCACACAGCGCCACGACAGCAGCTGCACGCGTATTTCACAACAGAACAACATTGTATGACATGGCAGATTGTACAGCACATTTTGTTTTTTGAAAGAGAACATATGCAAAGATCACTTATTTAATAACAATGGTATAACAGTTGAAACCTACGTGGGTTATATTGCTGCTAGTTAGTGCGACCTCTCTGAGGTTCCGAGTAGGTGTATGATATTGCTCTTCTTACGCGATAACAGAGATTCTTAAGTGTTAGACGGTAGCGTGTGGAATTGCGCTGTTCATGAGAGTGAGCCCGCGTGTTCCCCGCCAGGGCAAGCAGTTTTAAAGACCTAGGGGGCCAATGAATGTGTACCTGATATATATTAATTACCGTGGTATCGGGAGCAAATGGTTACATTCACTTTAAGTGGTGAGGTCTACGGCCTCGACATTGTTGCTGTGGGAGGATACACAAGAAATAAAAATAAAAGAAAAATAAGAATAAAAGAGAGGAGTATATGTATGTATATACATTGAATGCTTGTTGTGTCTCCCTCCACCCACCTCTATTGGATTATGTGTGCTGTGTTAGTCATAGTAGAGTTGGTGCCACCTCGAGGTACTCCCCGGTAGTACATGTGTGTTGCTAGTGCTGGGAATTGGGGAGGGGAGCCCTGTGTCATGTTACAAATGCAGTAAATACCTGGAGGACACACATTATATCCCTATTGGGGAGGATAGTTATCCACACATACACATAAAGTTGCTATTGATTCATATGATTAACTGCTAGATATGACAACAGTTCAAGTCCCTGTCTAGCATATAAGTGATGTATGAGACAACTGGCGGTTTTGGCTTCAGACATATTCATGGTTACTCAATAGGGACCCGTTAGCGACCAGTTAGAAATAAGTTATTCTACACAAGAACATTTTGTCTGATGAACGCAGACTAAGTAAAAATAAATAAAAATGCAAATAATAACAGAATAGGTTTGGTGCCACTTCGAGATGCCCACCGGTAGCACATGTGTACTGCTAGTTCCGAGAGGTGGAAAGTACAGCACGGTGTTATGTTGCAAATGCTGTATATACCTGGGGCACAGATACTATAGCCTGATGGGGGCGAATAGTTAGTCACATCTATACATACAGTTGTTAATGAGGCAAATGTGCATCTGCATTTTATGACAACATATGGAGTCCCAGTCTATCAAATGAGTAATGCGTAGGACAGGCTGGCAGTATTGGCTTCGAGTTTCCTCTTGATTGCTCGATAAGGGCAGGTTAGTGACCGCTGTGGGATAGGTCACACCACAAAAAACAAAGGTACTGGCATATGCGGGCTGAGTTCAAAAGAGATGAAAATGATAAAAATAATAAGATAATAAAATTAAGAATGAGAAACAAAGAAAAAGGAATAAACATATCTTGGTAGTAGGCAGTCGTGGAGTCATGTTTTAAGTGGCATGCAAATGCGCATAGTTCTGCATTGTGTTCCGATATGGTTGTATCAGAGTTCGCGTTTGTTGGAATCCGTCTTCAAGTGGTGGCTTTGGCGTACGGGTCTGAAGGTTTTCCCCGCGGGATAAATTCTGGGGCGTTCACGGCATCGCCTCCAAGTGTGCTATTGCGGTCTGCTGGGTGCGGCGTGAGTGTAAGTGAGCCTGCGGGTAAGTCGAGTAGGCCCAATGCCCCCACTGCGTCTTGCATGTCGCGAACGACGTGTTTTGAGTCCCCTTTGTCGATCTGTATGGTGCGGCCGGGGCCCCAGCGGTACCTGATATGGTGGAGCCTTAGTAAGGCCGTGAAGGCCTGCATGGATCGTCTCCACGCGAGCGTCCCGCCGGAAAGGTCAGCAAAAAAGGAGAGGTTCATCCCTTCGAAATGGTAAGTGGCCTGGTTTCTCGTGGATTCCATAACTGCTCTTTTGTCTTTGGCGGTTTGAAACTGGACTATTAGGTCCCTCGAGGCAGCCGGTGGGGCCCTTGCTGGCTTTGGTGTACGGAAAAGGCCTTCCATGGTGATTTCTTTCGCTGTTTTAGGGGTCAGTAGCTCGGTGAGTAGCCGCCTGACAAAGTGTGGGAGCTCTTCCTCCGGGATTGAGTCGGCGACACCTCGGAGCTTTAGGTTTTTTCTGCGGCTCCTGTCCTCTTGCGCTGAGATTTGTTTTTCTTGCAGCCATGCTTTTTGTTGAAGCGCCCGGACTGCGGCTTTGAGGTCAGCTATCTGGGTGGTGTGGTCAGCGGAGGAGACCTCCACCGCTCTCAGCCTCACCGTTATGCCCTGGATGTCTCCTCTTATGAGGGCCACGTCGGCCGCTATTTTTTCGTGATGGGCCGCCATAAGCTCCCCAATCGCCTCCATAGTCACTGGAGTGGGGGTCTTCAGGCGAGTAGGCGCCTGTGTCGTTGGTGGAGCTGGTTTGGCCATCGTGGAAGCACTCCCCTCCTCGTCCGATGACCCCTCTGTGAAATCGGAGCAGGCGCCATGCAGGTAGGCCATCTTGGCCTCCGCCGCCTCGTGCGCTTGCCGCCACAATTCCCCGATGTCTCTGTTCTGGCCGGGGTTGTCGGGTTTAGCTTTCTTGTTTTTCCGACCCATTTGGACTCTGCGGGTCCCGGTCGTAGTCTTGGTAAGTGTATTTCGGGTGAGTGAGCCCTCGGGGCCTGTTTATTAGTCTTTCTAGCCCGGAGGATCGCAGCCATGCGACCGTCCACTTCAAGCGCTTAGCTCCGCCCCCTGTCTGTACTCCATTTTGAGGAGCATTCATTGCTGTTCCTGACATTTCAAAAGCCATTATAGACTGGGTTATGAACATGAAATATGACTAACATGTTAACACAATGTTTTTTCTTTAACGCCCATAACTCCCAAATATATTAGTTAACCATTTAACAGATAATCCCTGAATAAATGCCAGTTCTAAGGACTGAAAAGGTAATTAACAAACCAGGAGGAACATGTTACTATGGTTATTGTGTAAGCAGTTTTTTGGGGGTTTTGACAGTTGGTGTTTGGAGTTCTTTGGAGAAAGACATGTAGCAGACAGGGCACAGAGGCAGTGGCGTACACACAATCCATGGGGCCCTGGTGCAAAACTGACCATGGGCTCTCCCCCCATTGTCACCCCTCCAACACCACCCCATCTGCCCCACCGTCACCCCATACAGACACACACAGAGATACATACATAAATACAGACACACAAACATACGTACAGACACATACATACATAGACAGACATACAGACACACACACGTACAGACACATACATAGACAGACACGCGGTCACATACATACAGACACACAGACACATACAGAGACACACATACACACAGACACATACATAGAGTCACACAGATAAATACAGACACATACATAGACATACATACATACAGACACACACACACACAGATACATAGAGACACATGCATAGACACACACATATACATACAGACACACAGACACATACATACAGAGACACACAGACACATACAGAGACACAAATACAGACACATACATACAGAGACACACAGACACTTACAGAGACACAGACACACACACAGATAAATACAGACACATACATAGACACACACATACATACAGACACATACATAGAGGCACAGACACATACAGACACATACACACACAGATAAATACAGACACATACATAGACACACACTTACATACAGATACACACACACACACATATACATACAGACACACAGACACTACTGTAGTCATTGCAGCCACCCAGTAGTGATGGGAGTTGAGCGCAGGACTTTTCTTTCTGCATTTGTATCCAATTTTTGTATTACTCAGCCTTGTTACAATGCGCCCACCTAGGGTGGTCTGCCTTGATGTGGCAGGTGGGCTCAATCCTCTCATGGCCATTGGAGGTAACTAAAAGACCTCCATTTGTTTTAAAAATACATAGGGATAAAGGAGAGGGTGCAAGTAACATGTTTTTCTTTGGTTTTTACTATGTATTGGGGCTGATGTGTACTGTAGTCATTGCAGCCGCCCAGTAGTGATGGGAGTTGAGCGCAGGACTTTTCTTTCTGCATTTGTATCCAATTTTTGTATTACTCAGCCTTGTTACAATGCAGCTGCCCATCCCATGTGTTCCCTATTAAGGGTTAATAATGTATAGGGGTGTATATAAAAAATACCCCTTTCTGTCTCATTAGAGATTTTTGCCAGAGGCTCAAGGAAGCAAGGTGAATGGTTAGAGTTAGGACCCACCTAGGGGGGTCTGCCTTGATGTGGCAGGTGGGCTCAATCCTCTCATGGCCATTGGAGGTAACTAAAAGACCTCCATTTGTTTTAAAAATACATAGGGATAAAGGGACATAGGGACATACACACATATACATACAGATACACATACATACAGATGAACACACAGATAAATACAGACACATACATAGACACACATACATAGAAACACACATACAGGCACAGACACACATACATAGACACATAACTACAGAGACACACATACACACAGACACAGACACACACACAGATACATACAGACACAGACACACACACACACATACATACAGACACACATACACATACAGATACACACACACACACAAAGACACACATACAGACACATACATACAGAAACACACATACATACAGAGACACACATACAGACACACATACACAGAGACACACACATACATACACACAGATACATACAGACACACACACACATACGTACAGACACATACATACATACATAGACAGACATACAGACACACACGTACAGACACATACAGTCACATACATACAGACACACAGACACATACATAGACACACATACACAGAGTCACACAGATAAATACAGACACATAGATAGACATACATACATACAGACACACACACACAGACACACACACACAGATATATAGAGACACATACATACACACACACATATACATACAGACAAATACATACAGACACACAGACACATACATACAGAGACACAAATACAGACACATACATACAGAGACACACATACAGACACACAGACATAGTGGGCACCATCGTACTGTTACCGGGCCCACTCTGATGATGACAGTAATTTCCATCGGGTGGCCCTAACAGCATGGGCCACCCGATGGGCCGTTCACCAGCGGCCCGACAAGTATACCGTGCGGCTGAGGCCGTAACACATGGCGGTGGGCACCCGGTCGCAGGGGTCCGCAGGGCGGCCGGGCCCCTTGGAGTGACGGGCCCAGTCGCAGCTGCGACCCCTGCGACCACTCTATGTACGCCGCTGCACAGAGGCCTTCACAGGTCCTTGCAGCCTATTTCATTTTAATGCAGCAAGTGTGTGCTCTAAACCCCTATTTTATTCTGGGACATGAAGCTTGATGTATCCAGAGAAGCAGAAAGCTTTATCTCCATTTCATCTAAGATCCTGGGACATTAAGTATAAAACTGTCTTACTTATAACCTTTGACATGTTTTAACAGCAATCACTGCAAAGAGTTAATTGTCTCCTTATTATTAGAATTGTTTAGATCAGGGGTTCTCAACCTTGTCCTCAATGACCCCCTACCAGTCCAGGGTTTAGGGATTACCTGGGTGTGTCTAAGATGTTTAAAAAAAGAAAGAAAAACACCTTAGAGTCTAAAGTGTTTTTTTCCCTTTTTCTAAACACCTTAGACACACCCAGGTAATCCCCAAATCCTGGACTGGTAGGGGGTCCTGAGGACTGGGTTGAGAACCCCTGGTTTAGATAGAATATGTTTAGCAGTATTTATCTTTTCTTTAACATCTTGTTATTAAACATTATATTTTGCTGCAATCTGAGTGATTGTCATTTGGGCATTAAAATGTTAAAGGATATACCTCTGTCAAAATACCTCATGCAGTTAATAATCTAAATTATAGCTGTACAAAATTAAAGGGTTGGTTTTGAATGCTTGCATATAAATGTGGGCTTCCATCAACTCTATTGTTAATGTAACTAGGTGATGTGTATTGTTAGTGAAACAAGGTTACACCAAGATACATGGCTGGTGGCCATATTGATGATCTTTGAAGCACATAGTCAGCAGCCATCTTGGTGCACCTGAAAATTAAACGCAGTAGTTATTGTGAAATCCTTTAAACTAATTCATCCAAAACCACAAACCATAATAGACTCGAGAAAGTACTACAACCCTTGACTGTGGAAATTGTTAAACATAAAATACCCCCAGAGCTTGGGATCCAATCCGAGTTTGCCCATTTGTTCCAGCCACCCAAAGGGGAAATCCAGCATCCTCAGAGTTCTCCTAAATGCTCCACATGGTTCCATACTGAATATTGCTTTTCTTTTGTATAACTCTTTACTTTTTGCTTTTATATATTTAAATGTTTACTACAGCTGCACAATGTGCATCATGTGATAAGGGTCCTTAGAAGAGCACCCTGACCCTCTATCACCTGATGCCACAGGGATGTTAAGTACCTTAATCCTTCCCCCACCCCCCCAAGCCCACTGATCTCTGCTTGAGCTACTTACTTCAGCCCAGCACAGTGTTTGACACACTTGTTATTTTGCTCCAGGTACAATGCACCATGTTATTATATTTTGTGTTAAGTTGCATCTAGCTTGTATTGCCCCTGCATAACTCAAGCCTTCCATAATGGCACCTCCCTCTGGTTTAGCAGGTGTAGTTCTTGCATGTTTTATGATATTTTCTTTTTAATTAGCCACACAAAACACAATCCTGATGATCTTGCATTGTATTGTTATGGCATACTACTGTCTTATATTATGCTCTTGAATTCCATATTGTAATGTTTGTACTGATATTGGATTGTAAATAAAGATTGTCAAAAATAATTTACATTTATCTTCTAGTTGGTGTTATTACTGGGTTTACTACGATGTATTTATTAAGTGAATTCATTATTTATGTTTTCACAAGTGACTGTTTTAAGGGTGAAGAACATGGGAATCAAATATAATAGTAAAACTGCAAGTGCTTTGGTTTAATCATATATATCACATCACAATTAAAATTAGGTAAGTTACAAAGAATGTGCATTATTGTAATTATATGCTTTTATAAAGAGTCAAATCAGAGGAAGACAAGCCGTGTACTCCTTGTGTAAAAATTATGGGATTTTATTATGGGATTTTCTTGAACCTTTATAGGTAGTGCTACCATAATCCTCAGGTGTAGTTACACAATATAAATAGTTACATAGTTACATAGCTGAAAAGAGACTTGCGTCCATCAAGTTCAGCCTTCCTCACATTTGTTTTTTGCTGTTGATCCAAAAGAAGGCAAAAAACCCAGTTTGAAACACAATTTTGCAACAAGCTAGGAAAAAAATTCCTTCTTGACCCCAGAATTGCAGTCAGATTAATCCTTGGATCAAGCAGTTATTACCCTACATTGAAAGAGTATATCCTTGAATTTTCTGTTATTGCACGTATGCATCTAGTAGCTGTTTGAACATCTGTATAAAACCACTTCTTCAGGCAGAGAATTCCACATCTTTATTGTTCTTACAGTAAAAAAAAAAAAAAAAACATTTCCTTTGCCTTATCTTACATATAAGATACTTTGGGCTGCATTCTACAAAATGAGATAAACTTATATATTAAAATTGAAAAATGCTTTCCCTTTGAATTTATAAGGAAGAAGGAACCACATCTGCAATGCTCTATTGTTCTCTGAGATATGGCCCTAGTTTTCATCCCCCCTGAATGTACTTGTTTTGAGTTTTTATTCCTCTTGAAAAATATAACATTTTCCTCAAAAGGGATCTTTTCTCTCTCATAGATCATAACTTTCTTGGTTTGTGTTCCACAAGTAATGTCAAGCCTCAATTGCAAGCCAGCAATCCAGCTCATGCTGATGAGTTGCATTAACAACGTAACAAATGTCCATGAGTGGTTCACTGTTGTGGCGAAACCAGCTTCGCCACTGTGAACTGGAGAGGCCTGGTTGCTAGCCTCCTGCCCGCTGACTATGGCCCCTGGACATATTGCACTTTAAAAACTATATTTGGGCATGTAATAATTTATATTTCTGCTACTGGCCCTTTAAAATCAGCGATGGACATTTTGGGACTACTGTCCCTTTAAGACTGTGGAGCATATTACAGTAATACTGCCTTTGGTCCTTTAATATCATGTATGCATTTATGTGTTCAGTTAACCTGGGTTATATGTATGCAGCATTCAGCTGATTGTTCGGTAGAATCACTCCATTCATTATATTGAGTGAAACTACCGAACAACCAGACCACCCAGGAATAAGTGTGCCTCCAATTACAGTTTGCAACAATGTTGCAAATGGGTAATTGGCAATCAGTGTAATGTATTCTTTGTCCTCTGGGTGGCCGCCATTCGTGAAACAAACACGTGGCGGCGGCCATCTTAAACTACCGAACAGCGGTGTTTTGCCGTTGAGTGTCTGGAACTAAAATCGGACACTTGACTAGGCAAACACCGCTGAGACCTCCATACTTCCAGAAATTCGTATAGAAACTACCGAATGACCCACCGTTCGGTAGAAAGAACCCCACAAACAAGGGAATTCATTCAAACCCTCTCCAGGCTCTATAACACAGGCAATTCGTCTG
Source organism: Pelobates fuscus (assembly GCF_036172605.1). NCBI lineage: Eukaryota > Metazoa > Chordata > Amphibia > Anura > Pelobatidae > Pelobates > Pelobates fuscus. The sequence continues at coordinate 42,411,961 of NC_086322.1, read as the reverse complement.
TTTTCATTCCCTTGTTTGTGACCGACCGCAGGGCCAAAATGCATGGAACTGTTTTCGGATACTTTACCCATGCGGTCGGTCAAATCTTTGGAAACCCATATCTCCCGAACCATTCATCCGAATGACTTGATTTTCGAATATGTTGTCCCCCTGAATAAGGACTATCCAGCGATGCTGGATTTAAGGGTGTATCATAGGTATTTGGGGTACATCCAGGAATTGGGGAAAAGGGTGTACGGTATAATTATGTTAAGTGTTAATCTAAGGGGAGGAAATGTGTGGGAGGTACATTCATGTGATTGGTTAATTTCATCCTCCCCCTGGGAGTGTCCTGTATGTACCTGTTTGTAATAAAAGCCAGGCTGGGTGTCCCAGTCCAGAGTTCTTGCTTAACCCTCAAAGCGATGTGTCGTCTCGGTCTTTGGGGGAATGGGATTGTATGCTGACTGCCAAGAGTGTAAGCCGATGTCTGCTTTTCTTGTTCAGCTGTTCCAGTGTTCGTGTGGTTCCAGTCGGGAGAATGGTGTTTGCAGTAGCTGCCTGTGCATCTGGAAAGGGGATTATCGCCTAAACTGGGTTTTATCCTCTTGTAAGTGAAACGGTCCGTTACAACTGTCTTTGCATCTCCTACTGAATTGTGTTTTAAAGCTGTTGTATACAGCAAACATAAACTCCAAGGAATCTATGTTTAAAACGAAATAACGAGGTAAAAATGTGATTGTTTGTGGAACTAATTTGCATATGCCCAACCAGAATCCCTTGCAGTGGTAACATCACTGCAAATGCGATATTACTGTAGGAAAAGCAAGTATTATGGTTTGACTGTGTGCAGATCTGTGTTAAACATTGTATTGACTATTCTATATCAAACACATATTAATTGTGGACAGAGTGACATCTTGTGGCTAAATATGAGATTGCAAGTTAAAATGTAACATACTGAAGTAAATCTGTCTGAAAAAGGATGTTACCATAGAATAGCATAAAACAATATTTTTATTTTATTTTATTTTACCTTTAAATCAGTGGACTTTAGCTATATACTTTCCACATCCATTCTCACTACTGAAGAATGCATTGACTTGGTTAAATATAGCCAATTTAGCCAAGATTTACTGGCCTGCCACTATTTGCTACATTATCTGTTCACTATTAGAAATAGGACAAAAATTAAAATTAGTGGCTACCAGTAAGTATCATTGAATCTTTTAGCCACTACTTAGCAACTGGTTTTGATGCTACAGTTTTATAATGACAGCTTACAGCTGCTGAATAACAAAAAGTGGAGTGTCTATAACACACTTAGAAAGAGATTCAAAACCAATAGCAGCTCAAAACATGTGGGGTTAGCCTTACTCCCCTCATGAGCGGTGACTGATATAATGTATTTACACTTAACACACCATATTTGTCCTGTCTCTCTTCTCTTTGAGTATCTGAATACAGAAGAAGTTTTGGTATTCTCTTTAAATACCCCTGCGCTTGAAATCTGAGCCTATCCCCCCTAAGGCTCTGGACCATGTGAGTGAGTCATATATATATATATATATATATATATATATCCTATAGAAACTCAGGTGTCTAGATATACTGCACCAGATACTGTCTACTTTTTCTCTTTTAGATACTATGTTCAATTTGTCTTCCATTATTTAAGGGTAAGTGTATACCTTTAGCACTCCACTGGGTATATTTTGATGTGTTTTTTTCTCTCCACTCAAATGTCACTCCACAATTTATTTTGCATGCGTTTGTGTTAAGTTAGAGGTACTTACACGTGTGTTGAGCTGCTTATACCAAGTTTTCTGTAATATCTCTTTAACCCCTTAAGGACCAAACTTCTGGAATAAAAGGGAATCATGACATGTCACACATGTCATGTGTCCTTAAGGGGTTAAGCACCTTACATTGACACAGTACACCTGTTTTATTGTTACTCCACTCACCAGCTGAAATAAGTGGTATACGTATAAGTGAACAACCTATAAATAGAGGATTACTAAAATCGGGTTATACCTTGATACCTAATCAACTCCACTTACAACGTTTTTTTAACGAATTCCCTAGACTTTACTTTCCCACCTATTGTTAAAGGAGCTCTCCAAGCACATTGAAAAGTACATCCTGGGAACAGTCCTTCCCTGATGAGACAAGCAGAGTGGTAATGAGTGATGATTGCTCTGCATCCCTTTCTTATTTACACTTATAGCATGGCCTGCTGGATACAGGATTGGGTGTGAATAAACCAGGAGTGTAGGAGTTAAAGGGACACATTGTGGATTGGACTTGGATGCATCTTTGAGGTAGGGGTCAGTCAATTTTACTTTGTGCTAAAGCCCCAGCAGAGATTGGAACCTAGCAAAATATTATAATATGCTGTGCAGGTCCTTTAATAAGGCCTTGAGGTCGTCCTTTGTGGCTGGAGTTGGACCTCCTGTGAGCACCTGGGAGGGCTGTGTCATATCCTCAGATGTCTGATTGGGCTCTGTTCCCTGGGTCTCCTGTGCTTGCTGGGATAAGGCTGCCTCTGGGTTTTCCCTGTCTGGCCTGCTTTTCCTTGTTGGGGTTTTTGCAGCATAGCTCCGATGGCCCTACCTTCAGGCTTTTGGGATCGTCGGCCCATGGTGTATTCTGAAGGTGGAGGAGGTGAGTTTCGGGTATTCCCGGGTGTTCCGTATCCCAGTGGGCCGCCCAGGAGTGTCTCCAGGGAGAAGCAT